>NC_054486.1:14806065-15118565 GCF_017639515.1 Carcharodon carcharias | reverse complement strand
CTTTAAGGAGGCATTTTCCCTTCAATGCTCATCAGTCGCTATTCCCTCTCTAAAATACATTTCTGAATGAATGTCAAATAATTGTCAGTTTTTTCCCATAGACTCATGTCCACTTCAAACCCACTTAAGCTATTCAGAATTCATTGCATTTAAGAGCCTATTTGTAAGTGTGGGAGGAAGCAAATGATCAATTACCTAACTGGAAATGTATTCATATTCAGGTCTCAACAAATAGGATGACGGTGATATAAGTCACTGCATTACTGCATGTTCAGTCAATCTGATTCATCCCACATGATTTCAAGAAATGGCTGAAGGTGCTGGATACAGCAAAAACGATGGACCCTGACAACATCTCTAAAAGTAGTACTAAAGCTCCAGAATTAGCTGAACCTCCAGCCAAGCTGTTCCAGTTCAGCTACAACATTGGCATCTATCCAACAATGTGGAAAAATGCCAGGATATCTCCAGTCCACATAAAGCAGGACAAATCAAATGCAGCCAGTTAACACCCCATTAGTCTACTCCCAAGGCATCAGCAAAGTAATGGAAAGTGTTGTTCACAGTGCTATCAAGCACACTTACTCAACAATAACCTGCTCACTCAGCTCTTGACATCATTACAGCATTGGTCCATGGACAAAAGAGCTGAATTCCAAAGATGAGGTGAGAACAACGACCCTTGACACTTACCAAGTGCCCAGTCCCCCTTTGCTCTGCTGGGCCCTCTTATGTGGCATGGGTGATGCCCCCAGGCAGCCATGGCTGGCTACCCAAACTTTTCTTGGGTCCCTTCAGCTGGCCAGTTTCTGAAAATGCGGGTAACCCGTCAGTCCCCTTTAAAAATTTAAAGCTAAACCCCTAACAAGCTCTTAATGAGCTTTTGAACAGTCTTAATTGACATCAGTTCAGAGGAGAGCCGAGTTCCTGTCCCATGCTCCCCCTACTTTGGTGATGATTACCGCCCTGAAACTGACACACCATCCAGCGCTAGTATTTTTGGGAGGTGGGGGGCTTCTAGCTCTGCTCCCGACTTGAGGACCCCAAAAATTCAACCACTTATTTTCGTCACCATGCCATCATCAACTCGCACTTTCAGCAACTTTGTGGAGAAAAGGAAACTGAGTTGAAGGGTGCAGAGACAAGCCTAGCTAACAGCAGATGTCCTGCTGCAGGAAATCATGATCCACTATTATTTTTTATATGACACCTGTTGTTCAAGCAAATAATTTAGGTCCATATGCTGATGTATAATCAGTAATCACAGCAGTATTTTACAAAAGATCTTATCGGCAACCAATTAAATTGGAGCGCTGATATTTTTAAGTCACCAAGGAATTTCCGATGGGCTTTGAACATCTTAGCTAAAAATGTTAATTTAAATATTATCTACTGAATTCTCTCAAGATAAGAAATCACTCACTTATACTAGTGCCTGCATTAATTCTCCTTGGTTCACTACAGGAACCAGTCCCAAAGGCACGTAATGAAAAAGCACAACTCATTTAATAACAGGAGCTATGACTGAGAATTTTTGGACAGGTTATATTATCACCAACTATTAGCAAGCAATTAGGAAGTATATATTCTGAAAAATCAATGGCCTTTTGGCAGAACTGGAAGAAGTTGGAGATGTAACACTTTTGAAGCATGAAACATAGGCAGGGAAAAGGTAGGGAGGGGGGTGGGGGGAAGAAAAGAACAAAAGGGAAGCTCTCTGGTTTCAGATCAGAACGACTGGTCCCATCTTTATGAACAGCAGCTGCTGGTATTTGTCCTGTTGTCAATGTCTTATCGATTACATTGTTAAGGTTTGTCAATGTCAATTACATTGTGAAGGAAAACAGTGATGAGTATTTGAACACATTATATGTAGGGCATAGCTGGGACACTAGGTGAAGGTTAGGAGTGTTGACATTGGACGTCAATAAACTCTCTCAGCAAGGAGAGAGTTCACCAACTGGCATGGATCCTGTTAACGCTGTTATTGCCATTTATAGTTCCTCTAGAGCTATTATTTGTTTGTTTCCCTGCCCCATTACCCTCATGTTTTGCCTTGCCCCATCATCTCTTCTATCATGTACTTGTTCCTGTCTCCTGTCCTCCACCCAATCATAGAACGTCCCTTTAGTTATTTCCTCCCTCCGTCCAATCTCCACCACCATCCCCCCACCCCACCTTCTTTCCCTGGCCCTGTATTTCTTTAAGAACTGTAAAATCTCCAACTTCTTCCAATTCTGACAAAAGGGCAGCAATCTGAAACATGGGGCCAGATTTTCTGGAGTCACTTCGACACCAAAGGCCTTTAAAAATCCTGGGTGGGACCTGGTTGCAGAGGTCCCACCCCCATTTCCAGCGGATTCTGTTTCTGCCAGCAGGGAATCAGGAGCGGTGCATGAATCACACAGGCAGGAAGCCCAAACACAGCAGGGCCATTTGAGATCCATGCTGAGTTCAAACAGAGACCATTTTTAAATGTTCCATGGGCTTTACAGTGTGGGAGTCATGAATTTAAGGAGAAGGCGTAAATGCACCTGACAAGTGGATAAGATCTGTTTAAGTGTTATGATCTGAAGTTATTTAAATCTCCAGCCCTTTAAAAATGAAAAAAGGCTACAGTTGTCAGTTGGAGTGAGAAAGATACCTGCTGCTGGAGTGCACCGATTGACAGGCCATCTAGAGTAGCTTAGAAACATTAGCCATCTGTTCCTGCAGTTTCAATAGACTTCTTTGCTGACATTTCCCAAGGGCTGTTATTACACTATGAATGTTTGGCTGCATTTCAAAAGCTCCAAAACCTTTTACCTCAACTGGAGGCGGGGGCGTGGCTAAGCTCAAAGTTTGATTGACAGTTTAAGAGACTATTAAAGGATTAACTGCCTTTGATATGGTTAGTGAAAAGAAGTTCATTTATTTTTTTTTACAACAGATTGACTATTTAAGGGGATTTAAAAGTTTTGAACGAGTTCCATGAAGGAGAGTTTTTCTTTAGTATCGCATGTGAATGAGAGGGAGCTTTCTTAAATTATTAGAAGTTTTTTTTCATCTCCACATGGTTCCTAAGGTCCATAGTGCATACTGGGTGAGTGGCTACGGAGGTGGCACGTGAGGTATGGGGGGCACTGGGGGTGGAGGGGATGGCAATATAAGGGGACATGGAGGTGGAATGGAAGAAGGGTATGAGAGGGGGAGGGTGGGGGAGGTGCTGATGAGAGCTAGAGGGCCTAACACCTTTTTATACAACAGGGCCGAAGTCTCAGAAAACTAAAATACACCTTCTAAACTGCCCGCCTCGGCATTTACCCACCTCGTTGCCTACCTCCAAATGGAGGAGACATGCCCAAACTTAATTAACCCACTCCCCCCACCACCGCCCTTCGGAGCAAAAATCGTGCGTGCGCAGATAATTTCCACGGAGACGAGTCTGCCAAGTCGTGAGATTTCCTAACTCGAGCTTCCCACCTCAACGGCGAAATTCTGGCCCACATTCTCTAATTCTCTCTCCATAGATGGTGCCTAGCATGCTGAGTATTTTCAGCATTTTCTGTTCTAACTTAAAATAGTTTAAATGCTGGGTGCGGAGTCATGGAGGGAGAGTTTGGGGACGGGGCCTGCAAACTTGATCTAAATCATTCAGCAAATTGTCGTTCTACAACATGCAGGTAATTCAAGAAATCTCTGTTTCATTGGCATATCCCATACATGAAAAGTCACACACCAGCATCTGCGCTAACCATGGTCTCAGCACAGTCTCACTGTAACTATCAAATTCATCCCTAGCCACAGTCATCATTTACAGACTACGGTATACCTTGTTTATATTTCCTGGCTATAATTAAATGTGTCAAGTTTAGGAGACAGCTCATAGGAATATGCAGAACTCCATTCCCTTGGGAACATTAATGGGAACACTGGTAATTTCAATCTGTTCAACTAATCTCCGAGTGATCTGTAGTATTGTCCAGGTGGTACAATGAACAATTTGGAAAGCAGAGACGGCATCCAATTAACAATACACCCCATGTGGTATCAAAGCCAACCCATGCGAAATTGCCTCCTCCCAAGGGATCTCACACCACTTCCCTCTGGAGTCATACTGGAAGACAGGTGTACTACAACATCAGTGGAAGCCACTTTGCAGCAATGTCAAAATTGCCATATGAACATATCCAAAAGTGGATCCTCCTGCACTGCCTTAGGAATGATTAATGCATATTTAAATTAAAATTAGGATATATTTAGCTCCCTTATATTATCTTGGCTTAATTCAATCTGAATAATATGATTTAATACAAAATTATCCTAAGTTAAGTGTAACATTGGTTGAAAAGCAGTTAGCTCTGGGCTTATCAATATTAGGAAGAAATGAATGCTGATCCAGAATTGCCTTCCTAACAGCACTCTAAACATACAAAGATAATTTGACTCTCAGCATGATAATTAAACTGGTTTGTTATAGCATTAACATGATTCACAAAATGGTATAATCTACAGTAGCATAACCTTAACTGGGTTCAATTTTTATTAATGTCCTCAGTTCATCACTGGATTTTGTTTGTTACATTACTTAGTCAGATTTCGAATACATGTTACCAGTAGGAAGTCCTGCCACCAGTGATGCACATCGGGAAATTATGGGCATGCTGCCCAGCACATTCTTGCTCACTGCAGATGAGGAATTGTGACCAGCATGCCTGCATTTGGCTGATGTGCATGCCTGGTGGGCAAGTCTTTGCACATTAATTGATGAGCCAGGAAGGAAGGATGATTGTAAAAAAGGGTCACAGAAGGGATAACCTTGACGTTATAATCAACACATTCGGAAAGGAGGAGGAGGAGGTTTCAGTTTTGGCTTGTTGTATGACTGCAACTGGAATGAAGAATTTGCAACACACTCTATTAGAATGACATTGTTAAGCTGACCCTGTAGAATTCCCAGCCTCATATCTGCTCTTGCAGCCACAGTATGTATACAGCTGGTCCAGTTAAGTTTCTGGTCAATGGTAACCCCAGGATGTTGAGGTTTCACTGATGGTAGTGCCCTTGAACGTCAAGGAGAGATGGTTAGATTCTGTTTTGTTGGTGATGGTCATTGCCTGGCAACTGTGTGACACAAATGTTACTTACCACTTAACAGCCTGAGTATGAATATTGTTAAGGCTTGCTGCATATGGGCACAGAACGCTTGTGTCTCAGGAGCTGCAAATGGTATTAAACACTGTGAAATCATCAGTGAACATCCCCACTTCTGACCTTATGATGGAGGTAAGGTCATTGATTCAGCATCTGAAATGTTTGGCCCAAGGACACTACCCAAAAGAACTCCTTGAGGTGTGCTGGGGTTGAGATATGTGGCCTCCAACAACCACAAGCAACTTCCTTTCTGCAAAGTATGATTCTAACCAGTGGAGAGCTTTCCCCCTGACTCTTACTGACTTAAATTTTTCCAGGGCTCCTTGATGCCACAGTCGATCAAATGCTGCCTTAATGTCAAGGGCAGTCACTCTCCCCTTACCTTTTGAGTTCAGCTCTTTTGTCTATGTTTGAACCAAGGCTGCAATGAGGTCGGGAGCTGAGCAGCCTGGTCAAACACTCAAGCCGAGCAGCAAGCATGTTATTGTTGAGTAAGTGCTTTTTGATAGCACTGTCAATTACATCTTCCGTCACTTTGCTGATGATTGACAGGAGACTGATGGGACGGTAATTAGCAAATTGGATTTGTCCTGTTTTTTGTGGACAGGACATACCTGGGCAATTTTCCATAGTGCCTGGTAAATGCCAGCAATGTAGCTATACTGGAAGAGCGTGGCCAGGGGCACTCTGCCAGCATATTGTCAATCCCCATAACCTTTGCTATATCCAGTGCTCTCAACCGTTTCTTTATCACGGAGTGAATCAAATTGGCTGATGACTGGCATCTGCTGGGGACTTCAGGAGGTGGCACTTCTGGTTGTTAACCTATAGCTACAAAGCACTCCTCTGTTCTGTGCTGAGTACTTTCAACTTTTAAAAGGAAACTATCATGGCTAAAAAAAAACCATCTCTTCCATCCCAAGGTAAAGGAAAATGGCTCAGATAATTTGAACCATCGACAATTTATTTACTCTTTAAAATGGGAAGACTTTCTTTCCAATGTCACTTATTGAAACCTTCAGCTTCATACATTATAAAACATTGTCTATTATCTCAGCATCAAGATCTAGGGTTGAGCCCTGCTGATCAGAAAGGCTGTCTTTATATCTTTTTACAAGATAACCCTCATTAGAAGGACTTTTCACTTATGGATGACATTTGCAAACTATAAGGTAAGAGGTTTTGCTTGTCAACATTTTCGAATGTCAACAAGGCTTGCCCAGGCACCAGACTAATTTAAATGTTCATCATTTAGGAAATATTTCCAAAGTCAAATATGTAAATAAACTTATTTTTTCAACTTTGCTTCCTCATCTGTATGTTGTTCACTCATTGACCCTAACTTGATCTGATTTTTAATATCAACGCTTTAAATCCGGAAAGTCTTGTGTTTATAAGAACCTTTGAGTATATAAATGAAGATGGAGTTATATACCTATTGTATCTGATGGGTTTCATTCCTAATTCTTCCCACAGCTGTGTTGACCAATCATTCTAAAAGAGGGGGGCTTCGATCTTACTCACGAATCCCCCAAAAGAAAAGAATCCAAAAATGTCTTCTTCCCCTGAACTTATACACCACTTAGAGCAAGGACCATCAACATGTGCCTATTTTTACCAACTGGGGCTCATATTGATAAAAATCCCATAATACTCTTTGTCTAATTTGCAAAAATACAAGATATGCACTTCTGCAGAAGAGAGAATCAGTCATTAATAAGATTATTACTTTCTTCAACCTATATCTCCTTTTCATTCTAATTTTTGTCAATAATCATCTTAGATAAATGACGGGAAAACGAGCTGCAAATATAGGAAATCTTAAATAAAATCAGAAAATATTGAATATTGAATATATACAGGGATATACAGGTCAGTTTGCACATGTAAAGAGAAAAGTCAGGCAATTCCGGAACATAGCCTTAATAAAGTATTGGTAGCCTTCAATGCAATGAAGGCTAAATACTCAAAACTTGGTAACCTGATGTGTATTTCCACCATTTTCGGTAATCATCTTCATGAGTTTTCTACCAATGTAAATCAATTGAGCTAAAGGCACAAGTTTTCAACTTTTTTTTTATTAGCTTTTGATCTTTTAGCTCTTCAAGAAATGAATAATAGTTCCCATTTTTATATGGGAATACGGAATTCACCCATTGTCATCCTCTTTGTCAGTTTTAATAGTTGGCAAAATTGTTAACAACACCTAAATTTTGCAAACTCAGAATTAAGTTTAAGTTTGCAAATAAACTCCCAGCAAACAATCTCCTCAGTTACCTGACTGACATGACACTAATGTCCCTTTAGCATGGACCAGGGATCAATGGAAAGGTCTATACTTGTTTGGTAGGCCTTCCAATTTAAAGGTTGCGGAAAAACACTTACACTCATTACAGAAGAACTTTTGCAAAATTATTAAGGTTGCCTCAGAGGCCCTGTGGCTAACGGTATGAAAACCATTCATGGACATTAGAGTGCTCAGCAATAATGAAATATTAAACTCCATTTGCTTACTTCTCTAATTTAATTTCCATTACCTTAAATAGCATATTTAAGGTAATATAGTCAGTAGTCAGATAATAAGCACAAGCTTCAAAAGTGACATTTTATGTTGTGAGGCAAGTTTAATTCAGGCACAACCACCATTCAAACTGCAACGGTTTACAAAAGCGGCAAAAGATTTTGGAAGACATATAAACAATACAATTGTGTTCAGCAAATCAGTTGTTCCCCATTCATTTCTGCAGTGCAATTTCCTTTCAAATCAATTGTGTTTGGTCCTACGTTAAGTTTGCATTCACATTCCCATCTGTGCCATTAAAACCCTATTAACAATGTAAGGTTGAAAAGCAAATGCCTCAGACCTTGCTAATCCAATCTGGTTTTACATTTTTATGTTCAATGTGAGGTTCGTGCTGGGGAATAGCACTCTTCCCATTTTAAACATCCTGTTGCTGACCAACATGCCTCAAAAACAGCCTCAGAAGAAAATCTCGCACTACTCTATGTGATATCTTTTTCTCATTCCCAAATCAACTTTTCTGCGGCCTCTCTGAACAAAACGTCCAATTAATACTAAATTAGTGGTGGTTTTGTACTGCAGGTCCATACCCAGAAAGTACTACCTAAACCCATTTTACATAGCACCTTCAGGATTTCATCACATCAATCCGACATAGCATTTAACTTAAATCCCACTGCTGCATCCTGGTTCCCCAATCCTTAAGAAAAGGAGATCAATATTGTCTGGCTTTACTCTGCTGTCATTTAAAAAATGGTCTATTTGGAGTCACTTATTGCAAATGACAGTTTTGGAAACAGAGCTAAACGGACAAAAGAGATAACAACAATTTTTGATGATGGCAATTTAGTTTTGTGTGGAGGAAAATTGCATTTGTTCAAAGGAGGATATGCTTCATTGGCTTTTGTTAAAAGAGCTCTGAAGTAGTAGAAGTTGAGTTTTGGGTCACCTTAATTAAAGTGTCACCTGGTTCAAACAACTCTGAACCAACAAGTTATTGGTATAATTAGACAGGACTGATACTGAGATTAAACAGCTGCCATCATGAACCAGCGCTTAAGTTGCACTCAAATACCAAATGCCTACAGCTAAACTATGAAACAATGTAACTTCATCTGAATAGGAACAAATGGAAACGTGTTTGTACTCGAAAGAGTTACAGCTAAAAGCTGCAGCCATTGTTGTGCAGTGGAGGTCGTTTTGGGGTGATTCAAGGACAAAGCTGTCGGAAAGAAGCACTTCAGTCCAAACAATCTGATCGGCTTAGCACTGCCATGTTAAAGTGCCATTGAAATTCAAAATTACCCTGTTATCTGTGGGTGAGTTTCACCATTTCTTGACTCGCTGTGGGGTGGAACCCTTCAACGCAGATGGAAGGGAAATTAGGGTATGGTAGCATACCGGTGATGTCACTGGATGAGTGATCTAGAAGCCAGGATGAATGCTAGGAGAACGAATTCAAATCCCATCACGGCAGCTGGGAAGTTTAAAATTCAATTAGTTAATAAATCTGGAATATAAATGCTACCCTCATTAATAATAATCATGCAACTACTGGATTGCTGTAAGAACCCATCAAAATCACTAATGGGGAGGAAATGTGCTGCCAAAGACATTACAGAGTGACAGTACAGCACTTAATTGGCTGCAAAGCACTTTGGAATGTCTGATTGTCATGAAAGGCGTTGTATAAATGCAAGTTTTTCTTTCTTTATGCTATGGTCCCGCATAAAATTCAATCTGTGCTTCACTGGAGAGTTGGCAGGCAGCTGACTTGCTAGAGGAAGTGAGGGTCTCCTGAAAGTTTATGTTGCATTTTACACATGTGATTTATCTCCCTGTTTAAACTTACTTACTTGTTCTACCTAATCTAGCCATCACATATTTTTTTAATCAAACTCCAGAGAGCTGTAAAGCTGCAAGAACTCAGAATTGTTATCAGAATCACAAGCAATTACCTAGGTACACCGGGCAACTCACGCCAGACTGCTGGTCTCAATTCACAAATTCTAAAGGGAACTAACTTTCAGAACCATGCCTCAAGAAAGTTATTTCTTGACAAGAAACCAGGGAGCGCATTCTCAGGGTCTGGAAAAAGCTGTGCGCGGTCTCACCCAACAGGTTATGCCAAGAGCGATTTTGGGAAAACTGGTCAAGTGTCCCATTCAGAAAGGTCTTAAAGAACCTATCCACTGGAAGGGAGTGAACAATGCTCCATGCTGAATAACATTCATCTAGCTACACTTCTGTCAACTTTTCCGAATACAGATCTCTTTATACACATTTACAATGGAGACTGTAATCACTCCATCTGAGGTGATGCAACAATATCATTGGCATGGGAGCTAATTGCAGCAACTCAAAACCAAGTAGGCAATTGCCGCTTATTGGTTATAAAAAAAATATAAAAATAAGGACATAACTTGAGGAAATTTACTAATAATATGTCTTTCTCTTGACAAAGGATAATGGTTCCATGGGATAGTTACAGTGCTTTGGTTTTTCACAGATGAATAACACAAACCAGTATGGCTTATGTTTAGTTTGCCACTATTTGATTTCTACGTCAGGAATGACCAGTTTCACTAGTGGGGCTGCCTACAAGTAAAACAAAGTAGGGTCAAATTACTGTAGAGTATTAGTTATCTAAACCCAAAACAACTTGGGGAAATAGCTCGATTCTCAATGACTTGAAAATCATAGGCAGCAATGCTGAGGATTGAGGTTAAAATCAGCCATCATTTGCTACATTCTGCTCCAGCTCTTATTTAATTACCATGGGGTATTTTACAAGAGCTCTTTCAGGGACAAGTGGCTGTACGATAGTTGAAATTGCTGAAAAAGAGACATGCTGTCGAAGCTTTCCGTCTTGCACTCGTCAGGACAGATGCAGGAATGCCAAATTTCAAAGGGAACAGCAATTTATACTGCATAACAAAAGGGAGCTGATTGGTTGGTACTGACTGTACACAGCCAGCCAGTGCTTGCAAAACTCGGAATATAATGTCTAATGTTAGATGCGATTCCGCGATTGGACAGCACTTGCTGAACAATCCCGATTGTGCTAGAAAATACACAAAGAATCAATTTAAGACGATGGCTCACAATGTGGCTCGCTTCTGCTTGCTTAAAGCTACATATATTCAGACGGAGGGACCTGTCCTCTACAGGCAAAAGGAGCATGTCCAGGCATTGCACCTTTTCTGAATTAAACAAAAGAGGACAATAGTTCCCTGGTGTATTCCACAGCAATGCTTTGACCAACTGGAGTCAACTTGGCAACCAATCAGCACCCTTTTCTCATGCAGTATAAACTGTTGCACCCTTTTAGATTTGGCGTTCTTGCATTTGACCTGGTGAGTGCAAGGCAAAAAGCTTTGATAGCTTGTCTTTTTTCAGAAATACTCAAGATCTGTATGACCAAGCAACTATTAATAATTGAAATATTGTTCCAGCCTTGTATTTTGCATAGGAATATCACTAGCTCTTTAACATGAATGAACTGTCCTGAATTGTAATATGATCCTATAAAAGAAGATGGCTGTACACACACTGTCCTTATGGTTTTCCTTCACTCCTTCGATTATTTTAAAAGCAAACAGGACGGCTGGCTTGCTCCTGCTGACTGCATAAAAACCTTTTTTTTAAAAGCTTGCCTTATCTTGAGTCATATCCTCTTAAGGCTGCTCAATACCTGGCACTGCAGGCATTCACCAAGGCTCCTTCGGCAACACCTTCCAAACCCTCGACCACTACCATCTAGAAGGACAGGGGCAGCGGACAGATGGGAACGCCACCACCTGGAAGTTCCCCTCCAAGTCACTCACCATCCTGACTTGGAAATATATCGCCGTTCCTTCACTGTCACTGGGTCAAAATCCTGGAACTCCCTTCCTAACAGCACTGTGGGTGTCCCTACACCACATGGACTGCAGCAGTTCAAGAAGGCAGCTCACCACCACCTTCTCAAGGGCAACAAGGGATGGGCAATAAATGCTGGCCCGGTCAGTGAAGCCCATATCCCACGAATAAATAAAAACAACTAGAACTAGCAGGTATCCATATGCTCCTTCTAATAAAATTGAAATTTGGGTCACACAATCTGGTTAGGGTAAAATTACCCCCATCTTTAGCTGTATGTGTAAAAAAATAAAAATCACACCAAGTAAATGTGAAAAGATGTGGAGAAAAAAATCAAGTTGGATGTATTTGTAATGTTGCTCTCCCAATGGCTGCCTGGTTAAGTCAGAAGATAGTACAGCTATATAGATTCAGAAACACCCAGGTTTAATCATTGATCTGTGCTGCTACTTGATGTCAGCTAGGACAACCGTTCAGTTGAGACAGTTCACCCCAGTGGCCTGGGAGAAGCAAGGGGAAATCTGGCCACACTGCCTGCTTCCAATAGCTTTCCAGCCACCACTGCTTCAAGAGTGCATCTGAGAGCACTGGACAAGGACAGGATTGGACTGAGCTGCGATGTTTCCTGTAGTTGAACAGCAAGCTTAACAACCCCCCTGCTGAGATCCACGCATATGGTGACCTTCTGGATGAAGTACTGGAGGACACTTGCAACCCAGCAAAGATGCCACTTCTTCAGGAGAGAAGACAACTAGTAAATTGGAGGAAAACGTAGGAAAAACAAAGCTTGCTAAGTATCAAGACGTTTCCAGGTGCAAGTGTCACACAATAAAGTACCAAGTCCACAACAAGACTTGACAACTTAATTTATCACAGCAATAAATCTTTTAAGCTCTGCTTTGACGATAACCTTGAAGATATAGCATCACTATACTGGACAGTATTGGAGTTTTCAAATGAAATTCAGTTTCTGGAACAGTCAGGAACAAGTTATTACAAAAATCCAATCTTGAAGCTTGTACACTGACTGTCAGGAAAGTTTAAGTATTTGAAATGCGATTTGTGCCGGGTGATTTTAACCATTTGCCTTACCTTCTGCTTGAAAAAATATGCCGATGTCCCATGGGGGAGTTTGTCTGGCATCCGACTTCTGCTTACCCAGTACTTACCCTTCCCTGGAAAGTGATCTACATGTTAGATCCTAGGGTCCATTATAAACTAATTGCCGCTGGGCATTTTTCTACATTGACAACTGCTTGGCTGCCATCCTTGGGGAGAAGCCAAGTTACCTCAGGTCAGAAATGCAGCAGGAAATCAATGGTTTGCTTTCTCCTTTTTCTTTAAATTAAAGTAGCAAATTACAACTGTCCAAGTGAAATATCTGATTGGCAGGCACTGGAGCTGTTAAATACTTGGCTGTACCTTTGCTGTTTGCATCTGTGACCCCAAAGCCAGTTACCAAGCGCAAACATCACTGAGGTTTGCCAAACACTTTGGAATGGGGTCAAAGTGCCTTTTAAAAACCCATTTACACAGTGCAATGTGGGGAAACAAGTTGCACGAGCGACAGGCCGCAATGTTGCCGATACAGTGCTGCACATGAAATGACATCCCTCCAAACTTGCATGATTAAAATGGTCCTTAGAGCAGAAGGCACTAAAGCGCCAATCCTTTAAGATACTTTCAAATGCTGATATTTTTTTCAAGCATGTGGAATTTGTATATCGGAATTCTTTTCGTGTTAACATAAAGTTGGCCAACCCATATTCCGGTAGGTGAGATAGTGAGGCTATTTTCAGTTACAATTACATACAAAGACAGGAAAACATGGTAGACAATACATCTATTGGGCCCCTTTGAAAATAAACGCCTCTGAGGATGACAGGTACATGCTTAGTTTAAAAACTAAAAAACTGCGGATGCTGGAAATCCAAAACAAAAACAGAATTACTTAGTTTGCTACCTGCAAAAAACTTCCTGTCAGAAATGAAACACTGAAAACCACAGCCGTTCGTGCCCATCTTCGAGATTTACTTTAAAGGTGCTCGTCCCGAGCAAGCAAATCTCATCCTGCCCGCGCTCAGAGCTTTTAAACTGCTGCTGTACTTAATGAAAGAATTTATCTCCACAAAGGCAATGGATTGAACGTGCACATGCTCACGGGAAATAAGACATTATCAAACCAGAGCAGCGGAAAGCGTGAGCGATAGCCAACCAAATTCTCAGGAAGGGATCTGGAGTTCAGCAGCTTTACCTGCAAGGGCTTTGATCCTGGAGCGCTCGAACAACCTTGCTGAGCTGTTGTCGTTGTCGAGTTCACCTTCATCCGAGAGTTCCCAGCGAGCGTTGATGTGGCTGTACTGCTGCTGGATCTCCACGTTATCAAAATCGGTGGCCGATGTCATTGTGCTGGTCCTGCTGCCGTTCTCCCCCTCTCTCTCATAAGGCCCGTCTGTAGGGAGAAACAGCACGTTAGCCCCATGCAGCAACAACAACAAAAAAGGGCCACCTGACAACAGGAAGATCCCAGTGCGTTACGGTCTACATTTCAGTCACTGCAACTTTAGGTGGCTGTGGGAACAGATGGTACATTTCTCTTCACTGGAGGCATTCGGCTGTTGTGATAATAATGCAGCAAGAATGGTGCAAGCACCTCTTAAAATTTCACAGCACACACTGTCCAGCAGATGGAGGTCTTGCATGTACAAACCAGCTATAAAGTGATATCTAGCCCCTGCACACAGCATCATTGCTCAGCGTTCAACAGAGACCACATCATGGACAAACTGTTACTTACACAACAAACCATTAAGTGTAAGGCAGATCAAATACTAAAGCAAGCAAGCCAACAAAAGCTTTGTTCATTGTTCGGTTGTCCGAGCCAAATTATATCTGGGAATTTATTTTCTGGTAAAATCCCTTTGGGGGGCTTAAGACTTGAGCGTGTATAATTGGTTCACATCTATGAATGATATCTTGGAGCTGCTGGGGTGACTCAGTTCCGCATTTGTGCATCAAAATAAACACAGAGCACACATGCATTCTGATTGTCTGCAACGCTGGCTGTGCTGGTCACGGACGCTCAAAGGGCCTGTTGTATTGGTAGTAAATGTCGTCCCCTGATACGACATTTAGACACATTACTGAACTATACACTTCCAAGGCTGAGAGAAGCAACACCGGCACTTCATCAATCAGGCGCCAGCTTACATTTTGCACCAGAAGTAGACGCAGCAATTAAAGACAAAAAGACATGTGCTGTTAATGTAGCGGGGGGCCGGGGGTCAGGTAAAATAATATTGAGGCACTTTTCCGCCGGATGCCCAACGTGTAATCTTTGAGTTTAGTAGCTCAAATTTACCCTCATTCTTTCACCCAAACGTTGGACGTTAAAGTTGTCAAGTGCTCAGCTTGAATACAGCTCTAAAGATACATTTGTGTTTTGCTGAAAAAAGACTTTTTGTCCGACACTCACCGGGACAATGGCAAGAATACCAATGTCAGGGGAAGCCACGGCTTTATACTGTATGAGAAGAGCGTGCTGATTGGTTGGCAAATGGACTCTGATTGGTAGAGTTGTTGCCATGGAGAATGCACCAGGTAATAGTGACTGTAAGGCCAGTTAATGGTAAACAAAAACAGAATTACCTGGAAAAACTCAGCAGGTCTGGCAGCATCGGCGGAGAAGAAAAGAGTTGACGTTTCGAGTCCTCATGACCCTTCGACAGAACTTGGTTAATGGTGTTGCTTCCCCTGACCTTGGTATTCTTGCGGTTGTCCTGATGAATGGAAGGTGAAAAGCTCCAACAAAATGTATTTTTTCAGCAATACTCAAGTTCTCTACTGCCAAACGGCTATTTAAGGATACATTTATCATTACAGTAAGAATAAAGTTACTGTTTTAAAAGGTGGTGCAGGAATGTTCATGTTTTAACCACTGGGGTTGAAGGGTCTGGTGTAGGCAGGAGCAATCAAAGGATGCGTCCTTGTCTGCCTTTATGTGACAGAGTTAGAAAGTCACCTTATCTTGCCAACTTCAGAAAGTGGAGGGACTTTAGATAGGGAAGGTATGGAAGAGGAAATCACAGAGGAAAAATAAAGTAAAATTACACTCCTGATAGAAAATATGACATTAATGCTGTGTCTATTAGTATCACGCAGTGTTCCATCTAAACAGCAGTTCCTACATTTTATTGGGCTGAACATTGAATTCTTTCTTGAAAGTTTAGAAACAGTCTGTTTGAAAACTTGATGCAGCTGATGCAGGAAATGTGCACTCATTCCAATAAAGTGAAACACAGAGGTGCCCCTTTACACACAGCACATGTTGCACGATGCCCACTTGCTAATGATCCCTCACAATGTTTTTTTTTCCCTTTATTCTTTCTTGGGATGTAAGCGTTGCTGGCAAGGCCAGCATTTGTTGCCCATCTCGAATTACCCTTAAACTGAGTAGCTTGCTAGGTCACTTCAGAGGGCAGGTAAGAGTCAACCACATTGCGGTGGGTCTGGAGTCACATGTAGGCCAGGCCAGGTAAGGAAGATTTCCTTCCCTAAAGTCCCAACCTCTGGGCTAGAAGTCCAGCTTCAAGTCCCACTTCATGGCTTGATGGCCACAAAAGCTGTGTTCATTATGCCGAACAGGTTGATTATCAGCCTGTAAATCCTTCCAATACGCCTGATGGCAGGTGAGTTTCCAGGTTAGCCATACTGCAGATGGCAATGGCAAACCACTGCAGTATTTTGCCAAGCATAATTGTGGACCAAACCAATGAAAGTCCATGGTTACCAATACCTTCTTAGGGCCTGGTCCTGAAGGAGGAAAGGGCATCAATGAACCAGATATGTTTTTATACCAATGAATTGATAGTTTTATGTTCACTGTTACTAGCTTTCAATTCCAGGTTTTGTATTAATCAAATTTAATTCCACCAGCTACTATAGTGGGATTTGAACCCATGTCCCAGAGAATAGCCTGGGCCCCTGGATTGCTAGTCCAGTGACATTAACACTTGGCCACCGTCTCCAGTCTTTGACTGGGAAAAGGAGAGTTCACATTTGCATCGAATTAACTTCTGAGCCATGCTGAGCAGTGAGACTATGGGCAGCGGCCCTACCCCCACCTGAAAGGGGAGCAGCAGTAATCAGATAGAGTGTCTTCATCCACCAGCAATGAGTGGACACTGAGAAGTCCTTTTTGAAGATCGGGAAACTAACCATCCAGCAGTAGAAGCATGAGAAGCATACAGAAATAGAATACAACTGAAAGTGAAAGCCATTGATACCTTCTATAGAGAGAAAATGTGGGGAATAAGAGAGAGAGAGAGAGGACAATGAGCTACACAAAGAGGAGAGACACAGGAGTAAGATTGACACATCAGAAGTGCAGAGGGGAATAAAACAGGAATAGAAAAGAAGCAAAGAAATGCAAAGAGAAAAGAAGAAAACTGAAAAAATATAAACACTAAATCTAACCTTTTCAGCATTTTGTTCTGCAATTGCTTTACCTTTTCTAAACTTCCCCCAGTGCGTATGCAAAAATATCAGAATGGAAATTCAAGGGTGCAGAAATCTTGACACTGGAACACTGGATGTCTTAAAATATTGCAGCTAGTTTTACTGGTGGTTTAACTACATTCTAATGCAAAATTTTAGCAGCTCCAGTAATACACCTTACAACAACAACTTAGATCTACAAAGCACTTTTAATGCAATGAAACATCCCTAGGTACTTCACAGGAACATGAGAAAACAAATTATGACACTGAGTCACATAAGGAGATATTAGATCAGATGACCCAAAGCTTGGTGAAAGAGATAGATTTTAAGGATTATCTTTAAGGAGGAAAGCAAGGTAGAGAAGCGGAGACTTGTCGACAGGGAATTCCAAAGCATGGGACCTAGGCAACCAAAGGTACGGCCACCAATAGCGGATCAAATCAGATTAGGCGTGCATAAGAGGCCAGAAATAGAGAAGCACAGATATCATGGAGGAGATTAGGGAGGGGCGAGGCCATGAATGGATTTGAAGACTAGAATGAAAATCTTAAAATCAAGACGTTGCTTGGCCAGGAGCCAATGTGGATAGTGAGCACAGGGGTGATTGGAGAATGGGACTTGCTGCAAGTTAAGACACAGGCCGCAGAGTTTTGGGGACCTCAAGTTTACAGAGGGTAGAATATGGGAGACCAACTGCGAGTGTATTGGATTAGTCAAGTCTAGAGATAACAAAGGCATAATTGAGAGTTTCAGCAGTAGGTGAGCTGAGACAGGGTTGAAGTCAGGCGGCGTTATCGAGGTGCTATGGTGGAGTCAGTGCAGAACAATCAGCTGGAGGTGACAAGGATACATATGCACAGGGGGGGCGAGCAGCTGTAACTCAGCCAGAGACAGCAGAGGGCTACCTATACTGACACCTGTCCTAAGGCTCAATGGCACTTTCCAAGTAGCAGTTGGAGGTGATTTCCCAAGGCATGGGCCTTGTGTTTGGACAATCAGGAACAAACATGTGACCCAGATTAAGGGATGCAGAACAGGCCCACACGACCCGTGGGGTGGTGCAAAAACTGGCCCATTTGACCAGATCCTGCTGGAGGGAGGAGAGGTTGTGCTTCAGCTAAAAGAAAAGTGAACAGGAAGGCTGGATCTGGGAGCAGAGATAAGGAAAACTAATGCTTCTAATGTTGCTGCTTCAGTTAGTTTGAAAGAACTGATTGACCAGAGCCAGCTAACCAGTGCCATGGGGTGCTGCTGAGGGTCCAGATAAAGGTGATTCTAGTGAATCCAGGTCATCATGAGCAAAGGTGAGGAGATTCTGCAGAGGTGCGCCATTTTGATGAAGACCATTGGAACTTGGATGTTTGTGAGCTGCTGTTGAATAAGGATCAGTGGCTAAATCCTCGAAGAAAAGCTGGAATTCCACTCGAAGAAGTTCAGAGCTTTGAAGGACTTTGCAGCTGAAATTGATGCTATACCTGCTGAGTGAATCACCTCATAAAACTGGGAGATCTATTTTTGCTGTATCCTTATTGTAATTTGCAATTTATATTGAGTGGAATTTGCCTGTTAACTCATGTTTAATTTATGTTGGTTTTGGTTTGATTGATAAACTAAAAGATAAATAAGTGAAATCTTGTCCATTGGTTTTTGCATTGGGGGTTGTTTGGTAAATTCAGTTCTTTTGGACTGTTGATCTCCATAGGGCTGATCATAACATTGGAAATAATGATGGCATGAATATGAGGTCAGATACTCATCTTGGAAACAAATGTCACACCACGTTTGTGAACAACTGGCTTAACTTCAGACCGATGCCAGGGAGAGGAGTGGAATCAATAGGATTTGGAACAGAATTTGGAGCAGGGACTGGAAACAATGGCTTCAGCCTTCCTAGTCTTTCATTGAAGGAAATCTCTGCTCATCCAGTACTGGGTGTCAGATAAGCAGCCTGATAATTTTGTTACAGACATGGGGTTTAATTTAAGCAGCACCAATTTCTCCTCTCAGCACCCGTCCATAAACAGAAAAGTGTTCTTGATTTGTTTCCCTTTTTATAAGTGGTGGTATATTTCCCAACCCCTCGGTTTTGGTGTGATCCAATTTTTTATTAATTACCCCACCGAGAACTTGAGGTGGGATGAACTCAAAGGGTTAGTTTATTTGTGCACACTCAAAATGTGAATGAGGGTTTGCAACAAACCCCTCATATCCAGATAGTAAAGAGGGATAGAGAAAACCAAGGTTTACAGTACAGAGACCACAGAGAAAAGAAATATTGTTTCACATGGGTTCCAGAGTCCAGAATCAAAGTCCAATTAGGGATTTCTTTATGGAGGTTGGTGGGTTGAAAACCGATGCTGGATTATTCACTTTTCCAGAAGTGTTGACTTCACATGATGAGATAGGTACGCAGAGATGAATCCAGTCTTGTAGGCGATGATACAGACTTCCAGCAGAGGCAGGATAGATGGGGCCAAGTGTCCAACCTGGGCCAGAGCTCTTTTAATGTAGCCTGCTAGTCAGATTTTAAACAGCAGACTGAACTCTTCAGCTCAGCAAGGTGATATTACTTGTTTAACAAGCCAGAGGCTTAGGTCATGTGACTTTACCTCCCCCACAATGTCTTCCACAAAGGATGTTTATCTAGAGTCTGGAAATTTGCTTTGTGTTCCAGGCTGATAACATTTCAGCCATTATGGGTTAAAAGGAATGTTTGAGAGGCCTTTGCCTTACTAGACATTCCATCTCCGCCGGCCAGCCTGGCTTATCAAATGGCATTTGTGTAGCTCCCTTTGAAGTTGGACTGTGCAACATGAAATAACAAGGTGTGAGTTTCCCTGAAATTGCAACATGGCTTCTTTAGTTCATGGGTCAGCGATAGACATAGGGTCAGCCATTTTAAGGATCTTTGTTCAGTTTTTAAAATTTTAGAACTAGCAATGAGGACAATATACATTTTATAAAAATGTACAGTGTGAGGTCTTTGTTCCTCATAATTTAGTAACAGTGGAAGAGTCAAGAGAGGTGGTGGTGAGGTAGAGCTGGGTGTCATCAATATACATGTGAAAACTAATTCTGTGCCTTCAGATGATGTCGCCGAGGGGCAGCATACAGATGAGAACTAGGAGGGGATCAATGATGGATCCTTTGGGGATGAGAGGAGGGGGCACCAGAGGTAACAGCATGAGAGAAGGAAGAGAAAAAATTGCAACTGATTCTCTAGCTAGGTAAGAATGGAACCAGGTGAGAGCAATCCTACCCAGAAGGATGGCAGTGGAGAGGCAATAGAGGGGAATGGTGTGGTCAACCACGTCAAAAGCGGCAGAATGAGGAGGGAAGGGTTAGCTTTGTCACAGTCACATAGTACCGCTGTTTTGGTACTGTGGAAGAGGCAGAAACCTGATTGGATGGATTCAAGAAAGATGGAAACAGGTTTGGGAGGCAACAACACAAGAAACGAAAACAGGAAATGCTGGAAAAACTCAGCAGGTCTGGCAGCATCTGTGGAGAGAGAAACGTTTCGAGTCCATATGACCCTTCTTCAGAGCATTCAAGAAATCTGGAGAGGAAAGAGAGGTTGGAGATGAGATGGCAGTTTGCAAGGACAATGGAGTCAAGGGGCGATAATGGCAGATTTAAAAAAAAAAATGAACACCTGAGGAGAGGGAACCATTTACAATATCAGCTAACATGGGAGTCGGGAGAGGAAGTTGGGTGATCAGCAGTTTAGTTTTAGTTATCAGTTCAAAGCCACTGAGGAGACAGGAGGTGGGTCTCATGGACAAAATGAGCTCAGTGAGGGCATGGGGGAGACAGGAATGAAACCAGAGAAAGATGTGAGTTCAGGGTTAGGACAGCGGGCAGAATTAAAGGAAGTTTGACCCGGTGGGTTAGTGGAAGGAAAGGTCCCAGTAGAAATAGCTGATCGATTATCTCAGTCTTGAAGAAAAAGAAGTCCATGAGCTACTCAGAGTTGTTGGAGGACAGGACAGGATGGAGGGGGCAGGGGAGTGGATTTTAAAAAGATGGTTTGCATGA
Organism: Carcharodon carcharias; assembly: GCF_017639515.1. Classification (NCBI taxonomy): domain Eukaryota; kingdom Metazoa; phylum Chordata; class Chondrichthyes; order Lamniformes; family Lamnidae; genus Carcharodon; species Carcharodon carcharias. The sequence continues at coordinate 15,097,513 of NC_054486.1, read as the reverse complement.
GAGAAATTAAGCTGGGGCTTATCTATGCATTCCAGGATGATCCTGGGATAGGGAGCAGCTCTAGCAGGCAAGAGCAGGACCCAACAGCGTTTTAAGTACCCCAGCCAGATCTGGCAGTGAAAGGCTAAACCAGATGTCCATCCATCCTTTTAAGTTGGCATCCTTGGACTTAAGAGAGTGGAGATAAGAGCTGAACTGGGGGAATGACGAGGATCAGGGAGAGTAATGGTTTTACTGGGATTTAGGACATCAACGTTGTAGGTGAGGGTGCACTTGAATAATTCAGTAACAGCAAGAACGTTGTGGCGAAGAGAGGGCTAAAGCCTAAATAGTTGGGATTTTGAAAGTGCAGCTGTAAGTGAATTGGGGTAGTTTTTCCCCAGGGATGAATACAGAAGGAGATAGGATTGGGACAAAGAAGGGAGAGGCGGGTGAAAAGTGACACAAAGATGAATAGTGATACAATGGGGCTAACAATACCACATGAGATGGCAAGGTCAAGAGGGTGGCCATGAATATGGGTTAGGGAGTTTACATGGAGAAAGAGATTTGGGGAGGATAAGAGGGCAGTAAACTCAGAGGAGAGAGAACATGATGCCAGTTAGTGGTGGAAAATCACCCCTCAGAATGGCTTTGGACTGATAACTAAAACAAAGAGGCCAATTGTACTTTTAATAAAGGAATGGAGATATTGCTGACTTTACTTTTAATGCAAGCTATGGAGGTGTTTTCTGACTGGATTGTTTTGTGTGTTCTGCTGGACAGCCATCAACAAAATATCAACAATAAAAGGGTAAATGAAAGGTTGCTTCAAATGTTAAATAATACGACAAGGTGGGCACTTAACAATGTGGCAGGACTTTGGATGCTGACTTCATCTCATTTTCACACTGGGATTTCATCTAGGAAGACAATGTGCACATTTTTCCTGCATTGTTTGAGGACAGAGCAAAGAAACGTTCCCAAGTGAATGAAATGTAGGGCAGAGTTTTATGGCCCCTCGCAGTGGGGGCGGGGCCATAAAATGTGGCGTACCGTTCAAAAATCCATTGACTTCGATGGGACTGTAAAATCCTGCTGATGTAAAATTCTGCCCATAGTTCTGGCTGAGTCAGCCAAGAGTGGCGCTGATGACTTCAGTGAGGAAGCAGAAGCTGCGTCATCTCCCTTCCCCCATGAAGAAGGATGGCGTGGATTGGATTAGATAAAGGCAAAGGGATGTGGAGAAGGAAGAGAGTTGAAAAAATAAGATAAAAATTGTCCAATCTTTGTCTGCCAACCAAATCACAATTGGCAGTATAAAAGGCAATTTGACACATTCTCATGTGTAGCATTAATGAACAATGTAATGGACACTTAGCTTTAAAACTTAACAATGTTATGATTGATCTATTTTTCTACCTCCTAATAATGTTATTCCATGACAGAACAGCAGATTTATACCATGCGTCTGCCTGCATAACAGCAACAACTTATATTTATATAGCACCTTTAACACAATGAATTGTCCCAAGGTGCTTCACCAGGAGCATTATGAAACAAAATATGATTCCGAGCCACATAAGGAAATATTAGGTCAGATAACCAAAACTTTGTCAAAAAGGTAGGTTTTAAAGAGTGCCTTAAAGGAGAAAAGTGAGGTCGAGAGGCTGAGAAGTGTAAGGGGGGAATTCCAGTGCTTGGGGCTGAGGCAACTGAAGGCACATTCACCAATGGTGGAGCAATTATTATTGGGAATGCACAAGAGGCCAGAATTAGAGGAGCCCAGATATGTCAGAGGGTTGCGGGGCTGGAGGAGATTACAGAGATAGGGAGGGGCGAGGTCATTGAGGGATTTGAAAATGAAGGTAAGAATTTTGAAGTCAGGGTGTTTTTGAGCCTGGAGCTAATGTAGCTCAGCGAGCACAGGGGTGATTTAAGACACAGGCAGCAAAATTTTGGACAGTCTCAAGTTTATGGAGGGTGCAATGTTGGAGATTATCTTAGGGTGTGTTGAAATACTTGAGTTTGGGGGGCATGAATGACAGTTTCCTCAGCGGATGAGCCGAGACGGGGTAATGTCAGCTGATGCTATTGAGGTGGAAATAGGCAGTCTTAGCGATGGCATGAATATGAGGTCGGAAGCTGATCATGGGATCAAATGTGTCACCAAGGCTGCAATGGCTTAATCTCAGGCTACTGTCAGGGAGTGGGATGGGGTCCATAGCTAGGGAGCAGAATTTGGAGTGGGCACCAAAAACAATGGCTTCAGTCTTCTAATAGTTAATTGGAGGAAAATTCTGCCATTCAATGACCCCCTCCTCTACCGCCATCTGAGGCAGAGAGTTCCAAAGCCGCACAACCCTCCGAGAGAAAAAATTTCTCCTCATCTCTGCCCTAAAAGGGCGAGTACTGGATGTTGACTAAACAGTCTGTTAATTTAGCAACAGCGGAAGAGCAGAGGGAGAGGTGGTGGTGAGGGGCAGCATGTAGATGAGAAACAGTGGGGGACTAAGGATAGATCCTTGGCAGACACCAGAGGTAACAGTGTGGGAGCAGGAAAAGAAGCAATTGCAAATGATTCTCAGGCTATAATTAGATAGATAAGAATGAAACTATGAGAGAGCAGGGCACCCAGCTGGATGACTGTGGAGAGGCATTTGAGGAGGATGGTGTGATGAATCATGTCAAAGGCTGCAGACAGGTCGAGAAGGACAAGGGGGGAAAAGCTTACCCTTTATCATAGGATACTTTAAATAACAAGAAGAATAATTTAGTGGTAATGTTTTTGTAAGTCTATACTAAAGACAAGCCTTACATTAGAATGAAATAACTTAACTATCCACTGCAATGGAGAACGGCTGCATAATTCTGAGGTGCAGAGGGACCTAGGTGTTCTAGTACATGAGTCAAAAAAGTTAGTATGGAGATGCAGCAAGTAATTAAGAAGGCTAATGGAATGCTATCCTTTATTACGAGAGGGATTGAACATAAAAGTAAGGATGTTATGCTTCAGTTTATAGGGCATTGGGGAGACCGCACCTCAAATATTATATGCAGTTTTGGCCTCCTTATTTAGAGAAGGATGTAAATGCATGGGAGGCGGTCCAGAGGAGGTTTACTAGATTGATACCTATGATGAGTGGGTTGTCATGTGAGGAAAGGTTGGACAGACTGGGCTTGTTTTCACTGGAGTTTAGAAGAGTGAGGGGTGATTTGATTGAAGTATACAAGATCCTGAACGGCCTTGACAAGGTGGACATGGAAAGGATGTTTCCTCTTGTGGGTGAGTCCAGAGCAAGAGGGCATGGTATTAAAATTAGGAGTCGCCTTCTAGGGCAGAGATGAGGAGAATTTTTTTCTCTCAAGGGTTGTGCGACTTTGGAACTCTCTGCCTCTGAAGGTGGTGGAGGCAGGGTCATTGAATATTTTTAAGGTAGAGGTTGATAGATTCTTGTCAGGCAAGGGAAGCAAAGGCTATTGGAGTTAGATGGGAATGTGGAATTCAAAATACAAGCAAATCAGCCATGACCTTATTGAGTGGCAGAGCAAGCTCCAGCGGCTGAATGGTGTACTCCTGTTCCTATCTCTTATGTTCTAATGTAGTCTTTGGGGGTGGGAGACAGGAAAGGGGAATGAGAGAACAAGATACTATTTTCAATATTTCACTTTTACTTAACACAATTGTTAATGCAAAACACGAATAGATCTGAAAGCCATGAGGATTGTCAAACAAAGGAACAGCCTCTTTCTAATTAATATTATGGCGCTATGGTAGCATTTTCCTGGAAATTGCAATCATGCTAGTCTAGAATTGGTGTGGAGATGGTTTAGTAGCAGAATTTTGATTGCATGCTGCAGAATTACTTGTACTTTGAGACACCAGGATTTCAAAAAGCTTTCTGTCACTTTTAGAATATTTTAAGCTATTTAGTTTTGTTATTCAGCTGGTTGCATGAGGAGAAACACCTTAATTAATTGTCATCCTGCTATGCAGATAATTTGGAGGGAATTTTAACCCCACCCTTCTACAATGGGCAGGGGTGGGTCTCATAACGTGACCCCAAGCTGCATCGTGTCCAGCTCAGCCACCAGCTCTTTTTAAAAGTTTGTTTCAAATAAGTCTCAAAAAAATTTAGAATGAATTTAAAGCAGTGAGCTACATGATGTGTCCGTGTCCCCTCATGGAGGCAGGGCATCTTATTATAATATTTAAATCAGGCTCTCACAGCGCAGTTGGGAGCCTGATTTTAATACAATGCTAGCCAGCCAGGATTCTCAAAGCTCAGCAGCTAAATGGAGATAGGAGCAACCAATTCAAGCCATCAAGTGCTTTTCACAGCACTGCTTGCGAGCCAGGAGGAGCAGGAGTACACTCCCCTGACCTCTCGAGCAAATCTTCTGCACACCGCGGCTCTACTCACTGCCGCAATTGGTCAACTCCCTCCTCGATCTTTGCTGCTCATCCCTGCTCATTCCCATGCTTCAACCCTGCCCCACACCCCACAACATGCCCAGATCTCTGCCAATTCCCACAGATCCTTTTCCCACACGCAGCCTTAACTGAGCATTGCAGGTCTCCATCCTGACTCCCTGGGTGTTGAGCTCAACAGGTAGCTCAGCAATGTATTTGCATTGCTTACTACTGCCTCATACAGTTTTGACATTCTAAGCAATGAGTCAACTGGTACCCTTCGATAAGCTCTATCCCATAACAGAGAACATCACCTGTATTTACTTCCAAAATGCAACATCTATCTAGAATCTCATCTGTCACTGTTCAACTCAAGTCCAGCAAAAGATTTTTTTTTTTAGAGGTTGGAGCTCCTCCATTTCAACAAATAGATGCCTTAACTTGGAGAAATTTATACATTATTATAACTTCAAGTATGAAGCGCAAATTTATAGCAAGTTAATAAAAAGAACTAGTCATGTCTACCTTGTAAAGACAGCAGTGAATGAAATTCCAGATTCCCAACTAGACAGTAACAGGACAGCAATCAAAATTCTGGTACTAAGCCATCTCCACACCAATTCTAGACTAGCACGATTGCAATTTCCAGGAAAATGCTACCACAGCACCATAATATTAATTAGAAAGAGGCTGTTCCTTTACATGCCAATCCTCACGGCTTTCAGAACATTCATGTTGTGCACTAGCAATTGAGTTAAGTAAAAGTGCAATGTTGAGAATAATATATTGTTCTCTCATATCCCTTGCCCCTCTCCCACCCCCAAAGACTGTAGTGGATAGTTGAGTTATTTCATTCTAACGTTCATGCTAAGCCTTTGGTACAGGCTTGCAAAAATGTAACCACAAAATTATTCTTTTTGTTATCTAAATTATTCTGTGACAAAGGGTAAGCTTTTCCCCCCCTGTCCTTCTTGATCTGTCTGCAACCTTTGACATGATTAACTACAGGCGATGCAGAAAAGGAGACATCAATGGTACACAAACTACATGTGATAGTTTGAATTTCAAAAGCAGGATTTCACTGGTAATTTTTAAATGCGGGTAGATCACCAATAGGAAGCTGCATAATTATGTCTGATGTGTCACATGTATTTGATAGCAAAAAGAGTCATCCCAAGGACACTGTCAGAAAATTACTTCTGCACAAAATAAAGATCCCCTCTAAAGATTTATATATTTGTTAATCCATTGTACAATTGAATGTTAATGAACCATAAAGCAGTAGCCATAAAATATATATTTTCATTTCAAAAGAATGTAAAATTATGGAACTGTTCCTGTGACCAACAACCAACGTGAGTACATACATCAGTTAATGATTATGCATACTGCAACTGCCATGAGTAGGAGTAAAGTGGTTTAGGGTTTCTAAGAAAGTGTGTGAAGGTGTGGCTTGTCGATAATGGTATCACTAGACTCAGTGCCATTGCAGAATATCTCAAGGGACCAGCTGCAAAAATATTCCAGATGCAGTTACCGCTACACAAAAAAAAAACGTTTTTCTGTATTCAGCATTCAAGACTTCCTCCAGTCCTGGAATTAGGGTTAGACCACTGTTGTCACCTCAGCTGCTGAATTCCTGCCTCCTTGTCTTTAAATATCTCAGTTAGTGCTATATCAGCGACAGCTGTGAGACAGCCCAGTCCCTGCGTGTCAAACAGGACAAGTCAATGCTGCAAATACCATTTACTTGGTCATCTTTAAAGTATGCAACAATTCATTCCTCATTAATCTGATGTAGCACTGGAGGAGTTAGTGCTCCCAGTACCCAATCAGACTCAAAACAGCAAAACACCTCCACTTCTCCAAACTGAACGAAAAGCTACGTCCGCCCAGAGTAATGCCTTAACAGTTTGATGCCAAGCACAGTTTAATTAACTAAAGAAAGGCCTTAGGTTGTTAACCGTTTCTGTCTTTAAATGGAACCAAATAATTTTGCAATACCCCAACCTCTTAAATGGGGTTAAGGAGGCTGTGAAGGCATATGTTCATGCAGACAAGATAGAAAATGGACAGTGGAATGTTCTTATTACTCAAGGGAAAGTGACAATTTCTGAAACAGCTGCAGAAACTGCTCAGCAACCGCTGATCTCAGCAAATTCCATTGGATTGGGAAAAATCACGTACAAACATTGTGTTTCTCTCACACATGGAAGATGGGTATTGTCAGCACTCACTTTCTCCGGATTACACGAACAGTAACATAACCACTGTATGACTACAACTGTTTCTGGAAACATTGATTTTTCACAAGTTGTTAGCTACAAGCCATGGATGACAAGCCAGGTGACTATGATGGGAAGCTAATAACAGTACCAGTCTAAGAAACCAAAGGCTTTCACACAAAGATGAAGCTTTGCATAGAGTCACAGAGTTACACAGCACAGAAACAGGCCCTTCGGCTGATCATGTCTGTGCCGTCTATCAAGCACCTATCTATTCTAATCCCATTTTCCACTACTTGGCCTGTAGCCCTATATGCTATGGTGTTTCAAGTGCTTATCTAAATACTTCTTAAATGTTGTGAGGTTTCCTTCCTCGATTCCTCTACCACCCCTTCAGGCATTGTGTTCCAGATCCTAACCACCCTCTGGGTGAAAAAAAATTTCCTCAAATCCTCTCTAAACCTCCTGCCCCTTATCTTAAATCCATGCCCCCTAGTTATTGACACCTCCGCTAAGGGGAAAAGTTTCTTCCCATCTACCCTTTCTATGCCCCTCATAATTTTGTATACCTCTATCAGGTCCCCCCTCAGCCTTCTCTACTCTAAGGAAAACAACCCTAGCCTATCCAGTCTCTCTTCATAGCTGAAACTCTCCAGCCCAGGCCACATCCTGGTGAATCTCCTCTGCATCCTCTTCAGTGCAAAGCAAATAGGATTTGGGGGTGACAAAATTGTAAGCACTTATGAATGAAGTGGGCTGTTTATCTCATCATATTTCATCCACTCTGCATCCCATTGTGCATATTGTTTTTTTTTAATTATTCCATCCCTTTGGCAAGTTCATTTCAAGTGGTGATCATTCTCTGTACGAAGAACCATCTCCCAATATTAGTCCAAAAGTTACCTTTTATCAGTTTGAACCCACATTCCCTTTAACTACTAAGAAAGTACAAACCTGTGTAATTATGCAATGGAAAAGTGATGCATAAACAGACAATGAAGACCAAAACCCACGAGATACAGATGGTGTGTCTGCTCTAACCATGTCAACCATTAAATAAAGTAGAGCAATCGTGTGACAGGTGGATAAAGCCAGCGCTGCGTGCGCACATACAAAATGCAAGAGGCAGACATGACTTTCTTTGTTTCATGAAGCTATTTTACATTTTCTCCCCTCCCCGTTCTCAGGCATTTTGGCCCTGTCAGGTTTCTGTATAATATGCACTATTTCCTGCATTGAGGAAATGAGCTGGCAACTTGTTCTCTGGTCTCTTACAATGCCAGCCTGTAACTAGCAGCCAAGAACAGGTACGAGAGCAGCTTGAATGATTTATTTTTCTCCTTGTGTCAAAGCACCAATGACCAGCTGCCCCCTCCCATTGTATGTCCGATTCAATGGCTTTGACTCAATTTGGCGTGTATGTGGAATTTCACACTTGGAATATGTCATATAATGTACTCCTCAAATAGTTTTTTTGTGGATTATTCTTAATTTGTTGTCCAAGAGCTTCTTAGTTTCCTCATAAACAGCATGGCCATTTTCAAAAACATTTTATACAGATTAATCAAAATTACAATACCATTTTCTACATACACTGTACAGCTGAACAGTGCTTTATACTAGACTCATGTTGAACGTTTCTATAAACTCCAAAGCCCTAATTTTATCTTGGTGAACAGATGCGAAATCCAGGACTAGGGCAAGTAGCAGGTTCGTATCCCAGTGCACATGGGAACCAGCAAGAGAACTTAATTCCCAAGCCCCAAGTTAATGTCAGAGATGGGTCAAAAGCTGCAAGGTATCACTCACTACCTGTCCAGCTAGTGGAAGTGGGATTTTGGGAGACAGGAGACCCCCGCTGCTGGGGGCTGTAGGCATTGGCAAGTGGTGAGGGGTGGGGAGTTGTCAGGAGGGCATCATGGTCTGGCTGCTGAGGGCAGGGGAGTCCCAAGATAGTCTTCTGGGACCTGAAGGAGCAGTCCAAGCCCATGTAAAAATGAATTTTAAAAAATCTGGCTTTCCTGAGCTCCTTCTGGCCCTGCTCTGGGTTAGGATGCTGGGAGATGGTGGCATAGTAGTAATGTCACTGAACTAATAATCTAGAGGTACAGGCTACTGCTCTAGGGCTGTGTGGGTTCAAATCCCACCATGGTAGTTAGTGTAATTTAAATTCAGTTAATAAATTTGGAATGGACAGGTAGTCTCAGTAATGGTGACCATGAAACGATCAGGTAAAACCCCATTAGGTTTACCTAATGTTCTTTAGGGAAGAAAGTCTGCCATCCCTACTTGGTGTCGCCTACATATAACTCCAGACCCCCAGCAATGTAGTTGACTAACAAACCACTCAGCTTGAGGGCAATTAGGGTTGGGCAACAAATGCTGGTCTTGCCAACAAGACCCAGATCCCATGAAAGAATAAACAAATTAAAATTACACCAGCGTTCTAATTGAATCAGAGGATGCTGACTTTTGCATACTTACGAGGACCTCACCTGCCTGCAGTGAGCATCTTTGGTGCCACTCGAAATCCAGGGGTTACTCAGTGTGGCATAATGGGGAGGGAAGTACTTTGCACCATGTTAATTGCCTCCATCACCTACACACATCATTCCTGTTGGGCAGGCGAGTTTGGGGGGTGGGGCAAAGATCAGGGTTAAACTGTTTTTGTTACGCTGCACCATTTCAATGAACCTGCACTGAACATGTCCTGAAAGAACAAATTACACACTCTGAGGTGCTTCTTTGCATAAACACCGAGAATAACCAAACTGCACAAGTTGGAAAGTGAGTTACAGTGTAAAATTAATGCATATGTACTCAAATAAATGCTGATGCTCAGCCTTGGCATTTATCATTGGCTGCCTTTAACATTCTGCTGACTATATTCACCCACTGGAGCCAGTTAGTCCAATCAACAGATGCTGCCTTCCAAACAGAAACTCAACAAGCACAAGGGCATCTTTTTCATCATTTGTTTTTGAAAGTGTTGTGAACAGATGCAGGAGTTGGTGAGAAGGTCCCGGTTTTCAACTTTGATTTAAAATAACATACATCAAATTAGACATCCGAGAGCAACAGAAACAGCACACTAGCATCTCGCTCTCTCTTTCTCCCCATTACTGCTGGACTGAGACAAGTGTTTTATTTATAGCATTTCATTTTGTTCCCAGAATCATTTTCCATGATTATCTACCGATAAATTTTTGACCCTGAGCTAATTCCTAAATGTTGAAGCATTTGTCTTGTTCTTGTGTTTTATTCTTAATAATACTAATAATGCAGCTAATAATGCTAATTAACCAATAATACTAATAATTAATCATCGAACAAACAGAACAATACAAGATGATTTATTAAAGTTTAAACTAACTTCTCATTCAGGCAGTCTTCATACTGTCTAACTTGTTCCAGTCTGAATTCAATCTGTTCCTCAGTTGCAAGACTGATATAGCATCTACTGGTGTTAAGACTACCCCAGTTCTGAAGAAGAGTCACGTTCAACTCCAAGCATTAACTCTGTTTCTACCTCCACAGGTGCTGCCAGACCTGCTGAGTATTTCCAGAACTTTCTGTTCTTATATACTATAACTGCTCATACCATTACATCACACCAGCATTTAAGCAGTAAGGGAGGAGGGCAGTCAAAAGGCAATCCTAATAATTATCAGGAATAGTTACAGAAGTCCATCCCGGGTGTGCCCCGCCTAACGCTCATTGCCTGTCGAGATGGGCTCGGACTCCCCGCGACCCTGAAATGGATAAAGCGGTTCTGGAAAGGTGAGTGAGTGAGTGAGTGAGTGACAAAAGTAAACTAAAAATACCAATTCCACATCAGAATGTATTATCTAATTTAATCATGTCTTTCTTCAGCTCTCTCCTTCGGCCGTTATCTCCCCTTCCTCTTTCCATTTTCTGCCTCATGCTCCTTCACTCCTCCACCCAGCTTTGGCATCAACAGCAGAGATGATGGTGTAGTGGTGATGTCACCGGACTCACAAGGCAGGCTAATTCTCTGGGGACATGGGTTCAAATCCCATCATGACAGCTGGAGGAATTTAAATTCAATTAATTTTTTTTTAAAGCTGGAATTAAAAACTATTTTCAGAATGATGACCATTGTCCAGAGAACATGATTTAAATCCCACCATGACGTTTTGGCATTTGAAATTTGTTTTTAGGGATCCGGAAATAAAAAGCTGATTTCGGTGAAAATGACCACGAACTATAGGGCTGTCATAAAAACTCAACTGGTTCACTCAAAACTAGGATCCTTACCCAGTCGGATCTATACACAGCTCCAGCCCCACATCAAAGGGATTAGCTCTCAACTGCTCTCTGAAGTTGCTTAACATGCCACTGAGTAGACCATTTGGCCCTTCGAGCCTGCTCAGGAGTTTTATCAAACCCTACATTGTGGTTCAAGATGGCAGCTCACCACCATATTTTCAGAGCAAGTTGGGAGGGGCATTCAATATCATCTTGTCAGTGATGCTCACCCCTCGAGAAAGAACAAAATTAGACCATGGGCCAACAACTCTTTGTATATTGTCTGAATTTTGTCTCTTCACCATTTTAGTGAAACATTAACCTGTTCAAAAGAAATAAATTAATGTCGTTGCTAAAGTAGTAGAAAAAGGAATTATACCATACATTTTTAGTGTCTGAACACAGGTATTCCACAGAATAATTCCAGGGTCTATAAATTATTTGAAGAAATTGTGATTTTGGAATTCAGGCAACCGGTTTTGTTCTGTGAGAAATATATAACCTTATTCATAAGCAGGCATTCAGGTATTTGTTTACATAAACATTGGAGATTCAGGACAGATGAGATAGCTGTGGGATCTGAGAGTTCATAGTTCTTCATAAGTCGACAGACTGCCATCTGCATAATCTGTAAATTAAAACGTGTAGCAAAAACCCAGCAGCCACCTTAACTGTTCAAGGGACCCTGAATTGCCACACCAAGGCATACCAGGCAAGGAGCTGGGCACACAAAGGTGACTTAAAATTATGCAAGAGAAGTGACAACGTCAATTCAGGCAAGGCGTACATCATGTAGGACAGAGTGGCACAGACTCTGCACAGTAGCAGAGTCACAATAAGAATGAAGAGGTTAGGAGCAGGTCAGGTGAGACCATTTGAACTCACAAGAATAATAGACTTGCAGAATAAGTCATTAGAAAGGGGCAATTAAATAAGTAGCATTAATGGGTTCAAGAATCAACTGGATGGGTTTCTGCAGAGCAAAGGATGTGAAGCATACAGCACAAAGGAGCTGGCCTGGTATTGGGATTAATCTAAAAAAAGGATTGGCTTGCTTAGCCCATAGCCCTTTTCAGTGCTGGCGTGGGGATCAGGCCTTCTGCATTATTTTTAGTATAATTCCATGTGTTTCCGCAGGCTTTATTAAAGAGGTTAACATATTCGATTTCAATAGACTAAAATCATGAATTTACATTACTGCATTAACTTGTAACAAAGTAGCAGAGAGAGAGAGAGAGATTAACCCACTTAAACTGGCCAACTCATTGGAGGGACAAGCTGGGAAATTCAGTCAGGTTGAAAACGGGCAAGGGGGCTGCAATGTGAGGTTAACCCTCGCTCACTGTGTGCAGCCAGAGCTAAGCTGCCGATTGTCCGTGCCCCTGAGCAGGAGACGCTGAATCGCAAAAGGCCAACCACACTTGAAGCTGCACCTGCACTACTTAGAGGCAGCCTGCACCCTTAAATGGGAGGTACATTATGGCTGCAGCAGATGCTGGAGCTGGTTACAAACGAGGGCGTGAGTTAAACGAATGATTAAAAGAATGAGCTAAAATGATGCCGTAACATGGCAGAAGGCAGGTTCCAAGGATTTCCCGAGCTGCACCGGAGGGCTTGGCTGAGAAGGTGCAGTGGAGAGCTGTCACCTATCCGTAGAAGGCCCAGAGGCACTCCAGACAAACCCTCAGAAGACAATGGGAGCAGATAGCTGTGCCAGTCAAAGTCAGGAATTTGGCCCCCAGGACATGGATGAAGTACAGCAAGAAGTTCAATGACCCCACACGAGTAGCCAAGGTCAGAAAATGGACTTTCAAATATCATATCCCACCAACTGCCCCACTAAGCCTGGCACACTGCCCAATGCATCTCGCCCCATCATTCACCTACCAACAATCCCTATCAATCACTACCCAAACCTGACATTCAAAGCTTCACCCTCGCACACTTTACACTGCTGCAAGCCTCACAACCACATCTCACAGTGCACATACACTTCCAACTATTCACTCATGACAGACACTTCACCCAAAGTCAGTGCACCACGCTCAGTGACACACTCCCCTCTCAACTGCAGGACAAGGTGGTGCAGAACGGGAAGGACAAACATGCATGTCCTTACCACCATGCAAGAGATTGTGATCTCCGTTTTTGGAGCAGAAGTGATTGAGGCTGTGGTCAGCGGTTGCACTGAAACCACTGAAGATAGTGCTATGCTCAAACGTAATTCTCCATCTCAGATCCCACGTTTCCCTCGTTCCACAGTGTCTACTAACATAAGTGTTGCTGACGGTGTAAGCTTACTTTCCGCCCACTCCCCTCACCAGAACCTAACCCTTGTGCCCTTCTTCTTTCAGACAGGAATAAGAACTTGGCCAGACAGTGGTGGAAGAGAATGAAGATAAAAGAGCAGAAAGATAGTGATGAGGGGGAAAAAAAAACCGTCACTCACTCTCAGACCCTCAGCCAATAGCTCAGCCGCTCTGTGTCCTTTAGAGGATACCTCTGAAACAGGATCTACGCATGGTAAGACATAGGGCAGGAGCTGCCTTGACTCCAGCTTGCTGGAGGATGAGATTGCACATGAATCTTGCTGAAGAGTACTCGGATGAGGAGTTTGATGAGACAGCCTACATAAGTGACTGACTGGTATGCACTGAAATGCTAGGTGCATTGGAACATCTGCCAGTGAGCTGACAGCCATTGTCAATAAGCATGAAAGAGTCTGGCACCAACTTGGCACTGGGCTTTGTGCAGAGCTAGTAGCCCATCCTCCCCAATGTGGAGTTCTTTAGTACATTTGCGTATCAAACAACGATCCAACGTCTCTGCTTCCATGAAGGCAGATGCAGAAGCCACCCAACATCTGTCTCCTGCCAATGCAAGTTCAGGCTACTGCCACCTTAGCCGTAGATAAGTGTGCAAAGGAACTTGCAGGGTCTCACTTGAGTCCAGCAATCTCCCCTCCAACACGTTGCTCGGTTTAATGAGTTGCCACTCCATTGGAGTAGCAGTGGCTCCATGGAGCTAGAAACTGCTGCCCTCATTCAGGACAACTGAGTTTTGTCCTCTCGCCAACACTACCCACTGCCAGCCAGCCTAGACCCCTGCCAAAGTCGGTCAGTTGTTATGATCCCTGCAGAGACTGAAAAAGAAAAGAAATTTGAACTTCCAGTTGATTGCCAAAAGGGTTTAACATTTTAAGGCTTGTACTGTTACAGACTAAAAGCACCATTGACTGAACACTATTTTAGTCAGCAATTTATACTTTAAACTACAGAACAAAAGTTCTCCCTTTTACTTCTAACACAACGAGAAACGCCATTTCATGGGTATACTTTACATTGCCACTTTTCCCATACCAAGCCTAAGTGATTCTGACCTCCCGGGGTTTTACATCCATTGCTTTCCTTTCCCAGCCTGGTAACTTTTAACCCCAGACTGTCTTCCCAATGAGGGGTTTGCCTGGTGATTCTCCCTCTAGCACAAGCTAGGCGAATCTTCCAGCCCTGTTTCAAATCCTCATAAGTTTGGTCTTTTCAATCTGAGCATGAGCTCATACCTGCCTTCCTGGACCCTAGAGACTTTCAGCATCCAGCTGCTCCCCTTCTCCTGGATCTCGGAAGACTACCTGTGCCTGAAAGCCTCAGGGATATCATAGAAACCCTTGCCCTCTGAAAGCAAGTCTCCATGGCAACATGAATCACAACATACATGTTGTATCCAGTTAGAAATGCTAATTAGCTATCCTTCAGTCCCAAAATCTTGGTAGTAAATGGACAGTTTAACACATAACTGTTTACCGCATGACATTCTCGACACCTTCCTAGGACTTGGGGCACTAGAAGTCTAACCACTGTAAACACAAATACTACCCCCAATTGTGAAAACCTTACACCTTCTTTCCAGCAAATAATCTGGGCCTCTCTTTAACCTTTAACAGCCTCATCGTCCAGGCCTGTTATTAGGCAGGCTTCAGAACAGGTCACATAACCTCCCCTTCATTTTATCATAAATTAAAGACAGTCTCAAAACATAATAATCTTATAAGCAATTACATCCATAACACAGTCCAAAGCTGGGCCTTCTAGGGCCAGATCAGTTTGAGGGAGTCTTGAAAGGCCATCTGTTGTCTCCCACAGTGAAAGGCAGCAGCCTTCCATCCGTCATGTTGGGTTAACGCTCCACAGGGGCACTAGGGCAGGCAAAGGCCTAAGGGGGACAGGCGCTAAGAGAATACACAAGGGTGATTAGTTTTGTGTGGAATACTGGATGGTCTGACTGATCAAGTTGATTGGAAGGTTTGTTTTGCGGTGACTCAAGCATTGTGGCCAAGAGGATGGTCAGTGATAGAGGGAAGGTAAGGTGTTGGTGAACAAGGAATTGAGGTAATGCAGTTGGATGAATCAATTGTGGTCAGCCCAACCAGAAAGGAGCTGTGTGGGTTGCCTCCCCATTCCTCCTCCTCTGCTGCTTTGCCATACACAGGGTAGCAAGCGTTACACCCTCATGATGGTGAGGTTGTGCAACATGCTGCACACCACCACGAATTGTGACACTCACTTCAGAGAGTATAGCAGAGTTTCTCCAGTTCATCAAAGCAGCAGAAGCACTGTCTAAGCACCCCAATGGTCTGTGGAATGGCAATTTGTGTGGCAGCATGGTTATTATGCATGCTGCTCACATAAGCATTGGCTGTACATTGGAGTCTTAAGCCAGGTGGTCAGCAGGTAGACATTATCATGCAATAGCCACTCTCTGGTTTGTTTTGTGACTCAATTACAGATGGTGCAGCAGACCACCACAGAATTAGGGTATCATGACTGCTGCCAGATCAATGTGCATGATGTGCTGAGTGTGACTGTACAACAGCTGCACATTGAGGGAGTGGAATCCCATCCAGTTGTGGTACCTCTCAGAATTTGCACGCAGCACCCACAAAGTGACATTCATGTAGTTAATGGCACCCTGCGCTATGGAAAAGCATGCATAAGGTATTGGCTGTGGTTACCTTCACAGCCACAGGCAATGCTGTCCTCGCCCTGCTCTGAGCTTGCAGGTCTGTCCACAACAGGTGTCAGGTTTCAGCAACTCTTTGATGAAACGGTAGCATCAGAGGCACCTACCTCGCTGAGATTCAGGTAGGAGAACTGCTTCCTGAAGACCTGGGTTGATATGGCTTCTTGCTAAGAGCACTTCTCCCCTCCTCCTTCTTCAAGTAGCTTGTCCTACTCTGTGTCACCTCTGGTCATTCTCCCTGACATGCTGCAGGTCAAGGGTGATAGAAATGACTGGACCTATGGCTGGGAGCAAGTGGACTGAGCAAAACCCTTGAAGTCAGAAGCAAGACCTTCACCACATGCTACACAACTCCCTGTTGACTTCACCAATTTAAATAGCACTACGTGCCACCGAACACTTCTACTAACTCAGCAGTAACCAGTAGAAATCAATCAGAAATTAATCTGAAAGTAGTTGATGATCTCTTTAAATAAACCGGGAGGGTTGGGTAGGGGGAGTTGGGATGGCATCCTTCCATCGGTTTAGCCATGCGGGATTAGGAGAGGCCGTTAGTTGGAGAATTCAGGTAAAAAATGGCACTGCTGGTGTCAAATTTGCGTCACTCGCTGACTGACATCACAATCCACCTGCTCTGCGTATATCTAATACACGCTCCCAGCACTCTCAATAACAACCTACCCAAAATGGAGCCTGACTCAGGCAGCAGCAGGACTGCATGCACTCATTAATTGGACCCAAAACAGCTCCCATAGCACAGAAAATACGAGTGCTCTGCAACCGAACTTTGCAGCCAAAACCTTGAAACAAGAACTGTTTTAGTCATTAGACGTAAACTGGTAACTTGTTGATTATTTACTAAACTTCATCTCAAATTAGGTGAGCAGAAAAGTTACGAGAATGGCTGTCAGTAAAAGGATAATCTCTTTAGTAAGTTGGTGTTAAGAATCAGGAGCTATTAATGGTGAAATGAAGAAAAATCTTTCCTATCATCATTCTCAGTGGCTGATTCGCTCCTATGTTCTGTTGAAAATAACTGGTCTCAGCTTTACCTTGCCATGTGGACAGTTCTAAATTTTTGTGATCTAACTGAAATATTATCCTAAACTCAACTGCTGTATCATCCATATGATTAATTGCAATGAGACAAGTTCATTTAAAAATATTTTTTAAAAAACAGGTGTTTGAAAGACCTAAGTGTTTCATAGGAATTGATACTGAGTCAGTTAATCCATGAAAGCCTATGATTCAGTTTTACTGTAGGCAGAGATGGGGCATGCCAACTTGTTGTGAGATGTTTTTAAGGGATTGCAGCATGACATCACTAGAAAGAAAGTGTGTCATGCAATCCAATTTTATTTTGCTTTTGTTTTTAAGCAGAGCACAAATAGATAGCTCCGCTGCTGCTGTCTTCAAGCTTTATGCCTCTGTATAAATGTTCCCATGTGCCTAGTCTAAATAAATATACCCACGTCAAATTTCCATAATCCCTTACGAGCTATGGGTGCCTTTATATCATTGTAAAAATACAACAAATCAATGTCCTCTCTGTAGCTTGAGGCAATCACCTAAAGTTTCCACTTTTCATCATTGTCCAGTGACCCTATTGGAAGAGGTATCTGCACAGTAGGATCCAAAGTTACGCAAATTGGGGCAATTCTGAAATTCAGAATATATGTTAACTTCTAATACAGATTTTATCTTACAATTTATTCCAAGTCACAGCTCTTCCCCATGTATATCCGTTTTCTTGTGTGCAAGGCCACCTCTAAGAAATTTACTTTTATCTCAGCTCATTCCAAGCACCACTGAAAAGCTGTTAAAACTATTGCAAATGAGAAATGAATTCAACAATATTGAATTGAACAGTGACTTCTCAAATAATTTTACCTTGGTGAACAGATTCACCAATAACCCAAGGCAAATTGAAGTGAGTCATCTGGGACTAAATTATCTGAAAGATACTTCACAACGAAGGGAATAGTATTTATGTGAATGTCAACATCCTACGCACTATTTTCATTATCAGTTTGATTTGTGCCATTCTCTTCCACAATCAGAAATTTCATTATCTTTAATAATGGCATTGTAATGAAGTCCGGTCCTTTATCCTGCATAACCGGTCAATGTGCAATTATATTCAATACTGCATCAGTACTATTTTAGTATCTGGGTCACTACCAGCATAACCACTGACAGCATCTGCAGAAACATGTCAAATAAACCTGTCATTGTCTGAACACAAAAGAAATGGTTTTACAAACCTTTGCTAAGTGTATTAATGTAGACCTCAAAGCACTAGAAGACAATGACTAACATTTTATCACAGTGCTATTAAGAACAGCTCTGTAATCATGAAACATGTACCTTGTTCTGATTCACCATCCACTGATTAATGCGGTGTCATAGCAGGGTTTCAGTTTTTCCTGTACAGTTTGCACGCATTATACTATCAACGACATTGTAATCATAAAGTGAAACCCTTCTATGGTCGGAATTTTACATCTCACCCAGGAATGAGCTGGGAAGGGAGGCATAAAACCATGTGGGGTGGCAGGGGGGTTCCATGCCCGTCACCTTCCTGCCTCTGCTGGCACATTACCAGTGGCAGGGGAGGTGGTGAGTGGCCCACTTAGGCCAATTGTCTTCCTGCCCCACTGGTATTTTACCTGTCATTGCACTCAACCTCTGCCACCCCTACCCCCGCAACCTCTCACCAGGGGCTGCCTGATTAGCCCCAGTAATTCCCAACCCCACTTACCTGAACTCCAGGCCTGCTCTGGGATTGCGAGCTGCAGTCCCAGCAGTGGCTACTGCTCCCTCTAATTGGCCGGCAGCTTCTTGGAGGTGGGGAATCCTGTTTCAGAGGAGTGGAAGCCACACCTTTGGGCAACTAACTGACTGAGCCACATGAAAGAGAGGCATGAAAGACGTCCAGGGCATGCAGAGGCCAGCTGATCCTTAACTTTCCGGCTGGTAGCCGGGGTCGGTGTCTCTGAGTGAAATCTCGGCCTACGTTGCCGTAGATGCAAAAAGCCTCAATACTACTTCGACATGCACTTGTTACATATACTGGGCCACAGACCAAATAGCCGAAAAATGGGATTATGCTGGATCACGCTTCTTTTGATCAGCACAGACATGATAAGCGAGATGGCCTCTTTCTATGCCAAAATTTTCCTCTTTTGTTCTTTGCTCCTATACATATTAATGCACTTAAAGGCGTTTGGACCCAATGACGGTTTCTGACAGATTCTACGGTTCTGCAAACTGATTACATTAACACAGCCAAAATGGGGGAAAGGGCATCATGGAAATGGAGCAAAGAGAAGGAGGACTGGGGTTAGAGATGAAAAGCTGCATAGTTCCTTTGTCCAGTACATTCAGGTGTGGAGGTGGAGGCAAAGTGGCAACATGTATCAGGTCTAGAGAAATGGGAGCATTCCTGTGGACTCAAACACCAGAGCGCAGGGCTACACATAATTAGTAGAAGTCAAAAAACAGAGCTATTCCTCAGAAATGATGAGCGAAGTGGGTGGGAGGAGCTGAGAGAAAAGCAAATAAACACACGGCAGTTTTAATCAACTGAAACTACTGAAACAACCTTTTTTTTCATGTAATTATTTGCGAAGCTTACCCATTAAAATCCAAAAAGTTCATTAAGATGCTTTGGTGATTTATACATGAAAACTTCAGTTACCACACTGGCTCTTCCTCCATAGAGAGGGGAGAGAAAGACAGGGATTAGGAAAACTAAGCCCCAGCACACCCGTCCCCCCCTCCCCATCACCCCGAGCCACCCACACCCCACTTTCAAAATATGGTGGCATCCGTTAGATTTGGGAGGGCAGGCTTCTTAAACTGTGCTCTGGAGCCAACATGAAGGCAGGTAGAGCTAAGGTGTCATCAGAATAAAGCAGTCAACAAAGCCAGTGAATTCCAACTCCAAACTGAGGCCTCAGCCCCTAATCTTCCCATTTTTGCAGAAAACGTTTTCCCAAAGATTGACATCATTGAACCAAGGCTAAGGGCAGAACTTTATGCCCCGTTGGCAGGCGCGTGTCCGACCTGATCAGGTGTAAACTAGCGCGTGGTTGACGTCAGGCGAGTGTCCCGATGTCATTGGACACTCGCCTGATATTTCGGTCGGTGGACGTGCACGAGAGTCGACAGCGCGCCCGCTGACAACTAAGAGGCCTATTAAGGCTGTTAAAGTATTAACTGAGACACTTTTCACTGCCAGTCCAGCCTTACAGCTGGCGGGTGGGCAAATCGGCCAGGTGGCCTTTGCATTTTTGAGGAAACCTCACCCACGGGTGGGATGAGGTTTCCGACATTAATTTTTTTTAAAAATAAAAACATTTTGACATATTTTTTATTATGTTTATGTTCACGTGAGGGAGTCCTATGTGGGGACATTTTTTTCAGATGTTTAGAATCTTTATTTTTGTTTTTAAAGTTCTTCAGCTCCCTGAGGCAGCTCTCAGCCCTCAGGGAGCTTTCATGGCGCGCTCCCCCCGTGCCTGCGTAGGCTTCACGCTCGCCCTCTTCCCGCCCTAATTTTCCATATTATCATCTCTTATAATCTTCTAAGTTTTTGAAGGTGCTTAACAGTTAGTTCCTCATTCACTTCATGCTTTCCTGTTTTAACATTAATGGTTTCCCTTCACTATTGGTCTTGCTCCTTTACCTAGGCTTCCCAATAAAAATTAATTCAACAGTTGACTGATAACTGGTAATCGATGCATCCTTTCAAAATACAATGCGTGACATGTTGCGAGTAATGTTCAGCCTGGTGAAGGGCATCGCATCCCTGATGTGGAACTTACCTGATTTACCTCACATTGGCCATCCACTTTGCTAGAGTGACAAGGCTGTAACTCATTCCCAATATCCTTCAATCAGATTAAAATTTCCCATAAACATTAAATAAATATCGGCCAGGAGGTCATTTTACTTCATTGATCATTCAGGTTCGCAAACCCCAATAATTGCATGAACATCTGCTCCACTCAGCTGGTCCTTATTGCCAGGATTTTTTCAGTCGTATGCGGGGGGGTTTGCGGGTTGACGTGCCAGTGCGTAAAATGATGTGTGATGATGTCGGGCGTGCATCCTGACGCCATCACACAGTCTCGCAATGTTTCGTTCGGCGGGCTTGTGCTGGAGTCATCTGCGCGCCGGCCGATAACTGATAGGCCTCTTAAGGCCATGAACGAATGAATTAATGTCACTGTTTACGCTGCCTGTTCAACCTTACGGTTGGCGGGCAAGCAAAAAGGCCAAGCGGCCTTCACGTTTTTTGGGGAACCTCATCCACGAGCGGGATGAGGTTTCCCAAAGCTCTTCTGAGTTAAATTTTAAAATTTTCTGAAGTGTGAAAACACGTCCCACCTCATGTGACACATTCATCTGAGATGGGACACATTTAATTAAATTTTCGATCCATTTATTTATTTATTTCAAAAGCGCTTCAGTCTCCCTGCGGCAGCTCCGTGCCCTTGGGGAAATTGAGGCACTCTTTCACGCACGTGAGCGCTACCACTCGCGCCTTACCCTGGGTGGGCCTTAATTGGCCGGCCTGCGTAAAATAGCGGCGCGGAACCGATTGCGGGTGGCGATCGGCTCCGCGACTAACCCTGCCCACTCCCACTGAGCCTGCCCAACACAAGAAAAATTCAGGCCCAAGCTGTTAGGAACTAGAGAAAGTTTAAGTAAGATAGATTTGTATTTGGGTGTATTAGGAATAAGGTACATCTTGAAGTTTAATTTGTATTTCTGTATTTGTAGGCTAAAAGGATGAAACTTAAGTTTTAGTTTCACTTTAAAAGATGCCTGCATTTTGATGAGGTTTATGACCCTTGAAGGGGAGTTAAAACAAACAAGGTAGGGAAAAAAACTGTGCTGTTGCCTAGCAACAGGGGTCCAGAGAGAGAGCCCCCCCCCCGCCACACACACAGAGAAACCGACAACGGAGTGAGTTCTGTTGGTCAGTGTGCTCTAAAGTTGAAAGGAGTTGCCAGCAGGAGCAGTATAGGAGAGGGACAGATAGCAAGTCCCAAGCTAAAGTTGAAACCAGCTGCCAGTAGAAGCTGGACAGGGGGGAGCTGCAGGAAGCAGGTTTCCCTGAAGAACAGAAGAAGAGGGGTCCCGAGAAGACTTTCTAGTCAAAGGGGATGAACAGGAATCTGGAAAGGGTTCTGCTAAGAGAAGTTAAGAACAAGGAACAGAGGAAGGCTCCAAATCTGCAGGATGCAGATTTAAAGCAATGTAGGCTTGCGAGAAGCCAGAAGGTCCAAGAAGACAGCTGAAGGTCTGGAACTCTTTACTATGGGCATGTGAAACAGTGGTGTTCTGTTGGCACAGCTGAGCATATGAGAGAGAGTGTGTGGAAGAAAGCCTGAATGCACATGGCGATCCAGGGGAGAGAAACATCAGAAGAAGAGCTTGAAACTCTGGAGGTGGACTTTTGTGGAAGGTGTCTGAGAGAAAGCGTTGTTTGGGAGAAGATTCCAAAGTGAGTTCTTTGGGAGTGGAGATTGGAAACCCTCATGTGAAAGAAGGGGTTCATTGAGACTGGTTGGCTCACGGTGTGGGGGGAGTTGATGAGAGATCCATAATATCTGTTTGAGGTGGTATCTGTCACTTGGTTTCAGAGTGCGGTGTGCCTGACCAAAGGTTGCCTATTGGTTTATGTGGACTGTGTACTTACTGTGTACATTAGAGTATAAGATAGCTTTAGTAACTTGTGTTATTCTTACAAATCTGTATATATCTGTAAAGGTATAGTTGTGGGTGAAGGAGTATTGTAATATAGTTCATCTTTTCTTGTTTAATAAATGTTTTATTCTTTTGTTAAAAGTTCATCAGCTGGCTCTTGTAACTCTGTTCAGTAGACCCTCTCCATGATTCTAGACAAAAAATAAAAGTTAGGATCTATCAAGCTGGGTTCCACCCTGGGATCTGGCTTGTCCAGTAGTAACATCAGCTGGGATCATAACAATGTTGATCACTCGAATGCAAAGAGCCTCCTGATATCTGATAGTTTTAAATTTGCCCTAAATTTTTCATTAGTTTAAGTTTACATCCGATTGTCCAACTCTCTCAGTTTTAAAGTCCCTTTCTGCATTTACCTCTGCTATAGTGATTATGACCGATAAGTTTTCTGTAAGATCACCTCTCAATTACCTTCTATTGAGGCTGAAATGCTCAAGTTTATTCTAACTTTTGTCATAATTCTAACATTAAGAATCAGCTTCTGAATTTCTTGCAGCACTTCAATGTCTTTGTGTGACTCAGTACCAGAACTGGACACAATATTCAGTGATTGAAGATCCCCATTGATATGAACTTAACTATTTTCATATACCAATTTCATCTCTTTATAGAACAAACAAATCCTTCTTGTACAATTTGGCGATCAGTAGAATAGCTACAGTGTTAACTTCATCCTTTTTACATTAAAGGTCAGATTAATTAATTGTGCAACTTTCCACCTCCTTTAATCTCCACAATGCCCTGGCATATAGGGTTATATCACCTCTTCTGTCTATTCTACCTTTTATGTATTTGGTATTCAATTAAATATTAGTGAAGCAGGTTTAATTCACCAACAGTGTGTCCCTCTAAATACCTTAGGAGTTCATCAAGGTTCTTTTCAATGGGAACAGAGCAGTGTTTGATCTGTGAACTCTTCTCCACTGAAGTGATTAGGTAATGTTACTGAAGTATTATTAAAAAAGGTGAACATGTAACATTATAACCAGTTGAGCTTACAGCCTTAACATGCAGGAAGGATATTAATCTAATGGGCAGAATTTTACGGCCCAGTTTCGGTGGGGAAAGGCCATAAAATGCGGCGAGACATTCTAAACCCCGTTGACTTCAGCGGGAACGTAAAATACCCCTGTCGTAAAAATCTGCCCAGTATCTTAGCTGACCCTTTAAAAGGCTGTTGCACCCTTCGCCTGCAATGAGAACTCCTGTTTCTTTTATTCATTCATGGAATGTGTAGAATGGAGTAGTGCAATTTAATGTGCTGGGGAGTAATGACTTAAAGTGGGACACATTGTGATAAGTTTTAATGCTATGGGGAGGAGGGAGTGAATTTACTATTGTGTACTGCACTGAATAGAAACAATAAAAATCTTATTCTAAAGTTAATCATTTGCAAACTCATGAAATTATGCATTTTTATTCGCTAGCACATCAGCATTAGAGACACAGGTGACCTTGTGGTAAGAATCTACCTGAACCTAGGGCCAAGTGTTTATGTGCCAAATCTGTTACTGTTTAGGACAATGAAAAATTATGGTTCTGGAATGAGTGCAGTGCACTTAGCTTTTCAAGCTGGGCCGAGGGATAAAACACCTGACATCTGGCACAGGCCACTTCTCCTGACTGAAACTGCGAGAGTGTGTTATTTGGGGCATTACTTGAGATTACTCAAGATTGTGGCAAGATTAATTTCTGTCGGGATTATTTTTGTTCCTTTGAATATTTTGCCCTCCATTATATTTCTTGTATTTAAGGGCCCTGCAGCAAAACTACTTTAGTTTTAATATTTCTTTAATTTATTTCAGAAGATTTCCTTACCTCAGCAGAATTTGTTTTCTCTCCATCATAGCGCACAAAAGGTTACCATGCGGACCATCAGGCATGTGCCAGTTCTTTGAAAGAGCTCGCAATTAGGCCAACTCCCCCTCCCTTTCCCCATAGCCCAAACATTTTTTATTTGCTTCGAATACATCCTGTTTGCTTTTGAGAACTACGACTAAATCTCCATCCACCCACCCTTTCAGGCTATGAATTCCATATCATAACAAGCAGATGAGTATAAAAAATTCTCATGTCTCCCTCCCTCTGGCTTTTTTGCTTCCATTTCAGCAGAGGGAATGCAGCTGGATTTTATTTTTACAAACCATTATTTAACTGGCATCCACAAAAAAATTGCCCATTTTTGCGTAAGTTTGAAATGTAACAAAAGCACTGCTTTGCAACATGTAACTGTTTTCTGAAGACTGAAGTTATAATCTGAAATAGGCTAAGCATTCTTAGCATTTTAATAATGAATAACCTTTGGTGAATAATTAATCCTGTAAGTGCCATGCCAGCCGCTATCTATAAATAGACTCTGATAACTTTATGCCTCCTGAGATGGTTGGTAACTAACTGCATCATTATTATTTTACCAGTCATTAGTGGAGATCTACCATTGCACAAATGGTGGTTGTTTTTTTTTCATCTTTTAATACAGGCCGTATGAACTACTCAAATGCACTGTGAATTGTGGGCCACCAACTTAGAAATCTTCCCAAGCTTAGTGCCAATTTGAATTGTTCCACGCTCCAATTGGCGGGGCTACAATTCAGTATGATTTGGGTGCATGTCTGTGGTCAGGAAAATAATGGCACTTCACTTACCCACTTTGGGTTGTGCTGTTCACTATTCCATCAGAAAGAGTTCCTGGGAATATGATATGATCGTACGAATTAGGAGCACGAGTAGGCCATTTGGCTCCTTGATCCTGCTTTGCCATTCAATAAGATCATGGCTGATCTGATTGTGACCCAATGCCACTTCCCTGCCTACCCCCAAAACCTTTTGCCTACCTGTTTGTCAAGAATCGAGCTACCTCTGCCTTAAAAATATTCAATAATAATAGTAACAGTTTGAACGCTAATAATGATAATGGTTGTCTACCTAGCGAGGGGTCAAGCCTGTGCTTGTCTGTTGCTGAAGACCAACAACGATTGCACCTTGCAGAGGGGGATGAGGAGATAAGCAGACTTTCTTTGGGTTTGAGTTGGCTCCATGATGATGGGGGTGGGGGAGGCAGGGCCATTTATACCACCTCCCTAGGGTTTACGGCAATCTTTCTGCAGAAATATAACTTCATTGTGTTCTACTCAATGGTCGAGATGATTTCGGTTTCCCTCCTCCTGAGAGGTGTAATCGGTAGATGTCAATATTGGTATGGTCTTTCGGCTGTTAATGAGGCTTCCATTGGGAAGGATCCAGTAGGGATTTTCCTCATAAATTCACTTCCAGTACAAGGGGCTTCACCTGCAATGCCAAAACAATTCCACAGATGGAACTTTATGGCCCCATCATGGCAGGGGTGCGGCAAGCCATTCAGAGTCCACTGACTTTGGGGCAACCGTAAAATCCTGCCCCATGCGTTTTGCAATTCAAAGATACCTCGTGTCCATCTAATTGATGGGTACTTCTCTCCCCAGACAACTACCTGGTTTATTTGACAAGTATAGTCAAGCTGAATTGGTGGAACAGTCTATCAGAGTACCAATATGAAGTGCCATAGCATTGAGAAAGTATTAAAATATAATTACCACAGGGTAAGGCAGTGTAGTGGCAACATTGCAAGACAATGTGAGTTCAACTCCCACCATGCTTGGAAACTTTAATTGGGCTAAAATAAAACTGATTCATGGGAGGAAACCTGCCACCTTTACCTGGTCTGGCCTATACGTAACTCCAGTCCCACACTACCTGGTTGATACTTACCTGCCCTCTGATGTGGCTTAGCAAGCTACCTGGTTCGACCAAACTGCGACACACCCAACAATTCAAATGAAGGCCCTTTCAGAGCAACAAGGAAAGTGCAAGAAATGGCAATAAACGACACCCACTTCCCAGGAATGAATAAAATATAAGTAGGTCCTTGTTCCATAGCTCTGCATTGTTGAGCAAAGCCACTCTGTTGTGAGGAAACTCAAAACAGAAGGCAGCGCATGCTCACAAAGACAGGAAAATTGGAGAGGCACTTATCCCCAGGTAGTCACTTTTTCATATTAGCAACTTCAAAGAACCATTTGTGAAAATCTGGGAGAAATTTACCCAGCCACCATTTCAATCATAGAGCTACATAATTCTCCTCCTCCTCCATGGGCTTCCATTGGATGGGTCTGTGATTATGCTTGGCAAAGTACTGCAGTGGTTTGGCATTGCCTTCTGCAGTATGGCTGAGCAGAAGGCTCTCCCACTCTTACCGCCTGCCATCAGGCGTATTGGAAGGATTTACAGGCTGATAATCAACCCGTATGACCACATTACAAACACGCCTTCCCTGGCCACCAAGTCCTGAAGTGGGACTTGAACTCAGAGATACCTAGGGACTCTACCAATGCATCACAAGACCTCCCTCTGCATAACCCAAGGAAACCAAAGAAATGGTGAAAAACAGAAAGAAACAGAGAGATCCATAACCTTACACAGAGAGACAAGAGAGCGATTTGCACAAATATTTATTCCCAGCATTGTATTAATTTGAGGATGTCCATGCTCCTGCATTAATGTAATAGAGGGGGGATGATCCAATTATGTGCTGGGAAAACCATAGGCAGAATTCTTCACTTGGAGTGTGGGCAGGCACCCGCCCGACCCGATCAGACATGAAATCGCACGACATTTCAGTCGGCAAGCGCACATAAAAGTGGGAAGCATACCCACCAACAATTAAGAGGCCAATTAGTGTAATTAAAGTTGCAATTGTCTCCAATTTTTCGTGGTCTGTCCAACCGTAAGGGTTGGTGGCCGGGCGAATTGGGCGGGATGAGGTTTCCCTTATTAAATTTAAAAAAGAATCTACGGACTGCATTTTTATCACGTATATGTTCAGGTGACTGATTGTGATGCATGACACTTTTTTCCTGACTTTAAAAACTTTTATTTATTGGTTTTAAAGTCTTCAGCTCCCCGAGGCAGCTCTCTGCCTTCAGGGAACTTACATTCAGCGCTCGCCTGTGCCCGCGCTTATGTCAGCACCTGCCCTCCTCTCGCACCCCCCTACCCTGGCAGCGCTGAGCATTTCAGCACGCGTTTCACGCTGGCTGGCTGTTAATTGACAAGCCAGCGTGAAATCGCAGTTCCCCAGCTGATCCTGGGACTGCCAATTGTGCCTGCCCACCCACCTAAAAATCCTGCCCCACATCTTCGCCAACTGGATTTTCTTTTAAAATATGGGAAGACTTTGCATTATCTGGACATTTGGACGCTGACCCAGAGTTTTTTTTAAAAAAGGGTCACAAGTTCGCCTTGGAACTGACAACAAGAAATCACCCGACCAGCCTGGTTCTTGAGGTTTCTTTGTTTTGAACCGCAATCACTTTAATTGATGGGGGAAAACAGGCTGCTAAGTGCACAGGCAAGCAATTTACTCGAAATCATACAGCAGAGAGAAGCTTTAAGTTTGAACCTGTTGTTTTGTGAATTCAGTCTTGTTGGGAAATGAGCTGAGCAGGAAGGCTACCCTCACTGACTAAAAGCAAAAAACTGCGGACGCTGGAAATCCGAAACAAAAGCAAAAATACCTGGAAAAACTCAGCAGGTCTGACAGCATCTGCGGAGAGGAACACAGTTAACGTCTCGAGACTGTATGACTGTTCACCAGAACTAGTGCTGTGCTAACTGGGGATGGGCCCGCCAACTAGGCTCAGGAGAAACTGTTCCGGATGGTCGGATTTTCATGCCGGGGTGTGGGAGGGTAGGGGTCGGTGCAGGTGCTAAATGGAGTCGGGCTTGGCGACACTGGAAAGAGGGAGAGAGTTTGGAAGCAGCCATAGGCACAGCCGGGTGCGGAGGCGGCCTGTTTAAAAGGCCTGCCGCGGTGCTTTGTCTAATTAACTTCTCCAACTGTTTTTAGGAGCACATCGGGACCAGGGATTTTATCCTTTCTAAGTTTGATTTGTTTATCAATTATCTCACCCCTCTTCTTTCTTAACATGTCTTCACCTTATTTTTGATCTCTAAGGTGTAATCCACCATGTTAGCTTCCCTGGTAAAGAATGAGACAAAGCAATTACTTAATATTTCTGCCATTTCGCTGTCTTTGCCTATTGTGCATACGCCTTAACAGCCCTTTCCTTCTCATTATTTTTTTTATCATTTAATTGTCTGTAGAATACTTTGCTATTTATCTTCATTTTTCTTGATAACTTATTTGTCTAATTGCTTTTTAAAACTTATTTCCTAACTTTTTCGTATTCCCCTTTCATTTTCATTTGTTTTGTTGCCAGTGTACTTAATGCCTTTTTCTTCTGTTTCAAGCTTGCCCTCGTTTCTTTATTCGTCCAGGGTTTGCCATTGCTGGCTAGTTTGCTCTTGGTATTTCAGCAGGATATATTTCTCTTGGACTCCGTGGTGTTGAGTTTCTTGAATGTTGTTGCAGCTGCACTAGCCAGACAACTGGAGAGTATTCCATCACACTTCTGACTTGTGCCTTGTAGGTGATGGAGAGGCCTTGGGGAGTCAGGGGGTAAGTTACTTGCCACAGACCATAGGAACATCGGACGTGGGAGCAGGAGTAGGCCATTCGGCCCTTTGAGCCTGCTCCACCATTAAATAAGATTATGACTGATCTGGTTCTGATTGCAACTCCACTTTGCCGTCCACCCCCCACCCCATCCCCCATGACCCTTGACTCCCTTGTATATCAAAAATACGTCTAACTCTGCCTTGAATAAATTCAATGACCCAGCCTCCACTGATTTCGAGGGAGGAGACTTCCACAGACTAACGACCCTATGAGAAAAACAATTTTTCTTCATCTCCGTCTTAAATGGTAGACCTATGATTCTTAAACTATGTCCCTAGTTTCCAGTCGCTAGTCTCTCCCACAGGTTGAAACATCCTCCCAGTATCCATCCTATCAAATGCCCTTAGGATCTTACATGTTTCAAGAAGTTCACCTCTACCACTATCCAGCCTCTGAATTGCTCTTGTAACCACATAGCATTTATGTGACTGGTCCATTTGAGTTTCCAGTTCAGGGCAACTCGTTGGACATTGCTGCTGGGGAATTCATTGATGGCAATGCCACTAGTTGCCAAGGGGGTGTGATTAGACTCTCTCTTGTTAGAGATGATCATTGCCTGGCACCTATGTGGCACAAATATTATTTGCCACTTAGGAGTCCAAGCCTGTATCTTGTTTAGGTCTAGTTGCATGTAGGCATGGACTGCTTCATTCCATAAGAAGTTGTGAATAGAGCTCAAAACTGTGGAATCATCCGCGGACAGCCCCACTGCTGACCTTATGATGGAGGAAAGTGATGAGGAAACTGAAGATAGCTGGATCTGGGACACTGCCTTGCGAAACTCTGCAGTGGTGTTTGGATGATTGACCTCCAACAACCACAACAACCTTTCTTTGACCTAGGTATGACTCCTCCCAGTGGAAAGTTTTTTTGCCTGATCTTCATGAACTTCAGCTTTATGAGATCAGATTGGTGCTGCTCTCATTCAAATGCTGCCTTGATGACAAGGGCAGTCAATCTCTCCTCACCTCTGGAATTTAGCTCTTTTGTCCATGTTCAGACCAAGGCTGTAATGAGGTTTTGAGCGGAGTGGTCCTGATGGAACCCAAATTGATCATCAGTGAGCGGGCTGTTGGTGACATTTAGAGCACAGTCGATGACTCCTTCCACCACTTTGCTGATGAATGGGCATAAAGTGATAGCACTGGAATGGGCCAGGTTAAATTTGGCCTGCTTTGTATGGACAGGACATGCCTGGACAATATTCACACTGTCAATTAATGCCAGTGTTGTAGCTGTACTGGAATAGCTTGGTGGTGATTTCACAAGCTCTGACCTTAGTCATAAGTCTACCTTATCAAAGTTGCATTGCAAGTCCACATCCATGGCATTACCCTTGTTTACACTTTGTTATTGCTTCAAAGAATTTAATAGAGCGGGTCAAGCGTGACCTTTATTGAAACCCTTGCTGATTATTATTCATATTTTTTCTTCTTTACACGCAGTTGCTAAACTGCTTCGCTAAAATGTTCCTCTTTGAGATTCCAATATCTTTCCTAGCAATGACATCACGCTAGCTAATCTACAGTTACCTCTGAGGGAAAATGTATTTGTTTTTCTTTTTCTCAGTAGATGAGGGCTAATGTCAAACAATCTATGGTATCAC
This sequence comes from Carcharodon carcharias, assembly GCF_017639515.1. Taxonomy (NCBI): domain Eukaryota; kingdom Metazoa; phylum Chordata; class Chondrichthyes; order Lamniformes; family Lamnidae; genus Carcharodon; species Carcharodon carcharias. Next base: position 15,066,671 of record NC_054486.1, on the reverse strand, counting down.
TCAGCAGGTCTGACAGCATCTGCGGAGAGGAATACAGTTAACTTATCGAGTCCGTATGACTCTTCATCAGAACTGAGGAAAAATAGAAATGAGGTGAAATATAAGCTGGTTGAGGGGGGTGGGACAGGTAGAGCTGGATAGAGGGCCAGTGATAGGTGGAGGCAAAGAAGAGATTGTCAAAGATGTCATAGACAAAAGGACAAAGGGGTGTTGACGGTGGTGATATTAGCTAAGAAATCTACTAATGGTGACATTAAGGGTAGAAAGCAGAACGAGCAAGTGACAGATAGCCCTAGTGGGGGTGGGGTGGGGGTAAGGAAAATATATTTTAAAAATATAAATATTTATATTTTAAATATATTTTGAATATATTTTCCTTTTCCCACCTATTTCCATTATTTTTAAATGTATTCCCATCCATTGTTTCATCTCCACCTTTTAGCCTATTTCGATCCCTTCCCCCCACCCCACCCCCACTAGGGCTATCTGTACCTTGCTCGTCCTGCTTTCTAAGCTTAATGTCACCATTAGCACATTCCTCAGCTAATATCACCACCATCAACACCCCTTTGTCCTTTTGTCTATGACATCTTTGGCAATCTCTTCTTTGCCTCCACCTATCACTGGCCCTCTATCCAGGTTTACCTGTCCCACCCCCCTCAACCAGTTTATATTTCACCCCATTTCTATTTTTCCTCAGTTCTGATGGAGAGTCATACGGACTCGAAATGCTAACTGTATTCCTCTCCACAGATGCTGTCAGACCTGTTGCATTTTTCCAGCTATTTCTATTTTTATTTTTGCTTCAGATTTCCAACATCTGCAGTATTTTGCTTTTAACCTATGGTATTATGTGTGAGCACAGAGTGAAAAATAGACCCATCCATAGGAAGTGCCCCTGAAACTTGCTTCATCATAAATACACACCAATAGACATATAGCAAATGTTAAGCTTTAAGAAAACCACTCGGACATGGGAAATGCCACTGTAAACAGAAGAAACTCAGTAGCAATCCACTTCCCAGCCACCACAATAATGGAGCTTGTCATATTGATTCATGCATTTCAGTAATGTCACTACATGCACATTTACCAGTCCCACTGCTGAAATGGCTATCTGAAATCAATAGTTCAATGAATCTTTTGTCACACTCTGATGCTGTCAAGTGCAGATGATAATTGTGTCTGTTTGCCTCCTAAGCCTATGACATTAGGCAACCCCAATGTACATGTTTCCTTGAAGTAATTTTACATTGAGAGAAGCTAGCTTTTACAGTAAAACATCGATTCTATCTTGGTATTTAACAGAAATGGTTCACTGCTATTGAAAAGATTTCTTTTGATATTTGTGTGCTCTCCTGAGATTAACACAGAGTACTTCCTATTCTGAAGTCTGCAAAATATAATTGTGGTTTCTGCTTTGCAGGCAGTTGCTAAACTGCTTTGCTAAAATATTTTGTAAAAGCTATTTATTTTCAATGCTTTAACACCTCTGCTAAAACTGCAGACAGAAGAATTTCAAATAAATACATTGTGCGCTGGTATCTCTATGTGAATTCAGGATCTACAGCTTTATCGCACAATTCTTGACTCCAATACAAATTCAGCGAAAGGGACAGAGAGTTTTACATTTTATGTCACATAGGTTCAATCATGTGTTCATTCTGTGGGCATGTCTTGCAGTATTTTATCTTGATTTGAGTTTTGGTACCGCATGGCATTAAAATGTTAATTAGATGATGTAATAATGCTAGTAAACCTAGCTGCACGCACTTATGTGTAATCAGCATTTCACCTTTCCCCTCCTCCACTTGCCATTTCCAGCACCAAGCATCAAAGGATATATAGTATAGGTGTTGAAAGCACTATCTAGCTTGTGCCAACAGTGTGCTTCAACCAGCTTTGAAATAGCACCGATTCTAAAATTTTCCTCATCTTCACACCAGCCTCTACACCACCAGGGTCCCTGCAGCAAGAATGCTAGTTTGGTACTCAGAGCCAGGCTTATTCAATCTCCACGAGGCACCAGATCGAGGCTGCCTTACAAGTACCTGTACAGCCAGAGGAGACAGAGTTGGAGTTGAGAGAGGGTGACATGCTGGTGCCGAATGTACTGCACCATCCACTTCCCTGAAATCAAGGCTCTCTTTAAAGAAACGGTACACATTTTTGAAGAAACGTTTGACCCAGCTCAAACTTAGAAATTATGCCGTGTAAAGACAAAACTACAGCAGCTCAAGATTCTGCTGAATCACAGATTTATATATATATATAAAATAAAGATACATATATATATATATATATATATATATAGGATATATCAGATAACTGAGACATTAGTATAGCAGGGGATCCTTAGTTTTATATCAAGTATGTGTTCTACATTTGCATTATGCATGGAAAGAGCATAGACCATATGTCAAAAAACAAAAAAGGGGAGTCATGGGGATCAACTCTTGTGTGGGCTGTGTACAAACCAATAAAGGAAGTAACAACATACTATGTTTGATAAAGACCACTCACGCAAATGGGTCAAAATCCTGGAGGTCCCCTCCCTAACAGCACTGTGGGTGTATCTACACCACAGGGACTGCAGCAGTTCAAGCAGACAGCTCACCACCACCTCCTCAAGGGCAATTAAGGATGGGCAATAAATGCTGGCCCAGCCAGCGAAGTCCACATCCCATGAATGAATTTTTTAAAAATCCAGCTCATGCCTGGATGATCCAGAGGTGATAGGTAGCCAGCCCTGAAACTGGGCCTGTTGGGTGTAATTTTGACACTGGAAATAGAGATCGAGAAAGATGTAAAATGGGCTGCCTGCCTGATTCATTGTCACTCATTTTACGTTATCGTGTAAAAAGTCTTAAATACCCTCATCAACTTGTCCTCATAAAATGCTACAGACGTAACGATTAGCCACTCTAGCCCAGCACTAATGCTGCCACATTTGATTTGGAGCAACTTCTGTGTAACATGGGAGTGGTGCATCGGTGAGTCAGAGATGGTGTGGGGAGGGTGGGTGTGGAATATTTCGTGATGCAGCCTTTAGAGATCGGAACTCATTTTAAATCGTCAACTTCAGGCTGGGAGAACAACAGAAAAGCAGAGAATCTTCTATGCCCGACCAAACATCACATCAGTCACTGACTTCCAATGTTTCTCATGAGATTTCATGATTATTTTAAAGGAAGTCTTCTACTGCAGAGGGACCCAAGAAAAGGATCAGATCATTCAAAGAGCGGAGAAAAGAATAGCCCAAAACTTGATCAAGGCCAAAACAGTCAGCTTTCGGTGAAACGCAACTGTGGAGCAGGCAGCCCTGAAAGCAGCTGGGCACAGGATAGACAAAATCCTGGCTTTCAGATTACTGGGGCCAGGATACATGCAGGCTCATGCACTTTACTGATGATCGAGAGTGGATTGATGGGGCAGTAATTGGCTGGGTTGGATTTGTCCTGGTTTTTTTGTGTTCAGGACACACCTCAACAAATTTTCACATTACTGGGTAGATGCCAGTGTTGTAGCTGTACTGGGACAGTTTGGATAGGGGCGCAGCACGCTCTGGAGCACAAATCTTCAGTACTATTGCTGGAATATTGTCAGGGCCCATTGCCTTTGCAATATCCAGTACCTTCAGCCATTTCTCTCGTGGCTTTCAGAGTTTAACAGCAGCCATTAGAGCAGCAATCCCCCGATCAGTGGATAAATGGATCTGAGAATGAGTGGAATGTCACCAGCTGGAGATGACCTGCCCAAGGCTGCCTGTTCTCAGGACAGCAGCCTATGTGAGACATCCAGCCTACCCGATCAGAAAATCACACGAGTGGCACTAAGTGACAAGACTAGACTGTTTGGGCAGTAACTCCAGAGATGCAGCCCGCAGCATACCATTCCCATGAGCGAAAAGCACATACCCAGTTCCCAGCAGGCCATAGTGAAACAAAATGGCGGTTTTACAAAGCATAATTCATGCCCGATGCTCATGTGCTACCATCATATCTATGAGTTAACACAATACAATTTGTAAATAATTTAGCCCAAAATTGTGGTCACATGGGTTGGGATTTTACAGCTGTTGTGGTGAGGGCGGGACCAACTAAAAGTCCATTGACTTCAGCGAGGCAGGAAAATCCCGGGGGTGTGTGGGACGGGAAAATTCCACCCATGGAATCAAAGAATGATACAGCATAAAAGGAGGCCACTCTTCCCATCCTGCTTGTCCTAACTGTATGAAAGAGTTGTCCAATTAGTTCTACACCGCAGCTCTTTTTCTGCAGCCTTATAAGTGTTATTCCTTCAAGTATTTATCCAATTCTCTTTTCAAAGGCACTATTGAATCTGTTAACACCACCTTTTCAGGAATTATAATCCAGATAGATACATACATACATCCAGATACATACATACAACCAGATACATACATACATCCAGATACAACATACAACCAGATACATACATACATCCAGATAGATACATACAACCAGATACATACATACAACCAGAAACATACATACATCCAGATACATACATACATCCAGATACATATATACATCCAGATACATACATACATACATATATCCAGATATATACATACAACCAGATACATATGTACATCCAAATACATACATACAACCGGATACACGCTGGAGGCCATCTCGGCCTCCTCCAGAGGTTCCCAGTAGATGCCAGTATTGTCAATTCAATTCACTCCACCCGATAACAAGACATGGCTGTAGGCACTGGATACTGCAAAGACTATGGGCCCTAACAATATTCTGGCAATAGTACTGAAGACTTGTGCTCCAGAACTTGCCGCACCCCTAGCCAAGTTGTTCCAGTACAGCTACAACAATGGTATCTACCTGGCAATGTGGAAAATTGCCCCAGTACATCCTGTACACAAAAAGCAGGACAAATCCAATCCGGCCAATTACTGCCCCATCAGTCTACTCGAGATTATCAATAAAATGACGGAAGGGGTCACCAACAGTGCTATCAAATGGCACTTGCTTAGCAATAACCTACTCACTGATGCTCAGTTTGGGTTCCACCAGGGTCACACAGCTTCTGACCTCACTACAGCCTTGGTTCAAACATGGACAAAAGAGCTGAACTCCAGAGGTGAGGTGAGAATCACTGCACTTGACATCAAGGCAGTATTTGACAAATGTGGCATCAAGGAACCCTAGCAAAACTGGAATCAATGGGAATCAGGGGAAAACTCTGCCGGTTGGGTCCATACCTAGCACAAATGAAGATAATTGTAGTTTTTGGAGGTCAATTATCTCAGTTCCAGGACATCACTGCAGGGGTTCCTCAGGATAGTATCCTAGTCCCAACCATCTTCAGTGTTGCTTCAATGACCATCCTTACGTCATAAGGTCAGAAGTAGGTACGTTCACTGATGGTTACACAATGTTCAGCACCATTCACGACTCCACAGATACTGAAGCAGTCCATGTCCAAATGCAGCAAGACCTGTACAATATCCAGACTTGGGCTGACAAGTGGCAAGCAACTTTCGCACCACACAAGTGCCAGCCAATGACCACCTCCAACAAAAGAGAATCTAACCATTGACTCTTGACATTCAATGGCATTACCATCACTGAATCACTGAATCACTGAATCCCCCTCTATCAACATCTGGGGTTATCATTGACCAGAAACTGAATTGGCCTAGCCATATAAGCACTGTGGCTACAAGACCAGATCAGAAGCTAGGAACATTCATTCTTTAATTTACTTTCTTACTCCCCAAAGCCTGTGCACCATCTACAAGGCACAAGTCAGGAGTGTGATGAAATGCTCCTCACTTGCCTGGATGAATGCAACTCCAACAACACTCAAAAGGCTTGACACCATCCAGGTCAAAACTTGATTAGCATCCCATCCACAAACATTCACTTCCTCTACCACCAATGCACAGTAGCAGCAGTGTGTATCATCTATAAGATGCACCGCAGGAGCTCACCAAGGCTCCTTAGGCAGCACCTGCCAAACCCACGACTGCTACCATCTGGAAGGACAAGGGCAGCAGACACATGGGAACACCACCACTTGGAAGTTCCCTTCCAAGCCACTCACCACTCTAATTTGGAAATATATCGCTGTTCCTTCACTGTCGCTGGGTCAAAATCCTGGAACTCCCTCCCTAACAGCACTGTGGGTGTACCTATACCAAATGGACTGCAGCAGTTCAAGAAGATGGCTCACCACCACCTTCTCAAGGGCAATTAAAGGTTGGGCAATAAATGCTGGCCTAGCCAGTGATGCCCACATCCCACGAATGAATTTTAAAAAACTCCTTTCAATGTGCAGGAACGAACAGAATGCCAAAAACAATAACAGCTGCAGATTCAAGTGTGAGGTAGTTGGGAGATTCCATTGTGAGCCAAGTTAACCACGAGGTGCATATTTAGGGCAGTTTTGCATTTTTGTGGAATTAGCAATAAAGATGTAAATAAGAAGATAAGCAGTTATGATGAAGGGAGAAAGTAAGGGACTGATGTAATGGATAGGAAATATTTTCTCTTTAAGAACAATTACTGAGGAATGCTCAGCAAAATGAAGGTTAAAGGTGCTAATTAAGTTAGCTGCCTCTAAACTGCTACTGACCATTGGTGTCATGTCAGAAAGAAATAGAACTAGTTTTAACCATTGACTGGGGACATGGGGCAGAATCTTAACTGCCAAGGGGAGGCACATTCATTTCTTGGGCGGGGTGTTAAATCCCCTTGCATCAGGAACTCAAAACATTAACTCTGTTTCTCTCTCCACAGATGCTGCCAGACCAGCTGAGGCTTTCCAACACTTTCTGTCTTTAGATAATGATATCTCCATGTGTGTCTCACCAACTCACAATGCAGGTAGCCATCTCCCTCCTTTCTTTTGAACAGGGCAATAAACAAATTGAACCAGCGCTTATATCACTAATTAAGCAACAATTTGGCATTGTGAGGTATTGCTAAGCCCATATCACTGTAATTTTCATCATTTCATTTTTACCTTATGGTTAGTGGCATCAGATTACATGGGCACTACTTAACATTTCAATCATAAGGCTCACATGTCACACCTGTTGACTGTTGGTCACAGTTAGCATTTCAACTTTAAGGCTTTTCACTTCCCTCAAAACAAAAAAAAAATTAAGAAAAGCTAGTTAAATTGGGCAGAAGGAACATATGTCAGCTTGTAGCTAACCAATATTCAAGCTTCTTGCTGTGTTAACATCAAGTCATTTAATGATAAGTTGATTCTAACTATAATTCAGTTAGTCTCTTCTGCAGCACCTAAACACTTACATCCAAAGAAATACCAAGATATCAGATCTCTTTCAAGGCTAAACATGCAAACAATAAAATCCGCTTGTCAGAAGAAATTTGCCAAAACTCACTTGGGACAAATCTGCACGTTAGTTGTACTGATGAGGTAGATTGTTAAGTATATGATTCTGAGTGAAAGCTTTGTCCACAAAACAACTAACAAAATACGTTACAAAATATGTTGGTAAAATTTAAAATTTTAAAACATTCTAATGCAATCAAACTGAATAAGTGAATGAACACAGTACGGCAGGACCAAAAATCTACAGGTCATGATTCTATAACTCTCTAATCTATGGGGTAATTTCCCCGACACTGTCTTTCCATGTTGTTTGCCTGAATCTCTGTGAGTTTAAAAAGCGTTGCTTTGGAAGCCAGTGCTGGCCATAAAACTTGCCACACCCCCAGGTTAAATTAATCAGCGTTGGGAGTTTCATTGAATGTTGTTCGTTTAAAGACCTCAGCTCTAAAACCTAAGATGATGCTTATGGTTGCAAGAACACTAATCAGCACTTTCTAAAAGCTTTAGCGTGTAACTTTCTCTTAATTTACTAAGAAACTGACCACTGTACACCAACAAAACCAGCAAATGGTTCTGCACCTTTTAAAAGTCATATTCAGTCATTTAAAATCAGGTTACTTCAATGTGGTGAATTGTTGCTAATTAAAGATGTCTTTTTATGTGGTGAACCCACTTGTAGATGTATTAATCAAACTGCACCAATGTATCAAGGACCTTTTTCAAAGCAAAATTTCTTGTAATAAACATCACATTGGTTCATGGCAGACTTTGCATTCAGTGACATGCAAGGAGTGGGAGTGGAAACAGAAGAACGAAGCACTTCTATAATGCAATTTTGAGCACTATTTGCATGCGGAATGCCGACTGCAGCCAAAGCAGAAACTCTACGCCTCTTCCTTTAACCTTTCGATTATTAGGTTCCTTGCAAATTTTGCTTAAAGGCTCAATGGCTTGGTAAAATCCAGAAAGTCATTGCTGGCTGCGGTGATATATGCGGCTATGGTTAACTTCATTCCAATTATTCAAAATTTGAACAGAAAGTAGCATATGAAAATAATGACACTTTTCAAATGACACTTCTCCCAAGCGCAATGTGTGGTCTTGTCCAGTGTCATGGAGGGGAGAAAATGGTTACAAGCTTAACCAGGTCATCCGGCAGAGGTCACAAGCTGAAGCAAAATGCTCCCATTGAGGTCAAAAAAAACAGATAAGTCTGAACCAGCTTACATCATTGTCAGACCTACTCTGGTTACAAAGCTCACAATAGGAAAGGGTTAGAATAGTATGTATGCCTATCCTCTCAGTCACAAAACAGTTTCTGGTAGGGTAGAAACTAAAAAGGAAGCAAAGTAACTTTTAAAAAGGTGAAGAAATACATTAAGACTCAAATCTATATTTGCCCTAATCAAAATTGCTGGAGCTAGTACTTTTAAATTCTGCCAGTCTCATTGTTTAACATTATAATGGCTTATATATAGTATTTGGAAGTACATTAAAAAGTAGAGTTAAGCATTATGCCAGTTTACAATTTATCATGACAACATTAGGTAATCAAAAAAGCACACAACATTCTAATTATTAAAACAACAATTTGCTCCTAATACATACGTTTAACAGCTGAAAATTGTAAAAAGTTCCTTCCAAATGTTCCAGGTAGCTGTACAATCCTCTGGCCAGTGTCCTTGTGTGAGTGTGTGTGTGTGTGTGTGCGTGTGTGTGTGTGAATGTGTGGTTGCTGGAATGACCCACAAATAACTTTCACATTAATATCACTGGGAGGAGGGGTTGGGTGTTGGCTGGGAGTGATCAGTCGACATTGCCTCAAACAGCTGTCAGTAAATGTTACGAGGGCTGCCATGAGTTATCATCAGTCAGCAAAGAAGCTCTCATTTCTTTTACGGAACATAAGCGGTAAGTGCAATACCGAGACCAGTGCAATCCCACAGCTCTCAGGGATTGAAACACAATTCACTACTGGTAAAACAAAAATACACCCAAGCAAACAGTTTCACACTGAGCGATCTGAAATATGTGCCATAATGCCACTATCTGTAAAATATTCCAAGACAAATTTTCTTTGAAATTCATATTTGAAAATATGAAATTATAATTAATAAACAACTTTATTGGGTCAACAGATCTATTCAATTGCATGTGTTCTCAAAAAATATTGTGACAAAAATTCCTGATTTTTAAAAAAATATTTAGTATTAGGCATGTCCATTGGAATTTATTAGGGACATAGGAATTGCTAGATAAAAAAGGACCAACATCCATCTAGTTCACCTTCTAGACCTTGAGAGTCGCATGATACAACGATAATGGAGTTGCTGTCTAATTATTGCAGTCAATCTCTATCAATTAGTCTACACTACTTCCAGACATGAGGTGACAAAAACCTCAGTGATGAATGACTTTTGGAGTCTTGGGTCCAAAGTCACCCTCCCTCCCAAGCCTGCTCTGGACATAACACTCACCTACTTCACAACATTAACATATATATTGCTGTAGTATACAAGACCTCACCCAAACTGTCTCAATAATATTTATCGAGCAAAAGCAATAGCATGAAGTTGTCAGACCCTTCACCCAGCTTGTAGGGACAATGCCATTCGTTTCACAATTCACCACCTGTATCTGACAAACTGAGGAGTCATGTGGCACTGTGGGTAGCATCCCAGCTTCAGAGCCAGAAGCTCTGGGTTCAAGACGCACCCCTGGACTTGATGATCAAGGACAGTGCATTCATAACACAGCCAAACAGGTTGAGCATCATCCTACAAATCCTTCCAACATACAGGAATAGCAGGTGGTAAGAACGTGAGGGATTCCTGATCATCCTTGTGATGCAAAGAAAGTAGGAGCCTCTACCCATAGCTCCAGACTCCAAAATGCATGTAAAAGTGCATGTGCCAAAGTAACTCACACTCCCTGAATGAACTGTAACGCAACCTAATAAGCTATCCAATCTTGCACAGCATTCTGATACACCCATACAGAAGGAAGGAAAAATAGTGTAGATGTTCTGTATTTTAAAAAAAAACACAATACTGTAACTATCTTAAACAAATGACCATGTTTACAGTGTGGTTAAATTAGGCTATATTTGTTGTCAGATTTGGCATTTTTAGGTAGTTTGCAAGAAACTAAAATTATAACTCTGGTGCAATTGTATACTTGAATCAAGAAATATTTACTTGTGATTTTTACCTCCTGTTAAACGTTTCGGAATATTCACTTGGGTATCAGTGGTGCTGAGTAACATGTTGAGTGTGTCACCTTCCTAAGTATGCCCTTATTGTCCAATACCTAATTCTACAACAACATAATTAATCATAGGCCCCTTTGTGATCTGCGATGGCTATCATGACTTTTGCATGTGCCCTCATAAATGTTTCTCTAATATTTTCAAAGACAGGCTGAAACACTCAGTGGGACAAGGTCAGATGTGGACGATTAATCTTCTTGACTTGAGATCGCAAGTAAACATACTGAGTAATAATCGTAGCATATTCCATCTACTTAACTCAATCTCACTTCCCTCCTCGAAGAATAATAAACCACAGGGTAGATTTTCGAATGGCCACTGTTGCAGGTCGGCCACACATAATAGGAACTGCCCGAGTTTCATCTCTATTGATTGCAGTTGAAATGAAAGTCGGGTGGTTTGTGTCATAGGCAGCTGTTCGACAGAGCCAATTTTATGCCTAGGCAGCAAGTTCAAGATCTATCTCTGTGGGCAGGATTTTGCCCTTGATGGGCGGGCGGGCCTGACCGACACAGCGGCGGTCAGGCAGCCAATCGCCATCACCGAAACAGACCCCGCCGCCATTTTACATGGTCGGGCCAATTAAGGCCCGCCCAGCATGTCACCCGATGGGAAGCGTTATGGGGGGGGTGGAGGGGATTCCCCAATTGCCAGAGTGCACTCTTTCACGCATGCACACATCTCCCTGAGGCAAAGTGCTGCCTCAGGGACAGCGCTGAAAGGCAGTGAAACACTTAAAATAGAAAAATTAAAAAATCATTAGCATGTCCCCCTCATGTGAAAATGTCACACGAGATGGGACATGTTAATGAAATACACAAAAATTTTATTACACTTTTTTAACTCCGAGATCAAACCTCATCCCGCCACTGGATGAGGTGTGTAAAAAAAAAATCACTTACCCGCCTGCCCATTGGGCCCGTGCCCTGACCCAAAGTTCGCACGGGCCCCTCTCCCTCAAAATCCCGGTCAGTTGGTGACTTAATGGCCTTAACAAGGCCTTTAATTAATGGGTGGGCGCGCATCACGCTGCATAGCGCACCTGCTGACCAAAACATCGCGATGTAGCGCGCTGACGTTGGGACACTCGCGCGACATTTTAAGCTCCGCCACCCGCACGTCAGCCAGAAGATTCAGCCCTATGTGTTGTCTCTTCTGAGAGCAGACTTACTTGCTTTGGGCGTTCTTTCCTTTCTAGGCAAATTCTAACTGTAAAACCTAACTTCTTTCAATAGCCCTGCATAACGTGCAGGGGTGTAACAGGCAACCGAAGCAATACCGCTCAGGGCCAATTTCTAACCAACAGTTTCTGGTTACAAACATGGTTACCAATCTGCTCCTCGTCTACGACTTGCCACTGGGCTGGTCAATGAAACTGGTTACCTCTCCTACGTACTGCCTCATACCTCCCCTCCCTCACTGGGGCAGAGCTTTAAGAAGAACATCTTCTGCCATTCTCAAAATAAGAGGGGGCCCCATCTGGGCTAATGCGGCTGGAATGGCACAAACTGTCCCTCAGTGCATCAGCTGTGACATTCCTCAAACAGCATGTCTGACTCTCACATATCTGCAACACCTGCAACTTTTGTCAAGCCTGTGTGAACCTGAAAATCCTTCCTACGAGAAAGCCAAATATCTGTGACGCAACACTCCCCAAGAATACCCGGTACATTCTGAATCTAATGCATAAATATGTATCGATCTCCCTGTTGTCACCTTGCACAGTTTGTGTTGTTTGTCACCTCACCTCCTGGGTGTCCTATTAACTGACTTTGTAACTTGTTAGCTCAGCTGCTGTTAAAATGCGTGCATTGTTTTTTTTTAATATGAAAAACAACTTCCATAAGAAAGCAGCACTGTGCAGCTTTTAAGTGGAGTACTAATGTTCTGCTTGAACAATCAAAGCTGTAAACAAGCATCTAAGCTAATAACAGCTTTTGTTTTTAACTGATTCAGACTGACTTGTCTTTCAGCTATAACATATTGTACCTGACAGGAGAGGGGTGGGCTGCAGGGGAGAGCATGGGGGGGTAAGAAGAATGTAGGTGTAGAGGCAGGGAACACCAGGCACTGGCTGTGCAGCAAAGCACAGCTCCAAAGGCTAATTTTTTAGGTCACATCGGGGTAGAGTAGTCACTGGCAGAGGCCAGGACTTCCGGACACAAACTAGGCCCTCCGGACCCCCAACCCCACGCAAGCCCACACTCAAAAAATTATTATGAGCTTAAGGCTTGCCGATATGAAAGTGAGAATGGCACAGAGTACTTCTGCAATTTACTAAGTTTATGTAAGAATTACCAATAATAACTGCACTAATAAGTAATATATGTGGTATAAAAACTAATATATAGGGCAGAATTTCCGCCCCCCCCCCCCCCCCTTTGGGGGGAAGTTCAGGAGCGGGCGTGCCTTCGATTGGCGCCCCTGATTGGGGGCAGGCCGCCATTTTACGTGGGGGGCCAGTTAAGGCCCGCCCAGCGTGACGTCCACAAGGAAGCGCCATACGCTCTGTCTGCGGGCGGGGGGGATTCCCTGAGCTGAGAGTGCGCATGCGCACGAAATAGCACACTCGTCTCCCTGCGGCTAAGTGCTGCCTCAGGGAGATTGGCTCCACAATAAAAAAGCTTAAAAACAGAAAAAAAAAAATTTCCCTGACATGTCCCCTCATGTGACACTGTCACACGGGTTGGGACATGTCCATCACTTTTAAGTACGCTTTTATTTAGTTTTTAAAAACCAACATGAAACCTCATCCCGTCCGTGGATGGGGTTTGATGCCTTTTCTGAAACCCGCCAGGGCTCCCAGCCTGCCCGCCAACCTTAACATTGGACGGGCAGGTCCATTAATTACTTTAATTACTTTGTCAATGGCCTCAATTGGCCATTGACAGGTCGGCGGGCGCACAGCTGATTCAGCTGAGCCCCCGCCAACCTGAAAATTTAAATGGGGCGCGGTGACGTCGGGAGTTCCGCCTGACATCATCCCGCGTCATTTTACGCGTTGGCGCCCCCCCGCTCGCCGATCAGGAAATCCTGGCCATAGAGTATAACACTGATGTGGAAATGATTTCAAATGACTTGCATCATCCCCGCACCACCAACGCGGCCCGTTAAAGTTGCAAAAAATAGTTTTATAAAACACCAGTTGAGTCTCAGCTAGGGCAATGCACTTCAGGAAGGATGTGAAAGCTTTAGGAGTGTACAGAAGATGTTTACAAGAACAGCTCGAGGGATGAGAGATTACAGTTAAGTTGGTAGACTGGAGTAGCTAGAATTGTTATTCTTAGAGCTGAGAAGGCTAAGAGGTGTTTTGATAGAGATGTTTAAAATCAAGAAGGATTTAGATAAAGTAAATTGAAACTGTTCCCAATGACTGAAGGGTCAATAACCAGAGGGCCCAGATATAAGGTAATTGGCAGAACAATCGGAGGTAACATGAGGAAAAACGTTCTTACTAAATGAGAAGTTAGGATTTGGAGTGTCTGACCTGTTGGGGCAGTTTTCGCAGGTTCAATAGTAGCCTTCAAACCAGATCCTGGATAAATACTTGAAGGATAAAAAATTGCAGAGACAAGGGAAACAACCAGGGAAGTGGGACTAACTGGATTGTTCCTTGAAAGAGCCAGTGCAGATTTGATGGGCCAAATGGCCTTCTTCAGTGTTGCACTACTCTACAATAAGCAATATCATCATGAGCAAGTAATCCAGTCTTTCTCACCAGTATACTAAACGCCATATTTATCACTTCCTCATTGTATTGCTTACAATGACTCATACACAATTTTATGGTTGGGAAAATAGTTAAACATATCATTCACTTCATCAAGGAGCAACAATTCCAATTTGTTTCCCATCCCCCCCTCCCCACCCTGAACAGGCAGGTTTATTCAGAAACAAATCACTTTTTCTATACATAGTGATGATATAAACAATTAGTTGCCAATATTTTTCTGTCTGCTGAATATACAAAATGTTAGCTTCATAAATATAGAACAGTGCGAAGGTAATGGTAAGGGACATAGCATGACTACACCAACCAACTGCTTCTTTGCACTTTATTACAGAAATAAGTTATTAATGGAATTCATTGGAGCTTATTTACAACAATTCTCTCATTTCCAGTGATCAATAATGCTCAAGCCAGATTTGAGCTTGATGGATCTCCATGACGCTTACCTTAAAATTAGAATAGAGCAGAGTTGGTGCTGGTTTGAAAAAATAGCTAATCAGGAATCACAGAATTGTGACAGTGAAGAAAGAGGCCATTTGGCCCATCAGGTCCACACCAGCTCTCTGAATAAGCATTCACCTAGTGCTATTCTCCTGCCTTCATCCCACTACCCTGCATTTTCCTCCTTTTTCAAATAACAGACTAAATTCCATTTTGAATGCTTCCGTTGCACCTGCCTCCACCACACTCCCAGGCACTGCATTCCAGATCCTAACCACTCGCTGCATGAAAAAGTCTTTTCTCATATCCCTTTCGCTACTTTTACGAATTGCATTAAAGCTGTGCCCTCTCATTCTTGATCCTTTCACGAGCGGGAACAGTTTCTCCCTATCTTTTCTGTCCAGGCCCCTCATGATTTTGAACAGCTCTATCAAATCTCCTCTCAGCCTTCTCTTCTCCAAGGAAAATGGTCCTAACTTCTCCAATCCATCTGTACAACTGAAGTCCCTCATCCCTGGAACCATTATTGGGGATCTTTTCCGCACTCTCTCCAATGCCCTCACATCCTTCCTCAAGTCCAGAACTGGACTCAACACTCCAGCTGAGGCGGGACTAGTGTCTTACACAAGTTCAACATAAGCTCCTTGCTCTTATACTCTGTGCCCCTATTATTGAAGCCTCGGATACTGTAGGCTTTATTAACCGTCCTCTCAACCTGAGTGAGTAAGCAGGAAGGATGCACCCCTGTCCAACTGCCCTGCCTCCATGCCACGTTCACCTCGATCTTGAATCAAGTTAAATTACAAGATACACAAAGCCAGTGTAACAGCGCTGTGCTGAGAACATACACCAGCACTAGATCAGTGCGAGAACCAAGATTCCCAAGAATTAGGTGTTGCTAGGTTTCCTATTTTGAATTCTATTTGATTTTAATATTTAATTTCATTAATTAACACATGAAAAAGGGAATAAAAATTCAAATACAACACTTGAGGCAAGTAAGCATAAAAGTAAGGATGTTATGCTTCAGTTATCCGGGGCATTGGTGAGACCACATCTCAAATACTGTGTGCAGTTGTGGTCTCCTTATTTAAGGAAGGATGTAAATACGTTGGAGGTGGTTCAGAGGAGGTTTATTAGATTAATACCTGGAATGAGAGGGTTGTCTCATCAGGAAAGATTAGACAGACTGGGCTTGTTTCCACTGAAGTTTAGAAGAATGAGGGGTGACTTGACTGAAGTATATAAGATCCTGAACGGCATTGACAAGGTGGACGTGGAAAGGATGTTTCCTCTGGTGGGTGAGTCCAGCAGTAGGGGGCACTGTTTTAAAATTAGGGGTCGCCCTTTTAGGACAGAAATGAGGAGAATTTTTTTCTTTCAGAAGGTTGTGCGACTTTGGAATACTGCCTCTGAAGGCGGTGGAGGCGGGGTCACTGAATATCTTTAAGGCGGAAGGAGATACATTCTCGTTAGACAAAGGAATCAAAGGTTATTGGAGGTGGAAGAGAATGTGGAATTAGAAACACAAACAGATCAGCCACGATATTATTGAATGACGGAGCAGGCTCAGGGGCCGAATGGCCCACTTCTGCTCCTATTTCGTATGTTCGCATGTTCGTATGGCATAAGAAAAATGAATAGCAACCTAGCAACTCACCACAGCTCCTTTGACACCACCTTGTAAAGCCACAACCGCTACAATCTAGAAGGACAAGGGCAGCAGATACATGGGAACACCACCACCTTCAAGTTCCCCTCCAAGCCACTCATCATCCTGACTTGGAAATATATCACCGTTCCTTCACTGTCATTGGGTCAAAATCCTGGAACTCCCTTCCAAACAGCACTGTGGGTGTACCGACACCACGTGGACTGCAGCAGTGCAAGGAGGCAGCTCACCACCACCTTCTCAAGGGCAATTAGGGATAGGCAATAAAAATGCTGGCCTAGCCAGCGACACCCGCATCCCATGAAAGAATTTTTTAAAAATCCAATGGCTTCCAAGCATGTCTTTAATGGAGGAAAATGGAGAAATGGAGCAGTTTAGCCTTTAGCAAATAGTACCCAAACTCCCAAGAACAGCAACAACAAAGCAGCTGTGGACTCCAGGTACAATGGAGAGGGAAAAAAATACTGTTCAGGAGGGAATTTGCTTAGTTCAAGTGGATGAGACCATAGACAAAGGGATGAGGATGATAACTTTAAATTCAATGTTAGACAGGAATAAATACTTCAACATTCTGATGTCTATGCCAGTTTCAATGGAATCTATGGGGATAATTTTAATTCCCTAGGATAACGGGGGGGAGGCAGGATTAAAAATAAAGAAAACTTGAAAGCCGACCCCAACCCATTTCCATGCATCTACTTCCAATTGCAGGGCGCAGGATGGGGGCTTTGAGCAACTAACCTACACGTCAGTGGCCAATCAGAATTCATATATAATAAAATCATATATAACGACATGAGGAAAAACTTTTTCACGCAGCGAGTGCTTGCGACCTGGAATGCGCTGCCTGAGGGGGTGGTGGAGGCAGATTCAATCGTGGCTTTCGAGAAGGAATTGAATTGTTGTCTGAAAAGGAAGAATGTGCAACGCTGCGGGTGAAGGTGGGGGAAAGGCAGCAGGTGAATTGCTCCTTCAGAGAGCCAGCAGTGGCGCAAAGGGGTGAATGGCCTCCTTCCGTGCTGGAACCATTCTGTGTGATAATAATGCTGCAGTGTATCTCACATTTTAGCCTGGTTTTAATTTTAACACTGGGCTGGTCAGATTTCCCGGGCCTTAGGGAAACAGGCAGCCAGGGGGGGCGGTGGGAAGGAGCAGGTAGGTGCCTTTCCAGCCAGGAAGAGCTTCCGTCCATAACCACACCACCCCCAAGCTTACCTGTAAACCACAAAACAATTTCTAACCCCCTCTCCTGAAGTCCCGCCCTCTCCCAATTTCCCAGTCTCTCCAGATGTCACCTCTCTGGCTGCAGCCTGTAGGCCACAATGGTCTGGAAATAGAGAAAAAAAATTAAAATAGGTCTGGCCACTAAAACCCTGCTTCCCGGTGACTAAATCTCCTCCAGTCCATCCAGGTTTGCAGCTGTTATCAGGGTCAAATGCATTTTAGACATACGAGTATCGCACAGATCAATGTTAATGGTTGTCAATGAGTAGGTTTTATATATTCCATCATTTTGGACCAATACCATCATCTGCACAGCAGGAAAAAAAATGAATGGAATGCTGTGTTTGAAGGTGCATAACACAAGGCTGGCTCCAGCCACTTGTCATAACAGACATTCCTGATCCTCAAACAGATTCATGTGCAAACAAGGCCAGTTAATAAATAGCATAACAACAAGATCACAAGGAGGTTTATGCTGTTTCAAACTCATTTTTCCTACGGGAACAAATTTAAATCAAATCATTTTTGTGAAAAACCTCAGTATTTCAAGATGCATCGCTAAATTGTGTGGCATCAAGTGAAAAATTATTACTACCGAGTATTCTGTCAATGAACTGCATTGATGCTTAATGCTAAGGAATTATAATGCTTCTAATTTACTTGCAACCTTTTGCAACTAGGACATATTTATAGCATTATGCTAATTTATAATTAATCTCTGAGAACAGCAAAAGGTACATACTTGTCCGTCTGCCAAAAAGTGCTGTCTTTTAAAATATTTACAACTTTCTTGCCATATATTTCATAAATCTGAGTAAAGCAATACACTAATGAGTCATTTTTAAAAATTCATTCATGGGATGTGGGCTTCGCTGGCTGGGCCAGCATTTATTGCCCATCCTTAATTGCTCTTGAGAAGGTGGTGGTGAGCTGCCTTCTTGAACCGCTGCAGTCCATGTGGTGTAGGTGCACCCATTGTGCTGTTAGAGAGGGAGTTCCAGGATTCTGACCCAACAACAGTGAAGGAACAGCGATATAGTTCCAAATCAGGATGGTGTGTGGCTTGGAGGGGAACTTGCAGGTGGCGGTGTTCCCGTCTATCTGCTGCCCTTGTCCTTCTAGATGGTAGCGGTTGTGGGTTTGAAAGGTGCTGTCTAAGGAGCCTTGGTGAATTCCTGCAGTGCACCTTATAGATGATACACACTGCTACTACTGTGTGTCGGTGGTGGAGGGAGTGAATGTTTGTGGATGGGGTGCTAATCAGCAGGCTGCTTTGTAATGGATGGTGTCAAGCTTCTTGAGTGTTAATGGAGCTGCACTTATCCAGGCAAATGGTGAATATTCCATCACACTCCTGACTAGTGCCTTGTAGATATGGACAGGCTTTAGGGAGTCAGGAGGTGAGTTAGTTGCTGCAGGTTCCTAGCCTCTGACCTGCTCTTATAGCTATAGTATTTATGTGGCTAGTTTGGTTCAGTTTCTGGTCAATGGTAGCCCCCAGGATGTTGATAGTGGGGGATTCAGTGATGGTAATGTCATTCAATGTCAAGGTGCAATGGTTACATTCTCTCTTGTTGGAGATGGTCATTGCCTGGCACTTGTGCAGAGTGAATGTTACTTGCCACTTGCCAGCCCAAGCCTGGATAGTGTCCAGGTCTTGCTGCATTTGGACATGGACTACTTCAGTACCTGAGGAGTCACGAATAGTGCTGAACATTGTGCAATCATCAGCAAACATCCCCATTTCTGACCTTATGATGGAAGGAAGGTCATTGGTGAAGCAGCTGTAGATGGTTGGGCCTAGGACATCCAATGACTAAAAGGATAAATAGAAAATAGAATAAATTTATTTCATCACTGACTGTTACCGTTGGGGCTTTGTTATTAAATAAAGAGAGATTGGGGTGACAGAATTTCTTTCATGATTGAAGCAGCCAATCCAGAAAAAGAAATAAACACACAGACAGACACACACACACATACAAACACACACACATACACTCACAGACACGTACAACAACCACACAGGCATGCACACACCCACACATACACACACACAAAACACACACAGAGACAAACTTACCAAAAGGTTATGTTACAAATGCATTCAGTGAATCCATAACCATTCCATAAGTACAAACTCATTTAAAAGACAGCCAGAGTTAAAAATATCACTTGGGTTAAAATGTATGGAGGAGCTGGTAGTATGTCCAGAGAATGTCCTGTCAATAGCCATAACTTCCAAAATATGGCATCAGCTACCCAAGAAAAAACAGTATACCACCAGAGAAAAAGAATCCTTCAGTACAGAGAGACAAATAATAATCCGTTAGTAAGTTAAATAGAAAATACAGAGTTTGAGATATTGCAAAGTGATACACCCAAATTCAGACAGACAGAAATCTAATGAGGTGACAAATGTTCAAGTTTCCAAATCCCCTGTTGAAAGCCTATGTCCCAATGCAACAAGCTGCACAAAGTTTTATTTAAATTACTCCATGCTCCTCTGATCAACAAAGAAATAATAGCATTGTAGGAATGCATTCCACAATGTAAGTTGCTGAATTCTTTTAACGGCTTTCCTGAACATCTTGTATACGTAGACTGGTTGTTAATTCTGTAGCTAAAGGGACACAGCACCGACTCATTCCTGAGCAAAGGATAGATGAAGGAAATCAAAGTGACCACAGTAATATTACACTCTGTGTGGTCAGTTGTTCTTTTCCCATCAGCTGGTTCCATCAGAAGAATTTTAACTTGATAGTTTGCATGTGTAAGTACAGCCAAAGCAAATAGGCACACAATTTTAGCACTGACCATAGTAATTATATTTAGATAGCTATCTCAGCACAAAACGCTTAACGGTAAAGAGCTGCTAACCCCTCCTAGAAATATCATTCCTCATGCGGAGTTCTGTTTTAAGTTTGAAATTAGGGGCTTGGTTTCCTTTCAGGGGTTGGAAAATGTTTGTCAGGACTGTTTTTTCTCACCTGGTGGAGGGGAGCCATCCTAGGCCCTGTTTTGGGGCGGCCAATCAATTGGCTGGCGGGCAGCTTGGCAGCCACAGGGGTGAGAATTGAAGCGGGAATTGAGGCCCCAGTGCGGGCCTAGTTTAAACAGAGCATGGCAGTCATTACTGTGGCTGCTGTTTTGCTCATTCACTTGCAGTAGCAGACGTGGAGACGCAGGAGAGGCTGAAGGCCAGGACCTGAGGCAGGGCGACCCCCTCGCTTCACAGGCACAGACCTGGTGGTCCTCCCTGAGGCAATGAGGGAGGAGGCCGCCCTCTCAAACCAAGCAGGCATGGGGCAGAATTTTCCGTGCCTGTTGGCATCGACCGTGTTTGGTGGCGTGAGGGGACAACGTGGCGAGAAAGCCAAAAATCGATTTCACGTTGTCAGACCATTTTGCAATCGTCCGTTCTGCCCGGCAATGGCGGGTCGCATTTCCCACCGTCAGGTGTCAGGAACTTCGTTGTAATACACCTGCATATTATTATAAGCCCAGCTCGCCGGAATCATCAACCTCACGCTGGATCATCCAAGCACGTCAATATGTGAAAACTGCACATGAGCGACGTGCACCTGGCAAGCTGCACTTCACTTGGGACTTCGAGGTTTGTTGGCCAACTTTACTTCGGTCAGTACTCACAGTCATCAGCGCCAGGCTTCACAGGCAGCACCACATCACTTTTAGGGGGGCTCACGGGCAGGTCTCTACCGACCAGACCAGCCGTAAGGTGGGGGTGGCTTTTCAACGGCTGCAGGGCTAGGGCTTGCTTGGGGAAAGGGAGAGAAGTGGCCTTGGGCAAGGGAAGAGGCTGCAGGGTGAGGGCTGTACTGGGGAAGTGGGGTATCCCAGGGTATGTGTGGGCGCATGTTGGTCTGTGCAAGTTGGCTCAAGGTAGTGAGGGCTGAGCAGGCAGCCTCCAGAGGAGATGAGGCCAGATGGAGATGTGGGGGTGTGTGTGAGAGAGTGAGTGGTGATGTCCCTTGAGCTGGCAGTGAGTGAGATGCCAGTGAATGTGCGATGGGCTTGTGGGTGTGTGAGTTTAGAGCAATGAGATGGTTGCCTTATCCTGGCGGCACGACTGAGATAATTCATCCGTTTTCTGCACTGGATGGCCCACCTCTTGCGTGCAGCATTGGCACTGACTGCCTCTGCCATCACCTCCAAAGCCGGGGTGGTGAGAATGATGGGCCTCCTATGGCCAGTGCGGGGTAGGGGATATTGCAATGGCCTCCACAGCATCCAGAAGGTGTGCCGGGGATGTGTCACTGAATCGGGGGGCTGCACTCTTTCATGTTTTCACCGGAGCAGTCCTGGGCTGCAAACATTAAGAAGCGTGCGCGTGGCTGCAGCTTAAAGATGGCGCCTGGCGTGAGGAATTAGTGAGCTAACAGCGTGGATGGCAACTTGGAGGCCGCCCGCCAGCGGGACAGCGTGTTTCCTACGGCTGCATCATTAACGAGGCAGGAATGGGACGGAACGGCGCGAAAACTCACCATTGCGGCCGGCGGGTAAAATGTTTTTTTTTCCCCACCCGTGGACACTCTTGGTGGCCGTTGAGGGACAATTTCACCCTCAGTGCCGGGAACTGGAGAAAGAGGTAAAGTGGCAGGGGTCCCGAAGCAGGGAGGGTAGGGAAGGCCTGAGGGTTGTGAGGGGGTTGGGGGGGTGGGGGTGGGGATTGGGGTCTTGGGATCTGGGCCTGATTGGAGGTAAGGAGATCCGGATGTCACCGGGCCTTAAGGGGAGGGCGCTGCCGGTCAGAGGGGGTCTTCTGATGGAGGCACTCCTCCACCCCAAAGTCCCCCCCGCCCTAGGTCAAACTTTCTTTATTGCACCCCCCGCCCCCCCCCAAGCTTTCATCTGCCCGCCAGCCTAAAAAGTGAGCCTGGGCGGGAAACGGCCCTTCAGCGACTATAAATTGGCCACTTAAGGGCCTCAACTGGGGCAAGGGTTGGCTTCTCATCCAAGGCCCTGACCGCCCACCGCAGCGAGGTCGGGGTGGGCAGGAACCTGGAGGGAATCCCCTCCATGTAATTTCACACTCCGCCCACCGCCTCAGAACACATTGAGGGTGAGGTGGGGTGGCCGGGGGGGGGGGGTGGGTGTAAAATTCTGACCCAAGTAGCAAATAT
Source organism: Carcharodon carcharias (assembly GCF_017639515.1). Classification (NCBI taxonomy): domain Eukaryota; kingdom Metazoa; phylum Chordata; class Chondrichthyes; order Lamniformes; family Lamnidae; genus Carcharodon; species Carcharodon carcharias. Next base: position 15,043,842 of record NC_054486.1, on the reverse strand, counting down.
TGGAAACAGGGTAGATTTGAACACGCGAAGCTGATTTCCAGACTCCAATGGACCCAGGATGTGACAGCAACTTTGCTGAAGTCTCGAGGCTTTTTATTTTTGAGTATGGAGCATGCGAAAGTCCTCTCCAGAGGCGTTTCACCAATTAACCCATTCCCTTCCATTGAATGCTAGGGTCTGCCCTGATAGCCTCAGCAGGGGCTTTTGGAAGAAGGACCTCAAATAGAGTTAAAGTTGATTCCCAGCTGGGTTGTGGAGGAAAGGAAAGCAAGATCGGAAGCATCAGCCATGGATTGCCCTTGTATGCCTGTTAGCATATAATTCAACAACTGCATCATCAGAGGCCTCAGGGCAGTTTGTGTCATTGCCAGCCTTCTAGATCAGACAATGTCATGTGGAAAAAAAGCCTTCCAAAAAAGATGTCATACAAACAAAAATGAAGAATTGAATCACACTTACTAAAATAAAACACTATCCTATAAACTCACAATGCATTCATTAACTAATAAAGTCAAACGTAGAACTGAACCTATCCATTGAAATAGGTCCTAACTGCAAATATTTGTTTTTTTTTAAGTAATTTATTAGTTCACGGCAAGTAGGCATCGCTGGCAAGGCTGAGGGTGTCTAGAACCAGGGGACGCAGTCTCAGAATAAGGGGCCGGCCATTCAGGACCGGGAAGAGGAGGAATTTCTTCACACAGAGGCTGGTGGATCTTTGGAATTCTCTGCCCCTGAGAGCTGCGGAGGCTCAGTCGTGGAGTATGTTCAAGATTGGGATCTTAATTGATCTTAATTGGCCCGCAATCGGCTCCCCGCCGCCATTTTACGCAGGCGGGCCAATTAAGGCCGGTCCAGCGTAAGATGCGAGCCGCAGCGCTCAGCACTGCCTGTGCGGGCGGGGGGAAGGAGGGAGAGTTGGGGCGTGCACGCGAAAGAGCGTTTCAATCTCCCTGAGGCACGGAGCAGCCTCAGGGAGATTCAATCGCTATTCAAAATACTAAATATATGGTTTGAAAATGTATTTAAACATGTCCCCTCGTGTAACATGAGATGGACATGTTTTTATATTTATGAAAACTTTTAAACTCAATTCATAAAAGCTTTAGGAAACCTCATCCCGCTGGTGGATAAGGTTTCCTAAAAAAAGCGAGAGCCTCTTGGCCTTTTCGCCTGCCCGCCAACCTTAAGGCTGGATGGGCAGCGTTAACAATTATCTTACGCTGTTCCTTAATGGCCTTGATAGGACATTTACATATCGGCAGGTACGCCGCCAACTCTGGTGCGTGCCCGCCAAACGAAACATCGCGAGATAGCACAATGACGTTGGGAAGCACGCCCAACGTCATTTTACATGTTGGCGTGTTGGGCCCACCCCCACACGCCAACAGAAAAATCCTGCCCAATAGATTTCTACATGTTAAAAACATCAAAGGATAGGGGGGGGTGATGCAGGAAAATGGTGTTGAAATGGAAGATCAGCCATGATCTCACTGAATGGCACAGCAGGCTTGAAGGGCTGAATGGCCTACTCCTGCTCCTACTGCTTATGTACTTACAAGGCCAGCATTTAATGCCCATCCTAATAGTCCGCAAGAAGGCGGTGGGGAGATGCCTTCTTGAACCGCTGCAGTCCATGTGGTGTAGGTACACCCACAGTGCTGTTAGGGAGAGAGTTCCAGGATTTTGACCCAGGATTTGAATCAAATTTTGGAGCTGAATTAAAAAGGCGAAAATGGCTGATTTTCTCACTGCGTCTCCAGTTTTAATGCAGGGCTGCAGAATTGATTTGTGTGGGATACAAAAGTTCATCAGACAATGGAAAAATATTGGGCCAAAGTTTAGAACTGGAAAAGCACTTGAATGGGGCTTTCAACTAACACAATGAACCGGAAAGCCTTTTAAAAATTCCTTTGTTATGTAGTACATTTTTAGAACTATGAAGTGCTGATTTTATGCAACACTGAAGATACACTTTAAATGTTAATTATTAAAGCGCTTTTTTGAATTTTGTTTTTTTTAAATCACTCATGGGACCTGGCGTCACTGGCTGGGCCAGCATTTATTGCCCATCCCTAATTGCCCTTAAGAAGGTGGTGGTGGGCTGCCTTCTTGAACCGCTGCCGTTGTGTGGTGTAGGTACACCCACAGTGCTGTTAGGGAGGGAGTTCCAGGATTTTGACCAAACGACAATGAAGGAATGGCGATATATTTCCAAGTCAGGATGGTGTGAGACTTGGAGGGGAACTTGCAGGTGGTGCTGTTCCCATCAGTCTGCTGCCCTTATCTTTATAGATGGTAGTGGCCATGAATTTGGAAGGTGCTGTCTAAGGAGCCTTGGTGAGTTCCTGCAATGCATCTTCTAGATGGTACAAATTGCTGCCACTGTGCATCGGTGGTGGAGGAAGTGAATGTATGTGGATGAGGTGCCAAGCAAGTGGGCTACTTTGCCCTGGATAGTGTCAAGCTTCTTGAGTGTTGTTGGATACTCATCCACGCAAGTGGGAAGGATTCCATCACACTCCTGGCTTGTGCCTTGTAGATGGTGGACAGGCTTTGGAAAGTCAGGAGGTGAGTTACTCCCCACAGGATTCCTAGTCTCTCACCTGTTCTTGTAGCCAAAGTGTTTTATGAGTATTCAAGTTCAGTTTCTTTTCAACGGTAGCTCCCAGGATGTTGATAATGGAGGATTCAGTGATTTTAATGCCATTGAATGTCAAGAGGCAATGGTAAGATTCTCTCTCATTGCAGATGGTCTTTGCCAGACACTTGCGTGGCATGAATGTTACTTGCCAATTGTCAGCCCAAGCCTGTATATTGTCCAGATCTTGCTGCATTTGAACATGGACTGCTTCAGTATTGGAGGAGTCGTGGATGGTGATGCACATTGTGCAATCATCAGCGAACATCCCCACTTCTGACCTTATGATGGAAGGAAGGTCATTGATGAAGCAACTGAAGATGGTTGGGCCTAGAACACTACCCTGAGGAACTTTTGCAATGATGTCCTGGAACTGAGGTAATTGACCTCCAACAACCACAACCATCTTCCTTTGTGCTAAATATGACTCCAACCAGTTTTGCTAGGGCTCCTTGATGTCACACTTGGTCAAATGCTGCCTTGTTGTCAAGGGCAGTCACTCACGCCTCACCTCTGGAGTTCAGCTCTTTTGACCATTTTGAACCAAGGCTGTCATGACATCAGGAGCTGAGTGACCCTTGCGGAACCCAAACTGAGAGTCAGTGAGTAGGTTATTGCTAAGTGTTGATAGCACTGTTGATGACCCCTTCCATTACTTTACAGATGATAGAGAGTAGGCTGATGGGGAGGTAATTGGCCAGGTTGGATTTGGCAGCCTGGTGCTGCTCCTGGCATCCCCTCCTGCACACTTCATTGAACCAGTGCTGATCCCCTGGCTTGATGGTAATGGTAGAACGGGGGATATGCCGGGCCATGAGGTTACAGATTGTGGCTGAGTACAATTCTGCTGCTGCTGATGGCCCACAGCACCTCATGGATGCCCAATCTTGAATTGCGAGATCTGTTTGAAGTCTATCCCATTTAGCACAGTGGTAGTATCACACAACACGGTAGAGGGTATCTCCACAAGGACTGTGCAGTGGTCATTTCTACCAATGCTATCATGGACAGATGTATCTGCAGCAGGCAGATTAGTGAGGATGAGGTCAAGTATGTTTTTCCCTCTTGTCGGTTCCCTCACCACCTGCCGCAGCTATGTCCTATAGGGCTCAACCATCTTGGTCAGTAGTTGCGCTACTGAGCTACTCTTCCCAGGGCAATTCCCTCACGGCTGTATACCATAACTGGCACCTCTGCTGGGCCTGTCCCGCAGGGGATACCCAGGGATGGTGATGGTGGTGCCTGGGGCATTATCTGTAAGGCATGATTCTATGAGAATGACTAAGTCAGGCTGTTACTTGACTAGTCTGTGGGACAGCTCTCCCAATTTTGGCACAAGCCCCCAGATGTTAGTAAGGAAGACTTTGCAGGGTTGACCAGGGGAGTTTGTCATTGTTGTTTCTGGTGCTTAAGTCGATGCCAAGTGGTCCATCCAGTTTCATTCCTTATAGGCTTCATAGCAGTTTATATATGTGAGTGTCTTGCTAGGCCATTTCAGAGGGCAGTTAAGAGTCAATCATACTGCTGTGGGTCTGGAGTCACTTGTAGGCCAGACTGGGTAAGGACATCAGAATTCTTTCCCTAAAGGGCATTAGTGAACCAGATGGGTTTTCACAACAACCGACAATGGTTTCATGGTCATCATTAGATTTTTAATTCCAGATTTTTATTGAATTCAAATTCCACCATCCGCTGTGGTGGGATTTGAATCTGGTCCCCAGAGCATTACCCTGGGTCTCTGGATTACTAGTCCAGTGACAATACCATCACTTCCCTTTTGACGGCAATTGTTACATAAAGCTTGGAATCCATTCACTATTTCCCTTGAATTCTATGTACACTACCAGAAACTGAACTGGACTAGCCATATAAATACTGTGGCTACAAGAGCAGGTGAGCGGCTCAGAATCCTGCAGCGAGTAACTCACCTCCTGACTCTGCAAAGCCTGTCCACCATCTACAAGGCACAAGTCAGGAGTTTGATTGAATACTCTCCACTCACCTGGATGAGCGCAGCTCCAACAATACTCAAGAGACTTGACACCATCCAGGACAAAGCAGCCTGCTTGATTGGCACCACATCCACGAACACTCACTCCCTCCACCACCTACGCACATGACATTTAATCAAGAAACCTTTTGATGTTGTATTACTTTTGACATTTTGAAATCGACACATAAATATTAAAACTGATTTTGCTGTGACAGATTCCATTTATGTTAACACCAGTTCCACAAATTGCTCAATCTGCAATTTAATATTTATCTTTCCACTTGGTAATTTAAGTGTATAAGAACATAAGAAACAGGAGCAGGAGTGGGTCATTTGGCCTCACAAGCCCTGCTCCACCATTCAATAAGATCATGGGAGATCTGATTGTGGTCTCGACGCCACATTCCTGCCTGCTGCCCCCAAAACCCTTGACGCTCTTGTCAATCGAAAATCTGCCCAGTTCAGCCTCGGAATATATTCAATGGCTCAGCCACTGCTCACTGTGGAAGAGAATTCCAAAAACTAATGGCCCTCTGAGAGAAGAAATTCCTCCTTTATCCGTCTTCAATGGGAGCGCCCTCGTTTTGAAACTGTGCACTCTGTCACAGACTGCAATATGAATTGCTGAACACTGAGATCAAGTGTGGAAAAAGATTTTTCCATTAGTATCACCATATAATATAATAATAGTCACACAATGCAACACAGCAAGGATTTTCAACTCTGCAAGTTTAGGGGAGGGTGTTAGCTAGGGTGGTAAGGTGGAAAATGGTACCATTAGAGCCAAAATGGTATTAAGTGCTGACTGACATCACAATCTGCACACTTTGCATATTTCAGATGCATACTCCCAGCACCCAGATTAACGACGCGTCTAAAAATGTATTCAGTACAGCCCACACCAGAAGTGGATGCCACTTTGGACCTGAAACAGGACATATAGCACTGCAAAGGCTGGTTGAAAAGTGCCAGCAAATCTTGTAGCCTAAGCATGATAAACATAAAATCCGCACCATCGCAGCCAATGTATGTTTATTAGATGTAAAAGTCAGGAGTTTGGGTGAATTTGAAGGAACCATGTCTTATCCTGAAAGATACTTGGGGTTGTTTTTTTTGCGTATAAACATAATTTGCATTGATATAGCGCCACTCAACATCTCTCAGGGGTATACCGGGTGCTTCATATACAAAAATCAACACTCCCTTTATGTTGGCAGCCATTTTGGGCATAATAAAATCTCGAAAACAACAAACGATTTTAGTGAAGTTGGCTGAAAGAAAATATTGCCCGGGGGAATAATCTCCCCAACCTACGATAAAGTTAGGGCCCATCAGAACAAGGGGGGAGTGGGAGGGAGGAGTTGCTTTGACCTCACACCTGAAAGGTAACGGCCGCTGCTTTTCCGGTCTGGCCCACGGCCGAGATTTTCCCGTCCTGCCAAAGGTCAATGGGCTTTTGGCTGTCTGGCCAAATTTTTCATCCCCGCCCACGGTGACAAAATCTCAGCCAACACCTCCAGCAACTGGAACAGCTTGGGTTAGCTCGTCCATCGCGTGGCTACACTGTAAGCAAGCACAAAGGATGCTGGGAGTTATTTCGGCCAAAGGATAAAAGCAGGGGCTAAATGGCCGCTGTGCCAATAGGAAACGCCTGTTTGAAAGGGTGGATTTGGCATTCAAATTTTCAGGCGCATTTATGATTATCATGATCTAAGTGCGCCTGCAGCCACCAAAACTAACAGCTGCAGGGGGAGAATTTTCTCACCATTGGGGAGGGGTTGGGCGGGATCGGGCGCGCAGCCGATCACCGCCCACGATTGGCTGCGCGCCACCATTTTAAGTGGGCTGGCCAATTAAGACCCGCCCAGCGTGACGCGTACCTGGAAGCGGTCTTTGAGGAGCGCAGAAATCTCCCTGAGGCACAGAGCCTTCTCAGGGAGATGAGTTTGACTTTTTAAAATTTTAATAAAGAGAAAAAAAATTTTTTAAGACACGTCCCCTCATGTGACAGTGTCGCATGAGCTGGGACATGTCAATGAACTTTAATGAAAACTTTCATTCAATTTATAAACACTTCTGGAGTGGTATATGTAGCCTGCTCACCCAGCCCCTGGCTAAAAGGTGTGGAGGGGTTGACTGGGAGAGAAGCCAACGTGAAAGGGTGGCTTCTTTCAAATTGGTTGGGAGGGGGTAAACGTTCTTGGGCACGGCACTGGAGGTCCTGGTGGAGGGGGTCCAAAGGAAAAAGGGGTGCCTGTACTCACAGACAGGAAAGAATTCACCTCGCCCACCTGTCCTCTATCTTGCAGAGACTGGTGCTGCTCCACTTGGCTTCATATCTTCCCCCCACTCCTCCTGTAGATTAAGGCAGGGTAATCCAGGGGAGGGGAGGGGTGCCCTTGCAGAATGCTGATGGTCGAGCACTCTCTTTCTCCCGGTGACCCCTTTAAGGTGCCCAGTAAGATACAGTAGCACAGAACTCACTCTTATGAGGCAAATTCCTTAGAATTTTCAGAGTAAACACTGCTAAAGTGCTGGTGAGGTCCTGACAAAGCGTCTTAATCTGAACTGTTGTTTAAGCCTGAATTTAGCACAAGCCGCCACTGGCGTTAAACAGTTGAAGCATATGCTAGGAACAGCCAGGGATTGTTAAGCAGCTAATTGCCACGCAGATTGCTTGCTAATATTCATTAAGGATAGTACACAGCAAGGAGGAGGCAGTGAATTTTAAGATGGTGAATGCCAGACTTGCTGCAAGTATTGTTAATGGAATGTTAAAATGCCTGTAATAAACTTGGTCGTTCCGGACAGATTTCTTGCTTGTAACAGTTAACTTTATTTACAGAGCTCTTGAAGAGGCTACATGCCACCTCTAGAAAGCTCCACCCCTAGGATTACCCAGGTTTAGGGCTGATTCGTCCATACAATCACATGACCCCTAAAACAGTAGGAAAGGTTTTACTTGCAATCACTGCATTCCTCCCCCTTTAATTTTTGTTACTTCTCTCATTTACAAGAATATCTTAATCTATAACATATACATGTGATTATAGATTAAGTCTCTGAGGTGTTTTTTTTAATTTGGTTAGAGCGACGTAGCTCTACTACTTGAGATTCTCCCACTGGATCGACGTGATCAGGAACTGCAGCATCATTGGACATCCTTAGACAATGGCCGTTCAGTATTAGGTAATTCAACAGAGATATCAGGTATGCTTATTCTAGGTCGATCTGGCACCTCAGGGATTATAGGTTCGATATCAATTACAGGTGGAATAGCTGATTATTGGAGTGTCTCTCCACTCCTTAGATGATCCACATGTTTTCGAACAATCCGGTTTTCCACTTTCACCTGGTATGACGAACGTCCAGTTTTAGGGACAATTATACCAGGAGGCCAGCTAGGTCCATTTCCAAAATATTGCATGAAAACCGTCTCTACCACAGTAAATCTTCGAGCTTTGCTGTGAATATCATGATTCACTTTCTGACTACTCTGGTTCTTCTCTAACTTCCCCTCTAAGTTTGGAAACTCCAGACTCAACCTTGTATGAAGGTGACATTTCATCAATAATTCAGACAGTGTTGAACCTGTGGTTGCATGAGGAGTCATGCAATAGTTGGGAAGAAATCGTGAAATTTGAGTTTCTAACATTCTTTCAGACTTCTTCATTCCTGTTTTGAAGGTCAGCAGTGCTCCTTCTGCTAACGTATTGGGTGAGGGATGATACGGTGCTGTTTTAATATGTTTAATCCCATTTAAATGCATGAATCTCTGACAGAGGCTATCAGCAGAATTGCTTTATCTTCAATAAACAGACCCATTAGTAGCTTGTGATCTGAAACTATGGTGAAATGTCAACCATGCAGCAACTGATGGAATTTCTTTACTCTAAATATTATGGATAAGCCTTCTCAGCTGCAGAGGGGGTTCTGGAGACATAGCCAATTGGCCTTTTGTATCTGATTTATGTCCTTTCTCCTTCTGTTTGCCGCAGAGTTTTTCTTGTCCTTCATTTTGATTTCACAATCGGCCAAATTTCTCTCTGGTGGAATCTTAATTCGGTTCAGTTCGGTGGTTGAGCTACCCATTGCTTTGCTACCCACTCGTACCTTGTAAAGTTCTATGACTTATCTTTCTAATGCCTCTTATGTCTCAATCAGCTGATTCTTTAGCTTTTCTGTCTCCTTCTTGTATCGTTCGGCTATGTCCTGGAACATTGAACATTGTTGAGTTTTTTCTGCCAACCGTTTCTCCAGTTTGTTCAGATTAGCACTGTACTCGTTTCGCCTCTTTTCATGACTTTCCCATGGAACCAACTCTGACCTGAGGGAAACAAAAACAGAATTACCTGGAAAAACTCAGCAGGTCTGGCAGCATCGGCGGAGAAGAAAAGAGTTGACGTTTCGAGTCCTCATGACCCTTCGACAGAACTTGAGTTCGAGTCCAGGAAAGAGCTGAAATATAAGCTGGTTTAAAGTGTGTGTGTGGGGGGGCGGAGAGATAGAGAGACAGAGAGGTGGAGGGGGTTGGTGTGGTTGTAGGGACAAACAAGCAGTGATAGAAGCAGATCATCAAAAGATGTCAACGACAATAGTACAATAGAACACATAGGTGTTAAAGTTAAATTTGGTGATATTATCTAAACGAATGTGCTAATTAAGAATGGATGGTAGGGCACTCAAGGTATAGCTCTAGTGGGTTTTTTTTTTAATAATGGAAATAGGTGGGAAAAGGAAAATCTTTATAATTTATTGGAAAAAAAAAGGGGGAAACAGAAAGGGGGTGGGGATGGGGGAGGGAGCTCACGACCTAAAGTTGTTGAATTCAATATTCAGTCCGGAAGGCTGTAAAGTCCCTAGTCGGAAGATGAGGTGTTGTTCCTCCAGTTTGCATTGGGCTTCACTGGAACAATGCAGCAAGCCAAGGACAGACATGTGGGCAAGAGAGCAGGGTGGGGTGTTAAAATGGCAAGCGACAGGGAGGTTTGGGTCATTCTTGCGGACAGACCGCAGGTGTTCTGCAAAGCGGTCGCCCAGCTTACGTTTGGTCTCTCCAATGTAGAGGAGACCACATTGGGAGCAACGAATGCAGTAGACTAAGTTGGGGGAAATGCAAGTGAAATGCTGCTTCACTTGAAAGGAGTGTTTGGGTCCTTGGACGGTGAGGAGAGAGGAAGTGAAGGGGCAGGTGTTGCATCTTTTGCGCACACACCTTAAACCAGCTTATATTTCAGCTCTTTCCTGGACTCGAACTCAAGTTCTGTCGAAGGGTCATGAGGACTCAAAACGTCAACTCTTTTCTTCTCCGCCGATGCTGCCAGACCTGCTGAGTTTTTCCAGGTAATTCTGTTTTTGTTTTGGATTTCCAGCATCCGCAGTTTTTTTGTTTTTATCTCTGACCTGAGGGATCCTTGCATCCTGAGAAAGTCCCTTGGTTCTCTTATCTCATTGCAGAAGGCATCATCATGTTCCCTTATCAACTCAGGATTTCTTCCAATTCAAACCAGAAAAATTTCAGACCAGTTGAGCTTAATTTCTTTTAACCAATCGCGGCCCAGAACACTAGGTCCTTCAACTGTTACAACAATCGCTGGAAGCTGGGTTGTCTGTTGCCTGTAGGACACAGGTACAGGGGTGATGCCTTTTATCTGTATTGCCTCTCCAGTGTTCTCTTCAGCTGAGCTGTGGTTTGCTCCAGGTTCAGTGGCTGGGTACCTTCATTTAGGTACTTAAATGTGTATTCTCCCACTGCTGTGGTCAATGCTTTTGTGTCAACCTCCATGACTAGAGGCTTCCCATTCACTTGAAGGGTGACAGTGGTTGGTTCAGTTTTTACTGCTTTGACATTGTATAGGGAATGGATATTGGTATCAGCAGCTTCTGGATCAGTTATATTGTGCACTTCAATCATCTTGGTCTGCTGTCTGATTGGCTGCCTTGATTTCGCCCTGCATTGCTTTATAACATGCCCTTTATTGAGACAGTAGTGGCATTAAATCTGCAGGTTTCCAGTACTTGGTTACCCCCATATCGGTAACAAATTCATTTCTGAATCGCTTCCAGAATGCTTTTTCGTTTTTTGAGCAGCAGAGACTGTTTCCCACTTCGCAGTTGTCTCCCTGGTTTTCGCACCACGCCCAGCGGTAGGTTCCTGTCAGAAATGAATAACGGCACTATGTTGCACACTCTGCAAAACCTGCGAGTCCCTCTCAGCACTCTCCATTGCTAACACCATTTCCATGGCGCGCTTCAGATCAGTGTTAACCTCTGCAAGAAAACGGCGCTGAATGGTGTCATCGGGTACGCCGCAAATCAAACAATCTCGCGACATGTCACTGAGTGTTTTTCTGAAGTCACAGTGCTCAGTCAACTGCGATTGACTCACCCGGGGTCCTTCCTTTTGAATTGAACTTAAATGTTTGCATAATTACTGAAGGCTTCAGCTGAAATTGTGGTCTTAACAAGGTCTATCAGCTTATTAAAACAGTTAGAATTGGGCACGTTCGGGGCCATCAGGCTACAGATGAGTTTATACATCTTGCTCCCGCAGATGCTTAAAAGAACTGCTTTCTGCTTCTCCTCCGCTGTTACTCCATTCACCACAAAATGAAAGCCTCGGCGCCCTATGTACTGGCTCCAGTCTTCCATGGACGAGTCATAAGGGTTGATTCTGCTGAAGAGTGCCATGACTGGTGAGTATACCTTTCTTTCTTTCCTTAAGAATTGATGTACTCACATTCAGGAGGCGAGGTGCAGCATCAAAGCTATTTATCCTCGTTGCCAACTATAACAAACTTGGTTGTACCTGACAGGTTCCTTGCTTAAAACAGTTAACTTTATTCACAGAGCTCTTGAAGAAGCTACATGCTTGAACCAGGTCCACGACTAGAAAGCTCCACCCCTAAGGTTACCCGCGCTTAGGGTTGACTCGTCCATACAATCTCATGACCCCTAAAACAGTAGATAAGGTTTTACTTACAATCACTACAATGTTATACACTGTAAAGTGAATGTTAAACCTTATGATGATGTAGTTAGAAAATAAAAGTATGCATTGTCTCTGGAGTCATCTTGAAGAGCTGAATCTGCGCTGATAACATTTTCAATGGCATGTTACTTCCCTCATTTCTTTTACATTCGCTGCTGCAGGTGTAAGCTTTTTGTGCGACTGCTTGTACATCTTGTCAAGTGTTTCTCCTGCTGTTTGTCGTTCTCCCAATGTGTCTCAAAAGACCTCTTCAAAATGGTAAATGAAGAGTCAAAGGTGAAAAACTTTCCAGGAGTGCTCGAAATCTTTTGCAACGACTAGTTTACACCCAATCAGCTGGTAGCTGTTAGGAGAGAAAGTTAGCCACAAAAATACTGTGGACCATCCTTACTGAATGTTAGCAAGCAATCTGAGCGGCAATCCCTGGACATTCCGAGCATAAGCTTCAGCTCCTTCGCTAGAGCGACAGCTTGTGTTAAATGTAGGCTTAAACAACGGTTTAGCCAATTCTAAAGCCAGCATTCCACGTCGACTTCTCTCCCCACCAGCCCCTCCATTCATTTAGTGGGTGTGTCAGGAAGATATAATAATTCTCATAATGTTATTGGAATTTACTGTAGAGTAGAGTAATAGTGGCGTCTGTGTCTATGGGTCTGTGTCTGTGTGTGTGACTTAATTGAATCAAAGGCAGCTGGTCTGAAGGCTTTGATGTATTAGAAGATAAGCTAGGTTTGAAATGTTAAGTAGGTAGACATAGGGTAAAGGGAACATGTGCATTTTTAAATAAACCAGACTAGATTGATTTCAAAGGAGGGGGTGAAATGTGTCACCTGGCCAGAAGTAAGAAACAATGGGCTGAATATTTCCGCTGGCGATTTGGGGGCGGGGCCCACTTGCCGACACAAAAATGACACGGAATGACATTGGGGGGAATCCCCGACAACATCCCACCCCATTTAAATATTCAGGAAGGCGGGCGGACAGCGAGATCAGCTGTCCGCCCGCCAACCTGTCAATGGCCAATTGAGGCCATTGACAGGGTAGTTATACCAATTAAAGGCCCTGCCCATCCAACCTTAAGGCTGGCGGGCAGGCCAGGAGCCCCAGCGGGCTTCTGAAAGAACATGAAACCTCATCCATTGGTGGGATGAGGATTCATGTCTGTTTTTAAAAAATTTAATAAAGTTTCTGTGATATTTATTAACATGTCCCATCTCGTATGACATTGTCACATGAAGGGGCCATGTTAATAATTTTTTTTTATGTTTATTAAGCTTTCACCAATCTCCCTGAGACAGCACTTAGTCTCAGGGAGATGTGCGCACTTTGACAGTTGGGGAGTCCCTCCCCCACCACGCACAGGAAGCGCATGGTACTTCCCGTCGGGTGCCCACTGGGCGGGCCTTAATTGGCCCGCCCACTCAAAATAGCGATCGGGCCCACCCACCCATCAAGGGCAAAATTCTGCCCAGAGTGAAACAATGGGAATTTGCATTCAAAGGGGAAAATATGTATAAAGGAGTGAAGGTTGTGTGTAAGGGAAGACATTCTAAGATCAAACAAGTGTGAAAAGCCTTCAGCATCTAAGCCTCAAGCTGCTGTCTACAGAGAACTGAAGTTAAGAAAGCTCACTTTGAACGCAATTGGTTCAAGGTATTGTGCGTCACCTTGCCTGAGTCTTTTAAAGTCTACGTGTCTTACTGTTGTCTTAACAAAAGTGTAACCAGGAGTTAGATTAACAAGGGGATTTAGAAATTACCCTGGTAGTCATTTACAGATGTATGTATGTAGTTAAAATAATTTCTTCTATTATTATAGGTTTAATTTAGTTTTGTAAGAAACCAATAAGATTTGGTGGTCTTATTGCTACTGAATTCAAGGCATGCATCTTGAAATTTATACAAATTGCAAAACAAGTTGTGGCAGTTGTTTCAAGTTTCCCTTTGGGATTTGAGCAGCTCAACATTTACTATTGGCTGTGCCATAACATAGTTGGGGGCTCCTTCTGGGATATAATCGAAATTCCTTGATTGGGTTGGAGTTGGTGAATCGTAAGGTTACATGTACGAAAAGTATTTTGAATTCAGGAGTTGGTGTGAGGTGTTTTCAAAGTGGTGAGACTGCAATGTGGCTTTGGCAGTTGCTAAGACTTGTCTGGGAGTTGAAGTTATAACTTTGGCTGCTTTGCAAAAGGTAACTAAAGTTAAGTTAATGGAGTTGGTGGATAAATTACGACTGGGATTACCTGCAGGGTCAAAGAAAGCAGACATAATTGAAGGGAAAGCACAGCATTTAAAGTTGGGAGTGATACCTGACACTCGTGAGTCACAGCTGGAGGTATTGAGACTTCAGTTAGAAATGAAGAAGCTTGAACTTGAACAAGCAAAGGAAATGAAAAAAACTTGACCTAGAGGCAGCAGAGAAAAAGAGGGCATTTCAAATGGAGCAAGTGGAAAGGCAGGAGAAAGAAAGGAAGCTGGAACTGGAATTCCAGGCAAGAGAGAAGGATAAAGAGAGGCAAGGGATAGAGAGAAGAAACGAGGAAGGGAACGCCATCTTAAAAGGCTGGAAGTTAAAAAGAGATCTCAGATTCTGAAGAAAGTTCGGATGATGAAAAAACCTAAAACCCAGAGGGGAGATGTTTAAATTTGTACAAGCTCTTCCAAAGTTTGAGGAAAGAGATGAGGAAGCACTCTTTATTTCATTTGAGAAGATAGCTTAACAGATGAAATGGCCATGGGAAAACTGGACATTGTTGTTACAATCCAGGTTGGTGGGTAGAGCGCATGAGGTTTACGCTTCACTGTCAGAAGAAATGTCAGTGAACTATGATGTGGTAAAAAAGGCTATTTTGAATTGGTTCCTGAGGCATACAGGCAGAAATTTAGGGATATGACAAAACAGCCTGGGCAAACTTTTATTGAATTTGAAAGTATAAAACAAAGTAATTTTGGCCAGTGGATATGGGCATGAAAGAGACAACATATGCAGCTCTTAGAGAGGTAATTCCTTTGGAAGAATTTAAAGATTCAATTCCTTTGGTAGTGAGAACTCATGTGGAGGAACAGAGGGTTAAAACAGTAAGGCAAGCAGCAGAGATTGCTGATGATTATGAGTTTATTCATAGAGCTAAAGCTTTTTTTCATAACTGTTTTAAATCCAAAAAGGATAGAAAGTGGGAAGGTGAAAGGAAGGTGGGTAGTCAGGGAAGAGGAGTAGGTGGAAATTCGCAGGATGTTTTTTTTTCAGAATAATAGGGAAGGTGTGGGTAGGAGTGACATTCAAAAATTGAGGTGTTTTCATTATAATAACATTGGACACATGGGGCAGGATTTTACCATCAGCGAGTGGGGGTGGGGTCCGCTCGATGACACATAAAATGACACGGGATGACGTCGGGCAGAACCCCTGACATTATCCCACCCCCATTTAAATTTTCAGGAAGGAGGGGCGCAGCAAAATCAGCTGTGGGCCTGCTGACCTGTCAATGGCCTCAATTGGCCATTGACAGGATCAATTAAGCAATTAAAGGACCTGCCCGTCCAAGCTTAAGGCTGGTGGGTCGGCCAGGAGCACCGGCGGCAACTAGAGAAAACATGAAACCTCATCCATCGGCGGGACGAGGTTTCATGTAGGGTTTTAAAAATTTTTTTAAGTTGTTATGGAAATTATGAACATGTCCCAACTCATGTGACATTGTCACATGAGGGGGTCATGTTAGGGAATTTTTTTCCTCTATTTTTAATATTTTTAAAATTAGAGGCGATCTCCCTGAGGCTGCACTTAGCCTCAGGCAGATGTGCGCTCTTTCGTGCACATGCATGAAAGAGCGCACTCTCGATTTTAGGGATTACCCCCTGCCCGCACGGGGAGTGCATAGTGCTTCTGTGCGGACATCACGCTGGGTGGGCCTTAATTCGTCCGCCCGCGCAAAATGGTGGCACGGCTCATGATTGGGTCAGCTCCGCCCGCCCGACGGACAAAAAATTCAGCCCATGAAATTTCAGGGAAAATCTGTTGGGAATATAGGGATGCAGAAAAGTTATGGAAGTAAAAGTACTGTGGGTTCTGAGGTTCAGCACAGGAAAAAAAACAGTGGTTTGTATACAGATAAAACAAGTAGAATCAGTGATAGGTGAAGAAGTGAGAATATGTTCACAATTTACCTAAGGGAACTCTGAGGAGCAGGTTGCAGAAATGTTTTAAAATTTTGTATGTGCAGGGAAAATCTTTCCTTGTGTACCGGGTGGAGTAGGTAAAGATGTAAAAATTTTAATGGACACAGGGGCCAATATTTTCCCCCCATTAGGGGGGGAAGTGCAGGAGCAGGCATGGACAGGTGGCCCTCCGATTAGCGCCCCCAGTTGGGGGCGCGCCGCCATTTTATGTGGGCGGGCCAATTAAGGTCCATCCAGCGTGACGTCCGCTATGCACTCCCTGTGCAGGCGGAGGGGATTTCCACAGGCAGCTCTGTGCCTCAGGGAGATTTCTGCGCTCTTTCATGCGTGTGTGCAAAAGAGTACAGGCCCCGACTCAAGGAACCTTCCCCCCTGCCCCCACCCGCACAAGGAGTGCTCAGCGCTTCCGGGCGCATGTCACTTAATTGGCCGGCCCATGTAAAATGGCAGTGCGGACCGATCGGGGCACCGACTGGGTCTGCACCCACCCCCGCACAACCCTCCACCCCCCGACAGGGGGAAAATTCTCCCCCATATCACAGCTGTTTAAGGAAGTAATGAACAGTTTGGGAATAAAACAGTTGAAGTCAACAGCTCACCACCCTAAGTCACAAGGGACTTTGGAAAGATAGCATCAAACTCTAAAACTATGATGAGGGCATATATTCAGGACTATCCACAGGATTGGGATAGGGGAATTCCATTCTTGTTATTTGCTATTAGGGATGCACCTAATGCATCAATTGGTTTTAGTGCTTTTGAACTGGTTTATGGTCATGAGGTAAGGGGATCACGGAAATTGATTCATGAG
Source organism: Carcharodon carcharias (assembly GCF_017639515.1). Classification (NCBI taxonomy): domain Eukaryota; kingdom Metazoa; phylum Chordata; class Chondrichthyes; order Lamniformes; family Lamnidae; genus Carcharodon; species Carcharodon carcharias. The sequence goes on along the minus strand of NC_054486.1, from coordinate 15,027,228 downwards.
AAAGTGGTGGGTCAAAATTCAGAAACTACTCTCCTGGATTATGCGTCAAATTTCAGAGGAAGGTAGGATAGAGCACGTGAGTTGGCTAGGGAACATTTAAAGGTATCAGAGCAAGTGATAAAAATGAAGGCAGGCAGGAAAACTACAGCTCATAGTTTTGTTGCTGGGGAGAAAGTGCTAGCTCTGTTACCAGTACTGGGTGACTCATTAATGGCAAGGTTTAGTGGGCCTTACAGGATTGAAAAGAAATTGAGTGAAGTAAACTATTTAATAAATACTTCAGATAGAAGAAAGAAGCAGAGGGGGTATCATGTAAATATGCTTAAAAAGTACTTTGACATGGAAGAAGACCAAAAGGAGATACTAGTGGTGGTATATAATGAAAAAGAAGTAGAATTGCAGGATTCTGAAATTTATTTTTCTCCAATCAAATTGGATAATGAAAGGGTACTTGAAAATTTTAATGTAATATTGAAAAGTCTCAAAGTGATTTGGAAAAGCTATTGCGGTCACACAAAGATATTTGTGGAAATAAGTAGGTAAGGACAAATTTAGCTATATATGATGTACGTATAGAAGTTTCGTCTTCACTAAGGCAACATCCTTATAGATGAAATCCAGCAAAGTTATCAAAAGTACAGAAAGAAATCTAATTCATGCTTCAAAATAATATCACTGAGTCTAGTTGCAATAACTGGAGTTCACCTATTATGCTGGTACTGAAACCGGATGGAACACAAAGATTTTGTGGACTATTGAAAGGCGAATGCGGTGACAAAAGTGGATTAATATCCTATACTATCATTGGAAGATTGTATTGAGAAAGTGGGGCAATCAAAATTTATCACAAAGATTGACCTAAAAGGATATTGGCAAGTACCGTTATCAGAGAGAGCAAAGGAGACATCGGCTTTTGTGACACCAGATGGACTACATCACTTTAAAGTCATGCCGTTCAGCATGAAAAATGCACCTGCAACATTGCAAAGACTGACATACAAAGTAATTACAGTTCTGAATAATTGTGCTGTTTATATTGATGACTTGATACTTTTCAGTCAAACATGGGAACGGCAGTTAAAACATTTGGAAGAATTATTTATTTGATTACAAGAAGCTAATTTGGTGATGAACATGGCTAAAAATGAATTGGCAAAAGTGCAAGTTATGTATCTAGGCCATACCATTGGACATGGTGAGGTGGCTCCGGGAGATGTGAAAGTCAAGGCTATTGTGAATTTCCCAGTGCTTACAACAAAATGAGAAGTTTCGAGATTTCTGAGCATGAGTGGGTTTTATGGGAAATCTATACCAAATTTTAGCCAAGTGGTTGCTCCACTGACTGAACTATTAAAAAAGAACAAGCAGTTTCAATGGACACAGGAATGTCGGAAATCATTTGATAGTTTGAAAACTGTATTAACTATGAAACCAGTTTTGGCAGTACCCAGTTATGCCAAGCAATTTAAGTTGGCCGTTGACGCAAGTGATATAGGCATTGGGGCCATCCTGTTACAAGAAGATGACACTGGAGTTGAAAAACCAATAGGGTATTTTTCACAGAATATACAACAGAGCAGATATTCGATGATTGAAAAGTAGACTTTGGGTTTGGTGTTAGCATTGCAGCATTTTGTATTCTGCTGCAAACAATTCATCAGAAACAATTGTTTTTACAGGCCACAATCCATTAAAGTTTCTGGACAAATTTTGAAACAGAAGTACAAGGCTATTCAGATGGAGTTTATTATTGCAACCATTTAATCTACAGAGTATGCATGTAGCGGGGCAAGAAAATCTGATTGCAAATGCATTGTCAAGAGTTGAAGGGGTAAAGGGAACATTTGCATTTTTAAATAAACCAGACTATATTGATTTCAAAGGAGGAGTGAAATGTGTCACCTGGCCAGGAAAAGTAAGAAATAGTGTGTTTATTTTTTCCAAGGATTACTGGTAAAATTGGTACTATGAGAGATTTTTATTATCAGAGAGGTAAAGTCCAAATACATAGTGAAACAATGGGAATTTACATTCAAAGGGGAAAATATGTATAAAGGAGTGAAGGCTGTGTGTAAGGGAAGGAATTCTAAGGTGTGACAAGTGTGAAACGCCTTCAGCATCTAAACCTCAACCTGCTGTCTACAACAAACTGAAGTTAAGGAAACTCACTTTGAATTGAATTGTTCAGGGTACCAGGGGCAGGATTTTCCCATCGGCGAGTGGGGAACAGGGCCCGCTCGCTGACAAATAAAATGGCGCGCGGTGACGTCTGGCGGACGTGACCCGCCCCATTTAAATTTTCAGATGGCTGGAGGCGCAGCAAAATCAGCTGTGCGTCCGCCGACCTGTCAATGGCCAATTGAGGCCATTGAGAATCATTGAAGCAATTAATGGACCTGCACGTCCAAACTTAAGGTTGGGGGGTAGGCCAGGAGCCCTGGCGGGCTTCAGAAAAAGCAATGAAACCCCATCCACGGGCGGAATGAGGTTTCATGTAGGTTTTTAAAAATTTAAAGTTTTTTAAAAGGTAATGGACATGTCCCAACTCATGAGACACTTCAGTGAACTTTTTTCTATTTTTAATTTTTTATTGTAGAGCCGATATCCCTGAAGCAGCACTTAGCCCATTTGCCCGCCCACATAAAATGGTAGTATGCCCCCAATTGGGGCTGCCAATCAGAGGCACGCCTCCACGCGCCCGCTCCTGAACATCCCTCCCAATGGGGGGAAAATTTTGCCCTATGTGTCTTACTGTTGCCTTAATGGAAGTGTAACTGGAAATTAGATTAACTGGGGGATTTAGAAGTTATCATAGCTGTAATTTGTAGATTCATGTATGTGCTTAAAATAATTTCTTCTATTAATAAAGGTTTAATTTAGTTTTGTAAGAACCTATAAGACTTGGTGGTCTTATTACTATTGAATTCAAGGCACGTATCTCTGAAATTTATGCAAATTGCAAAACAAGTTGTGGCAGTTGTTTCAAGTTTCCCTTTGGGATTTGAACAGCTCAGCATTTACCATTGGCTGTGCCATAACAGGGTGGGTGAATGCAGCCTACATATACTGATCCAGAAAAAATTGCATTGAGTCAGCATTTGGGAAGGAAACTTTTGGCACCTGGAGGCACATTTAAGTCATGATTATTATATATTTGCCTGAAAATTGAATGCTAAATCCACATTTCCATACAGTTTAGCTGCCATTAGTATGGCAGCCATTTAGCACCTGCTTTCATGCTTTGACCAAAATAATTCCCGGTATCCTTTGTGCTTCAGACAAAGGCAGCGGACACATGGGAACCACCTGGAAGCTCCCCTCCAAGTCACTCACCATCCTGACTTGGAAATATATCACTGTTCCTTCACTATACCTGGGTCAATATCTTGGAACTCCCTTCCCAACAGCACTGTGGGTGTACCTGCACCACATGGACTGCAGCGGTTCAAGAAGGCAGCTCACCACCACCTTTTGAAGGGCAATTAGAGATCTTCAGTAAATGCTGGCCATGTATGCACATCTCATGAATGAATTAAAAAATGACTAAGACTCCTTCTTGGCTACTTCAGAAGTTCTTTAGCACTGAACTACATCCAGGGAAAAGCTCTCCCACTCCATTTATGGCAAAGTTCAGTCATCATCTCTGGATCAGGATGGTGTGTGACTTGGAGGGGAACTTCCAGGTGGTGGTGTTCCCATCTACCTGCTACCCTTGTCCTTCTAGATGGTAGTGGTCATGGGTTTGGAAGGTGATGTCTAAGGAGCCTTAGTGAGTTCCTGCAGTGCATCTTGTAGATGGTGCACACTGCTGCTACTGTGTGGTGGAGAGAGTGAATGTTTGTGGATGTGGTGCCAATAAAGTGGGCTGCTTTGTCCTGGACGATGTCAAGCTTCTTGAGTATTTTGGGAGCTGCACTTAGCCAGGCACTCCTGACTTGCACCTTGTAGATGGTGGGCAGGCTTTGGGGAGTCAGCAGGTCAGTTACTCGTCGCACAATTCCTAGCCTCTCACCTGCTCTTATTGCCACAGTATTTATTTGACTAGTTCAGTTCAGTTTCTGGTCAATGGTAACTCCCAGGGTGTTGATAGTTGAGGATTCAGTGATGGTAATGCCTTCGAAAGTCAAGGGGTGATGGTTAGGTTGACTCTTGTTGGAGATGGTCATTGCCTGGCACTTGTGCGGCATGAATATTACTTGCCAGCCCAATCCTGGATATTGTCCAGGTCTTGCTGCATTTGGACATGGTACTTCAGTATCTGAGGAGTCATGAATGGTGCTGAACATTGTGCAATCATCAGCGAACATCCCCACTTCTGACCTTATGATGGAAGGAAGGTCATTGATGAAGCAGCTGAAGATGGTTGGGCTGAGGCCACTACATTGAAGAACTCCTGCAGTGATGTCCTGGAGCTGGGCTGACTGACCTCTAACAACCACAACCATCTTCCTTTGTGCTAGGCATGATTCCAACCAGTGGAGAGTTTTTCCCCTGATTCCCATTGACTCCAGTTTCGCTAGGGCTCCTTGATGCCACACTCGGTCAAATGCTGCCTTGATGTCAAGGACAGTCACTCTCGCCTCACCTCTGGAGTTCAGCTCTTTTGTCCATGTTTGAACCAAGGCTGTAATGAGGTCAGGAGCTGAGTAGCCCTGGTGGAACCCAAACTGGGTGTCAGTAAGCAGGTTATTGCTAAGCAATTGCCAATATGAGGCTACAAAAGCAGTCAGAGGCTGGGAAGTCTGCAGCGAGTAACTCACCTCCTGACTCCCCAAAGCCTGTCCACCATCTACAAGGTATATGTCAGGAGTGTGATGGAATACTCTTTGCTTGCCTGGATGACTGCAGCTGCAACAACACTCAAGAAGCTTGACACCATCAAGGTCAAAGCAGCCAGCTTGATTGGCACCCCATCCATCACCTTCAAACATTCACTCCCTCCACCACCGATGCGCAGTGGCAGCAGCATGTAACATCTATAAGATGCTTTGCAGCAACTCACCAAGGCTCCTTCGACAGCACCTTCCAAACCCACAACCTCTACCACATCGAAGGACATGGGAAGCAAATATATGGGAGCACCACTGCCAGCAAGTTCCCCTCCAAGTCAGTCACCAACATGACTTGGAAATATATCACTGTTCCTTCACTGTCGCTGGGTCAAAACCCTGGAACTTCCTTCCTATCAGCACTGTGGGTGTACCTACACCACATGGACTGCAGCGGTTTAAGAAGGTGGGTCACCACCACCTTCTCAAGGGCAATTAGGGATGGGCAATAAATGCTGGCAGTGGTGCTCCCATACATTTGCTTCCCATGTCCTTCTATGTGGTAGAGGTTGTGGGTTGGCCAACAATGCCCACATCCTGCGAATGAATCAATAAAACAAAAGGAATGCATGGCAATTTGCAGAGATTCACTGATAACAGGAATTACTTTCTTTCAGATTTTTTCCTTCCCTTTTCCTGCGACTTATAACATACAGAGGTATAGACCTATCGATACCAGCACTCTGTAACACTTCACCCACAGCCAATCTTAATGTCTGAATCAGACAACCAGTTTCAGCAGTCTACTGAACAATGAGAACATTACAACTGAGCCGATCCCATCTTCACCCAATATCTACCCACTTGTATTATACCACGGCTTGAATGGGAGCTTTGGTTAATTCAATCTCTTCTTGCCTAGGGACACTGAGACCAACTACCAACTGTGATGGGTTAATTCAAAATAAATCACAATGCAGAGGTGGAAACTATCCAGATCTGTACCACTTTGTGCACCCACAAATGGTAATGATTCAGTGGGGCAAACGTGTGTCTTTGATATTACAAGGGTGACTTTCATCTTTCTACTGCCCTGTTTGTATCTATAAAGGGGGCAAAAATCAAAATCAATGCTGACTTTCTGCTAGCGATCATCAGTTCCAATTTTTGACGTCTGCCTATTCCCAGTGAGACCATTAAAATGCATCGGTAGGAATGAACAATAATGTCGCTAAGTACTGCCCCATCACAGACCTGAAATCTTAACTCTGTCTGTACCTCTCTCCACAGATGCTGTCTGACCTGCTGAGGATCTCCAGCTTTTTCTGGTTTTTATTCTGGATATTTTCTAGGTTCTTTTGAGTGTTTTAAACTAGAAGGCTTTGCTTAATTTCAATTCTTTCCTGCTGGGGTTGTTCTTTGAATCTCGAGAAACAGCAATAAGTTGTTTTGTCATCTTACAATCTCCCCAGCCCTTACCTTCAATGTGCTGCTGCAGGCCAGCAATGTACATCCATCAGTTTTCCTAGTGTCCCAAAGGATGAGGGTCCATAACGATACGAGCATATATGAATAGGAGCAGATGTAGGCCGTTCAGCCTCTCAAGCCTGCTCTGCAATTCAATAAGATCATGGCTGATCTGTTTGTGTTTTGAATTCCACATTCCCATCTACCCCAATAACCTTTGATTCCCTTGCCTAACAAGAATCTATCTACCTCTGCCTTAAAAATATTCAATGACTCCCCCCTCCACCCCCTTCACAGGCAGAGAGTTCCAGAGTTGCACAATCCTCAGAGAGAATAAAATTCTCCTCAGTTCTGTCCTAAAAGGGTGACCCCTAATTTTAAAACAGTGCCCCCTATTGCTGCACTCACCCACCAGAGGAAACATCCTTTCTACCTCCACCTTGTCGAGGATCTTGTATACTTCAGTCAAGTCACCCCTCAGTCTGTCCAACCTTTCCTCAAAAGGCAACCCACTCATTCCAGGTATCAATCTAGTAAACCTCCTCTGAACCGCCTCCAACGCATTTACATCCTTCCTTCAATAAAGAGACCAAAACTGCACACAGTATTCGAGGTGCGGTCTCACCAATGCCCTGTATAACTGAAGCACAACATCCTTACTTTTATGTTCAATTCCTCTTGTAACAAAGTATAACATTCCATTAGCCTTCTTAATTACTTGCTGTACCTGCATACTAACTTTTTTTGACTCATGAGCAGGGATTTTCCGTGCCCGCTGGCGTTGGGCGTTTTCTGTGGTGTGAGTGGACAATATGGCAAGAAGGCCAAAAATTGGTTTCACTCTGTCGTGAAACCAGTTCACGATCATCCACTCAGCATATCCAGAGTGGGTTGCATTTCCTGCCATTGGACATCAGGAACCTCACTGTAATACATCTGCATATCATTATAAGACCAGCCCGCCGGACTTATTCCCCCACCCCACCCGTTGGCCTGTCCACCCAAATTGGCGGGAAAACACACCAACGTCTTTCACAACAGCATTTATAAGGCCTGCACTTGGTGGGCAGCACTACACTCAGGACTTCAACATTTGTTTGCCTACCTTGCTTTGGTCAGCACTCGCAGTCATCAGCGCCAGGCTTCACAGGCAGCACCACGTCACTTTTAGGGAGGCTGACGGGCAGGTCTCTACCTACCAGACCAGCCATATGTGGGTGGCTTTTCAATGGCTGCAGGGCTAGGGCTTGCTTGGGGAAGGGAGAGAAGTGGCCTCAGGCCAGGGAAGAGGCTGCAGGGTGAGGGCTGTACTGGGGAAGGGGGGTATCCCAGGGTGTGTGGGGGGCGAATGTTGATCTGTGCAAGTGGCCTCAAGATGGTGAGGGCTGAGGAGGCAGCCTCCAGAGGAGATGATGCCAGATGGAGATCTGAGGGTGTGTGTGAGAGAATGGGTGATGTCCCTTGAGCTGGCAGTGAGTGAGATGCCAGTGAATGTGTGATGGGCTTGAGTGTGAGTTTAGAGTAATGAGATGGTTGCCTTACCCTGGCTGCACAGATGAGCTCATTCATCCTCTATCTGCATTGGATGGCCAACCTCTTGTGTGCAACATTGGCACTGATCACCACTGCCATTGCCTACCAAGCCGGAGTGGTAATGTTGCTGCCCCTCCTGTGGCCAGGGCAGGGGTGAAGGGTATCACAGCGGGCCTCCACAGCGCCCAAAAGGTGCTCGAGGGCTGCAGTCTTCTTGCCTTTAAGGGGCCATGTCTTGTTTGCTGCAGTCCTGGGCCAGAAGCCCTGAGCGTGGCTGTACTGTAAATATGGTGCCTGGCGTGATGAAGCAGTGAGGTGACGGTGTGGCAGGCGAATTGGAGCCCGCCCGCCATGGAAATGACGTGTATCCCGGGAATTCCCAGCAGGTTTTGGATGATATGGCCAGTGGGTAAAACGTCGCTTTTCCTGTCCGCTACCACAACCAGTGCAAATCTGGGACAATTCCACTCATGTACTAAAACACCCAGATTCCTCTGCACCTCTGAATGCTGCAGCCGTTCTCCATTTAGGTAATACACTGCTTTTTTATTCTTCCTGCCAAAATGAGCAACTTCACATTTTCCTACATCATATCCTATCTGCCAGATTTTTGCCCACTCACTCAACCTATCTATATCCGTCTGCAACCTCCTTATGTCCTCTTCACAACATACTTTCCTACCAGTGCAATTTGTGATGGCATCTTTGCCTATTATACTTAAATAAGACCCAACCACCAGAATCGTTCAGACCTCCAATTGTCAGGTGGGCAGACAGGCACTCACTTATCGCTACCAGCCCCGCCCTGATTTGCGCCACTCGCCAAACTCCCCTCACCCCACTTCTCTTTTATTTTTTCATTGTGATTGGCACCACATCCACAAACATTCACTTCCTCCATCACTGACGCAGAGTAGCAGCAGTGTGTGCCATCTACAAGATGCATTGCAGGAATTCACCAAGACTCCTTCGACAGCACCTTCCAAACCCACGACCACTACCACCTAGATGGACAAGGGCAGGAGACAGATGGGAACAGCACCACCTGCAAGTTCTTCTCCAAGCCACTCACCATCCTGACTTGGAAATAGATCGCCAATCCTTCACTGTCGTTGGGTCAAAATCCTGGAATTCCCTCCCTAACAGTACTGTGGGTGTACCTACACCACATAGACTGCAGCGGTTCAAGAAGGCAGCTCACCACCACCTTCTCAAGGGCAACGAGGGATGGGCAATAAATGCTGGCCCAGCCAGCGAAGCCCACATCCCATGAATGAATAAAACACAGGACATGAGTGTCACTGGTAAGGGCAGCATTTATTGCTCAGCCCTATATGGTCTTGAGAAAGCGATGACGAGCTTCCTTCTTTAACAGCTGCAGACCTTGTGATGAAGGCACTCCCACGGTGCTGTTAGGGAGGAACGACAATATATTTCCAAGTCAGACTGGTGTGTGCCTTGGGAGGGAATTTAAGATGATGACGCTCCCATGTGCCTGCTGCCCTTGTCCTTCTAGGTGGCAGAAGTTGCTGGTTTGGAAGGTGTTTGAAAAACATTATATAAATGCAAGTCAGAAGGTCATTGCAATAATAAGGCCGCACATTCAACATGAAACATTTTGAACTGAATGTTCTAGAAAACACAAATCACTTCTGCAGTGATTGCAACTGCAATCCCTGTTGCACCAATGCCGCAATGCAAATTAAAACTCAACATGCCATCCTAACAAGTTTGTTTGCTGCCAATATAAGTTTCTATGGGCCACTCGGAGGGTTCTCTACTTTAAATGCCTACTAACATCTTTCAGGTATGACATTAAACCAAGGTCACATCTGCGCTCTCAGGCAGACATGAAATATTCCACAGTACTGTCTTGATGAATGGTGTCATGAGATCATTTATCCCTGAAACCGCAATAGCAAAACTAATTATCGAATCATTCATTCATCTGCTGTTTTGGGGATCTTGCTGTGCACAAATTGGATGCTGCGTTTGCCTCCAAAATAACAAAAGTGACTGCACTCGAAAAGTATTTAATTGGCTATGAGGCACTTTGGGTTGTCCCGAGAGTGTGAAGCGCCTGCTCTGAATGCAAATGCTTTCTTCTCCTGCCTGATGTTATTTTTCAGCATTTTCTGTTTTGCACCAATTTTTACAACAGCCGCTGTATTCACCTCTGCCTCATATCTCAAAGAACTCCAAAACGAATGTAATCCTTAAACCTGCGACTTTTGCAATCTGAATAGAGGTATATTATCCTGAACAGCAAATAATCTGTTGTTTCAGTTCGTTTGGATAAAATATGTTTAAAAGAAAAATGCATGTAAGGTATATTAGCTTCAAAACACATACCATCACATCACTGATGCTTCTGAGTAAATGTTGGAATGCCAGAGATGACTTTCATCGGAGATATTAAACCAGAGCTCCTACATGGCAAACCATTTCTTCAAAAGGCTGAAATGTTCTCGCAATGCCCCAGCCAACATTGATCCCTCAACCAATAACATCGAAACAGTAACTGGCTGTTTATCCCACCAGCTGTTTGTATGACCTTGCTGTACACAATATTCTCAGGTTAGAAGAATCATTAACTTTATTCTTACTTATACGTGCTTTTTGTTTAAAAACTTTTATTTCCAGGACATTTTACTGTATTTTACCATATATCTTACTTCTGTTTGTTCGTTGTCACTCTTCCAAGAAAATAAGAAAATAGCATTGAATCAAACCAGCCTGGGCAATTATCTCCCCTTGCAGTCCAAAAGCTGATGTATTTTCCTACCTTTTGCCCACCCCAAATGTCCATCTCATTTTGCTTTTGATGAATTGAAATTGATCCGGTTTCATGCCAAGTATTTTAATTGAATCATCGGCCTGAATTTCACGGCGCCTAGCACTCCCGGCGTCCCGTGAAATAGAATGTGTTGATGTCGTGGGTGGGTGGCGCTGTTTCTGATGTCATCACGCCACATCATGATATTTCGCTGGGGTGGACGTGCCTGAATGTCAGCAGCCCACCCGACGTCAATTAAGGGGCAAAGTCAAGCAATTAAGTAGGAAAGGGACTGCAATTTAAAGACTCTCGTGTGTCTTTATGATCGGTGCATGGGCTGGATTGCGGGGGGGGGGGGCGGCGGGAAATGCACAATTTGCACTTTCTAAATCCAGGGTGGGATATAAGGCTGATGATGAAGAGGTGTGGACATAGGAGTTTATATTTCTTGTGTAAGTCTGGACTGTCTTGTTTTCTCTCTGAATCATATTGCTCATATCTTAAGTGAGTAAGGAGGCTTCGATTGTTAGAGGCATTTACCGACTTGCCACAGCGCCATCTCCAAAAACTCTTCTCCATGGCCTTCACTGCACCCCTCCTTCTGTCCTTCTAAACTCCTTGCCCCACAGATGACTCACTCCATGGGGGCGCCCGACCTGTTCCTGCCCCCAGGGCTGCGCTGCAGGCCCAATCAGAGAGCGAGTTTTGCGTTGGGTGGCTGTTAATTGGCCAGTTAGTGTGTGATTGCTGTCAGCTGCCGGTCTCAGGCAGGAGTGGAGTTTAAATCCTCTTCCGGGTCCATTGATCACGCATGCCTACAGAGGGGAAAATTCCAGCCATAGTTTACCCTTACTGAACAGCACTCTACATACTTTAAGCAAATGTTCCCAAGCGTGAAGCTTTTTTGCATTATGATCTTGCCCTTCGAATGCCCTGTCGTGGTTTTAGAGTATCCCTCTGGATTCAGCTTATCAGTTTCTTTATTTCACAAATGTAAACCTTATTCCCGCCCATCTCCAAACAGGCTTTCCAATAAGAACAAAGAACAAAGAACAAAGAAAAGTACAGCACAGGAACAGGCCCTTCGGCCCTTCGAGCTTGCGCCAATCATATTGCCCGTCAACTAAAACATTTTGCACTTCCAGGGTCAGTATCCCTCTATTCCCATCCTATTCATGTATTTGTCAAGCTGCCTCTTAAACACTTAAGATTTTAGCTTCCTCAGTCTTTGATCATAGATCAAAGACCTGGAACCTGAACTCATACCACAACCTGCAAATTTTTAAAACAGGAACATGACCCCCAAAAACCAGATGCTGAGAATTTGCAGTAGTTCATTTAACTATGCAAGGGGAATAGGCCATGCAGCCACACACTAAAGTCCCAGAATTGGAAGGATAAATCTGTTTCAATGATGCTGGTTGAGGGATAAATATTGGCAGGATGCCAGGGAGAACTCACCTGCTCTTTTTGGAAAAGTGCCCTAGAGAGTAGACAGGATCTTGGTTTCATGACTCATGTAAAAGACAGTACCTCAGACAGTACAGCACTCCCTCAGTACTATACTGAAGAGTCAACCTAGATTATGCACTCAGGTTTCTGGAGTGGGATCTGAACCCAGAAGCATCCAACTCAGAGCTGAGAAAGTTACCAGTGAGCCAAGGTTGACATCTTGTTTAGTTTCATCATTACAGCCCTGTTACTTTTCAGTCCTTTGCTACCTTACACTCACTCCTGCTACTCTCATAACCTTTCTCTACTCAAATTACCTCCTACTGTGAAGTGTGGAGATAAAAAAAACTATGGGCAGAATGCTTTGTTCGTCGAATGGGCAGGCCTGACCCAATCGCGGGCGGGCGCAGAACCAATTGCCGCCAGCGATCGGGGCAGCACCGCCATTTTATGTAGGCAGGCCAATTAAGGCCCGCCCAGCGTGACGTCTGTCAGGAAGCGCAATGCACCCCCTGTGCGGGGGGGGGGTGGGGGGGGGTGGGACCCTAAAATCGCGAGTGTGCTCTCTTGCGCATGTGCATAAAGGAGCGCACTCATCTCCCTGAGGCTAAGTGCCGCCTCAGGGAGATCACCTTGTCTTCTAAAAATATTAAAAGTTGGGAAAAGAAAAATCCCTTACATGTCACCTCATGTGACAATGTCACCTGAGTTGGGACATGTTCATAATTTCCATAACAACTTTATTACAATTTTTAAAACCCTACATGAAACCTCATCCCGCCACTGGATGAGATTTCATGTTTTCTCTAGCTGCCGCCGGGGCTCCTGGCCGACCCGCTAACCTTAAGGTTGGATGGGCAGGTCCTTTAATTGCTTAAATGATCCTGTCAATGGCCTCAATTGGCCACTGACAGGTCGGCGGGCCCGCAGCTGATTTTGCTGCGCCCCCACCTTCCTGAAAATTTACATGGGGCAGGAGGATGTCGGGGGTTCCACCCAACATCACCGCGTCATTTTACGGGTCGGCGAGTGGACCCCCCCTGCAGCTCACTGACGGTAAAATTCTACCCAATGTTTTGTTGCACAACATTTTAAATCTTCTGCAACAGCAGCAAGAAGTTACAAGGTTACATTAATCAGAAGGACATTTTAAATTGAGGAATGCCACTCCAAAAAGCAGGACAAGATTGAATTTAACATAGGAATTAGGAGCAGGAGTAGGCCACTCAGCCCCTCGAGCCTGCTCTGCCATTCAATAAAATCATGGCTGATCTGAATGTAACTTCAATCCCACATTCCCGCCTACCCCGATAGCCTTTTGCCCTCTTGTTTATCAAGAATCTATCCAGCTGTGCCTTAAACATATTCAAAAACTCTACTTCCACTGCCTTTTGAGGAAGAGAGTTCCAAAGACTCACAAACCTCAGAGAAAAAAATTTGCCTCGTCTCTGTCTTAAATGAGGGACCCCTTATTTTTAAACAGTGACCCCTAGTTCTAGATTCTCCCACAAGAGGAAACATCCTCTCCACATCCATCCTGTCAAGACCCCTCAGGATCTTAAAGGTTTCAATTAAGTCGCCTCTTACTCTTCTAAATTCCAGTGAATACAAGCCTAACCTGTCCAGCCTTTCCTCATAAGATAATCTGCCCATTCCTGGTATTAGTCTAGTAAACCTTCTCTGAACTGCTTCTAACATATTTACATCTTTCTTTAAATGAGACTGTACACAATACTCCAGATGTGGCCTCACCAATGCCCTATACAACTGAAGCATAACCTCCCTACTTTTGTAATCAATTCTCCTCACAAAAAATGATGACATTCTATTAGCTTTCCTAATTACCTGCTACACTTGCACATTAACCTTTTGAGCTTCATGCACCAGGACACCCAGATCCCTCTGAATCTCAAAGCTCCTCAATCTCTTTCCATTTGGATAAGCTTCTTTTTAATTCTTCCTGCCAAAATGAATGACAGCCCACATTATTCTCCATTTGCCATATCTTTGCCCATTTACTTAAACTATCTATGTCACTTTGTAGCCTCCTTACATCCTCTTCACAATTTATTTTCCTACCTATTTTTGTGTCATCAGCAAATTTAGCAACCATTCCTTCGGTCCCTTCATCAAAGTCACTGATATAAAAAATAAAAAGTTGAGGTCCCAGCACTGGTCCCTGTGGCACACCACTCATCACATCCTGTCAACCAGGAAAATACCTATTTATGCCAACTCTCTGCTTCCTGTTAGGTAGCCAATCATCTATGCCAATATGTTACCCCTGACACCATGAGCTTTTATTTTCTGCAATAACCTTTGATGTGGCACTTTATCAAATGCCTTCTGGAAATCTAAGTACAGCACATCCACTGGTTCCCCTTTATCCACAGCACATGTGACTCCTTCAAAGAACTCCAATAAATTGGTTAAACATGATTTCCCTTTTACAAAACCATGTTGACTCTGTCTGATTGCCTTGAATTTTTCTAAGTGCCCTGCTATAATATCTTTAATAACAGCTTCTAACATTTTCTCTATGACAGATATTAGGCTAACTGGCCTATGGTTTCTTGCTTTCTGTCTCTCCTCCTTCTCGAATAAAGGAGTTATATTCGCTATTTTCCAATCTAATGGAACCTTCCTCGAATCTAGGGAATTTTGGAAAATTGAAACCAGTGCATCAACTATCTCACTGGCCACTTCTTTCAAGACCTTAGGGTGAAGTCCATTTCTACCTGGGCAACATTGGGGGTGATGTGTGGGAGCAGGCATGGGTGGGTGGGTTCCTGATCGGCACCCCAGGTTGGGGGCACACCACCATTTTATGTTGGTGGGCCAATTAAGGGCCACAAAGCATGACATCCATCAGGAGGCGCTATGCTATGCATAAAGTTGTGTCATACCAGGCAAGGATTTCCTAAAGGGTATTAGTGAACCAGATGGGTTTTTACAACATCACGGTCATCATCAGGCTTTTAATTCCAGATTTTTATTGAATTTAAATTTCACCATCTGCTGTGGTGGGATTTGAACCCAGGGTAGATCTCTGGAATACCAGTCCAGTGACAATACCGCTATACCACCACCTCCCTCCAGCCTAAGTCCTATACCAATTTGCATGTGGCTCAGGTAGTAATCCAGAAATTATTACCTTTGAGGTTCTGCTTCTAAATTTCATGCCTAGCTCGTCATACTGACTATGCAGAGACTCCTTCCCCATCATGCCTCTGTTGCTGGTACCTACATGGACCACAACTACTGGATCCTCCCCATCCCACAGCAGGTTCCTCTCCAGCGCTGAGCAGATGTCCCAAACCCTGGTACCTGACAGGCAATAAAGACGTCTGGACTCTTGTTCTTCGTTGCAGAGAACAAATGTTAATCCCCTTTACTATACTATCCCCTACTACCACAACATTCCTTTTTGCTCCTCCCACTTGGATGGCTTCCTGTACCACCGTGCCATGGTCAGCTGCTCATCCTCCCTGCAGCCCCTACTCTCATCCAAACAAGCTGAGAGAACCACAAACCTGTTGGGTAATTGCAGAGGCTCACACTCATGCACTCCTGCCCTCTGGATCCCCTTACCTGCCTCACTCGCAGTCACACCCTCCTGTTCCTGGCCACTGACCAAATCAGAAGACCCTATCCTAAGTGGTGTGACTGCCTCCTCATATAAAGCAGCCCGGTAACTCTCCCCCTCCCTGATGTGGCACAGAGTCTGCAGCTCAGCCTCCAGCTCAATGACTCTGAGCCGAAGCTCCTCGAGCCGCAAACACTTACTGCAGACGTGTTTGCCCCAGATCACAATGTTATCCAAGAGCTCCCACATGCTATAGCCTTGACACATCACATGTCCTGCTATCCTTAATATGTTTTAAATAATTACTTAATTGCATTTATCACTTATTTATGTTGCTTCCCTATATATTTTATTAACTTTACCACCAAATTGTGTACTATTTTAATTTGACTCACAAAATTGTTACTCTTTAATTAAATCAAAATAGAGAAAGATTCCTTAAATAATTTACCATCTTCATAACATGTTTTTCTTTTCATTAACAATAAGTCTATATAATATTTAATATTTGGCCTCGTTGACATGGCAGTCTTACTTGATGTTGCTTTGGATTGTGACAGCTTCAAAGTCTGGACAGCTATTAAACTGAATGCCTTTTCGTGACAAACCTTATTCAATGCAATTTTGCAATCACATTTGCAATTTTTGGTTCAAATATCTATTACCTTACATTTCGTAATATTTTATTTTGTTTTGAATTCAGTCATATCTTTGAATTTTGTTTCCCTCTCTGAATAGCATCCCTTTGCATATAATTTGTTATAACTTGCAAATTTAGGCATTCTCCAGAGAATTCCAAATTGTTCCATTGAAGATAGGTCTGCAGACTGAACCCCTATTAATCACCAACTGATCAACAATCTTATTACACAATCTAAAATGTCCTCTTTTGCCTTTAGATCTTTGACTGCAACTACAAAGCTTGCATTTGGTGCAAGCCTTCAGAAAGCCTGGATGTTTAATATTCAAGATTTGCCAATGTGGTTGGCTCCTCAAAAGAACAAATCCATCTTGGAGTTATTAATACTATTTCAAAGTATTTCAAAGAATTTCCCCCCCAGTTGGGGGGGGGGGGGGGGGGGGGGGGGGCGGGGGCAGGCGGGGGAGTGCGGGAATGGGTGCGACTCAGGTCGGCGCCCCCAATTGGGGGCGTGGCGCCATTTTACGTGGGCAGGCCAATTAAGGCCCGCCCAGCGTGCCGTCCGCCAGGAAGCGCTATGCGTTCCCTGTGAGGGCGGAGAGGATTCACTCAGCTGGGAGTGTGCTCTTGCACGCATACGCATGAAAGAGCGCACTGTTCTCCCTGAGGCTAAGTGCTGCCTCAGGGAGATTGGCACCAAATTTAAAAATGGTGATGGTGCAAAAATAAAATTTCCCTGACATGTCCCCTCATGTGACACTGTCACATGAGTTGGGACATGTCCATCATTTTAAAGCATACATTTATTAAAATTTTTAAAACCCTCATGAAACCTCATCCCGCCCGTGGATGAGGTTTCATGCTTTTTCTAATGCCCACCAGGGCTCCCGGCCTGACAGCTAACCTTAAGGTTGGATGGGCGGGTCCATTAATTATCTCAATTAGTTTTTAAATTGCCTCAATAGGCCGTTGACAGATCGGCGGGCACACAGCTGATTCAGCTGTGCCCCCGCCGACCTGAAAATTTAAATGACGCGGGGTGACATCAGAAGTTCCACCGGATGTCATCCCGCATCATTTTACGCATCGGCTAGTGGGCCTCACCCCCTGCTCTTCGACCTAAAGATCCTGTCCTATGAGTTTACGAGTCACATAAACTCAAATTGCATGCCTTCATATATATTTGTTAGTTGATGCTCGCTTTCAATAATGGAGAGAGACTGACAAAAGAACAAACTGTGATTGTTTATTGCAACAGAAGGCGGAGCACTAAATCCTTGTGTGCCCCACAACCACCTCCAGCTGTAGATTCCCAGTTAGCCAGTGGCCTGCGCTGTGCAATGATTGGTCAATACTGTCACATGGTTAGTCCACTTGCATTCTCGTATAAGTACATGGTACTCCACATTACCACAAAAACATATTCCCATTACTCTACCAGACAAAAACAGCATTATTCAGAATACAATCATATGTCATGACGGAACAAGTAATGTACCAAAGGAAGCAGTTCTCTTGGTCAATTGATCTTTAGTTATCCCTGATTTTTTCAAAGTTGTTACATGATTAAATGATGGCGGGTGTAAGTTACGATTCAGTGTTTTTTCCTGTGTTTTTTTGATTTTTACTTTTTTTCTTAACTATGATTTTTATTAGTTTGATCTGTCTTACTACTTTGATTATCAATTTGTTTTGCTTAGATTTTTACTGTTCTTTTTTGGTTTCGTATTGTGCTGGTTGTATCTTTTATTTTCCCTTTTCACCTTTTATCTATGCTCTTGTTGAAGTTACTATTTTCAACCAGGCCAGCAAGATTTTATACTCCTGTGACTGTCATTATTCTACTGGGCCCTTACAGACAGCAGAGTATACGTGCACTGCAATTTTAACTAGATTCAAATTCAGAGCTCAGGTATGAAAGGACAGTGTACCAATTCACTGTGACACCCAGCATTGCTTTTAACTCCTCAGTTCTTAAACAGAACCGAAAAGACGTGTATGCATGAAGTGATTTATTTTGAGAAGAGGTATGCACAAGCAACATTATTAAAACTTTTTGTACGTCACTGAAGATGCCACCTTAACTACTACTTACTTTACTCAGATAACAGCTGCCTTTAGTTAAGGTCATTACTTTCAACAAACCCATGCCAACCTGCATAGTCGAGAGAACCTGCTTCAGATATTACCAGTATAAAATACAGATGCGAAGGAAACAATATTTAATTAAACCATAACAGATCTAGGATTGTGCCTTAGGGTTCTGACACATTAACGGTTAATGCTTCAGGCTTAAATCCCTCTTGCTGCTATTTTAAGAAGCAGTAACATATTTATTTTTAAACAGTTTAGTGCCTCTGCTTAAATCGCAGGGAAAGAATTTCAGATCAACATGTATTGTATGTATTTCACGACGTAATTTTGAGGTTATTGTGTTGGTAGCTTTTAACATTACTTTCAGGGCACTAAGCTGACCAGAAAGTTATTATTTCTGCAGGCTGGCAGATTACTGTCGTAATAATAAAGTTCATATTAATTCCTGCTCATTGCAACAGCTCGATGTTTGCCACCCCCCCACACCCACCACCGTCTCACTGAGATTGCATCAGCCAGTCACGAAAACTCAAAACAGTATTACTTTTAACCAAAGAAGTAATTCCAAGATGGAAATATGCAGGAATTCCCCTCTTTTGGCAACATCATTACAGAAAAGCTGTTCTGTTTGATAAGGGGGGAGCTCCACAATTATGTGAAGATAAGATAACTGAAGACATGGTGGCTGTCAATTGCTGTTACGGATGCAAGCAAGAGTTTCAATTTAAAGGTTGCACTCATCAATTAGTGTTTCATTACTCGAAGAATGCAAGATGCTCAGCAACAAGAGAAAAGTCTTTAGAGCCCCTTTGCCAACCACATCAGCATATTCCAGTTTGAAAAACTAATATTTAGAATATTATAAGTTGTGCTCAGTACAGTGTTGCAAAGGAAATTGCTCCCTCTATCCATACCTCTCCCCGCCTTTTTTAAGTGCAGCATTTATTTTACTGAGAGTGAACGTGCTACTCCACATCCAGCGCCATGAAAAAATCCTGGAACTCCCTCCCTAACAGCTCTGTGGGTGCACCTACACCACAGGGACTGCAGCGGTTCAAGGAGGCAGCTCACCACCACCATCTCAAGGGCAATTAGGGACAGGCAATAATTGCTGGCCCAGCCAGCGACGCCCACATCCCGTGAAAGAATTTTTAAAAATTGCTTAGATATTGTCAACACTTGTGTGATTCTTTCATTGAGGAAAACTGTAACTTGGAATAGTGAGAGCTGCTTCACAACCCTCAGTCTAGACAACCAATTTTCATCTTGCACAATGCAAATTTTTATTTTACCTTGAGGGAAGGTAAAATTGCCTAATTGCCAATAAAAGTTCATTCAGCAAAAACTAGGCATTTCCGCTCTCTGCTTGGGTTACTAATTAAAAAAAATGCACTGGAGAAAAAACGACTCAGCAAGGGTCAGCAGAACTGATCCACTCTACAATTGTCAGGAGAGAACAAGCGACTGTGCTACTGGAGTCTCAACATGGGAAGGCTACCCCTTGGGTTCTCTGAGGTAGCCCCAGAGCTCATGCTCGCCCACAGAGAAAAACTGTTCCCCACGGACTGGAGGAAGAGGCCAGCCTCTGAAAGCAGGAAGGTGTGGCTGGAAGTCACTGAGGTGGTGATCCACAGGAGCATGATCCCTTGCTGATGGATACAGTGCCACGAGAGAATCAGTGGCCCCGAAGGATGAATGGCCAACTGCCAAACCCATCCCCCGGCTCTGACTTCCCCAGCATTCTCCTGCACAGCACTCCTTTTGACTAACACACCTTGCTACTTCACCCATTCCCCCCTCTCCAGGCATCTGCTCATATTCCCATCCAAATAGCCATCACTGACATTCGGCCTCATCTTGTTGCCATCTCATAGCCACCTCTTACAGTCTCCTACATGAATGATGTTATTCCATCCTCTCAGCATATTTAGAGGATTGGAAATGTAATATTAAGATGGTTGGGACTGTAAAGGTTAACATAGGCCTGGGGAAACAGTACCGCCCACGTTATGGTATAGAGACTCACATGGGAGTAGTAGACTGTAGTGACAAGTCTGGTAGAAGTTAGCATGAAGATAGCACCCAGCACCTGTATCCTGTATATAGTAATAATTAACAGTATTAATAAACAGTTATTGTTCAACCTTACAAGCCTCTAGACCTCTTCATGAGACAACATACAACAGGAAAGTAGATGTAACACTCTTGTTCCAGAAAGGGGGCAAAGGCGTTCCTAGTAATTACTAGTGGAATCTTATAGTTGGCTGCTAGATGGTGGTGAGAGACTCTTCTTTGGAAGGCCCACTGCATCTTATGCCAATCAGGCAGATCCGGGGACACCAGCAGGCCTTCCTCCAGAATCAAGTCCCTAGAGGCGCAAGTCCTGCCCGCCAGGAGCTGCTGGCCAATCAGCAGTCGGCTGCTCTTGTGACTGACAGCAGCACGGAGGAGGCTGTAGGTTGCTATCGAAACAGCACACCACCGCCCCCCCGCCCCCCACCCCGCCCCCGGAGAGCCAGGTCCCAGGAGAAAGGTAAGTAATGGGGGAAACGTTCCTCAGGGTGGGGTTGCATGGAGACTGCGGTCAGAGGCAAGGGCGGTGGGGGGGGGGGCCGGCTCTCAGCAGCCAACCCCTGCCCACGTCCATGCCCTCGATGATGCACAGATTTAATGCAGATTGAGGGCCCGCTCGCCTCCAGCTGACATGCAGCCCGCACTGTTCTACCGGTCATATGTTGGCAGGCCCACTAAGAAAATTGCAGCAGAGGCAGGAAGAGGCCTTAAAATGGTCATTAACTTGTGACTTAGAGGCCTCAAGTGGAGACGGGGTGGGGAGGTCAACCATGGGCCTTCCCCCACCCCAAACCTATGTCCGGTGGAGGCGCGAAGACATTGGGTAACGATCCTGATGCCAACTCACCAAATTTTCAGGACCTCTCGCCTCCAGCGGAGGCAGAAGATTCCGCCCGACAGGTTGGTCAGTATAACTTCAGTGGTGGGTAAGGTTTTACGAACGAAAATCAGGGGAAAAAATGAACAAACGCTTGGAGAAGTTTGCGTTAATTAAGAAGAGCCAGCATGGTTTTGTAAAAGGCAGATGGTGTTTGAATAATTAAATTCTTTCATGAGGTAATGGAGAAATTTGATGAAGGCTAGGCAGGGAGATGTTGGCTATATGGATTTTGACAAAGTACCACATACAAGGCTGGTTAACAAAATTGAGACTCACGGAATAGGAGGGCCTGTGTCAGCTTTGGTAGAAAAATTGGCTTAAGGACAGAAAACAGTGGACAGACCTTTGACCCCGTCGGGCGGGTGCAGTGGGCAGGTCGATTGATGACCAGCCAGCGTGAAACGCGCACTGATAACCTCAGCGCTGCCAGGGTGGGGGCGGGAGGAGTGCGTGGGCTGAAGTTTAGGCTTGTGCAGCGGGTGCGCTCAGTGAAAGCTCCCTCAAGGCACAGAGCTGCCTCAAGGACCTGAAGATTTCTAACATTAACAATAAAGAGTTCAAAATTAAAGAAAACATGTCCCCTCATGTGACTCCGTCACATGAACAAGGACATGTTAAAAACGAGCTTAACATTTTTCTTTATTTCACTGTTTGAAACCTCATCCCGCCCGTGGATGAGGTATCGTTAAAAATGCAAAGGCCGCCTGGCCTATTCACCCCGTCTGCCGACGGTTGGATGGGCATCGAAAAATTCAATTTAATTAATTGGTCAAGGATCTTAATAGGCCTCTTAATTGTAGTGGGCGCGCTGCCACCTCTTGTGCGCGCCCACCAAGCAAAATATCGTCATCGCGCACTATTTTACTCCCGTTCGGTTCGGGTGCGCCCCCACCCAATGAGAGAAACATTCTGCCCAGTGAGTCGTGGTAAACAGTTGATTTTTCAGACTGGAGAATGGTGAACAGTGGTGTTTCCCAAGGTTCAGCATTAGGACCACTATCCTTTTGACTTATGTGTAAATGACTTGGATATCAGAATACAAAAGTAAATTTTCAAAATTTGCCAATGAGCCAAACTTGGAGGTGTGGAAGGCAGTGAAGATGATACAACTGCACAGGACGTAGATAGGCCAGGAGCATGGACAGACAAATGGCAGATGGAATTTAATATAAAGAAGTGCGAGATGATGCCTCACCATCTCATGGACTGCAGCGGTTCAAGTAGCCAGCTCACCACCACCACCACCTTCTCAAGGGAATTAGTATGAGCAACAAATGCTGTCCTTTACAGTGACGTCCAAATCCCTTGAAAGAATAAATGTAGGTGCGCCACGAGAGAGAAGATGGAGGAAGGGCAAATGGAAGTAGGATGCTCAAAGTGCCCTGCCTCCTCCCTCCTTGTCCTGCCACTCCCTGTTAAAGCAGCCCATGCTGACTCTTATCCTGATGGCTGAGTCTGCCCGTGCAGTTGTTGGCTGAGCCCACAAGGGCTCCAAAATCCAGAGAATGATGGTCACCAGCAGCTGAGCAGTCAGAACAGAGGAATGAGCAGCCTGTCCTATAACTCTGCTAAAACCACAGGGTTAGAGCCACGAAAAAGCAATAGGAAAAGGGCATTGTATTTTCACAAGAGAAATCCCTGGGGGATTTATAATTGTGTTAGATTACTACAATTATTGCCAAAAATTGCCAATTTATACACCTTAAACCTTATTTTAATATCCATTGTCCAGTCACCTCCATTGTAGGCTCTCACCTGCCAATTGTCTATCAGCTTTGAGATGAACAGTACGACAAGACAACAAGCAATGGGTATGTCAGATGGAAGGATTATTGACTCTCAGAATGCTTTGTGTTGGGGGAGACCCAGGGTGGTTTAACATTGGTGTTCCATTTGGATGCACAGCCTCATGTTAGCTGAAGTACCTCTATACATGTCTGTCCCAAGCATCCCTGGCTGCTAGGCGAGCAACTCCAGAAACCCTGGCCACCTTCTCATCATCCTGCTGCTCCACCCATTGCTCCTCCTCCTTTTCTGAAGATGCAGAGCAATCATCACCTTCCTCCTACTGCAGCACTCTGTTGTGCAAGGTGCAGCAGACCACCATCAAGTTGGATACTCTTACTGAAGGGCACCCCCAGATCTACCCAGATATGTGAATCGCATCTTCAGCAACTCAAGGGCTTGCTCAATGACCACTCTTGTGTACATGTGCTTTTGGTTGTATCATTTCTGTGCATCAGTGGTAGGGTTCCACGTTGGTATCATCAGCCAAGTCCTTAAGGGTGTCTCTTGTCTCCAAGGAGCCCTTCACTGCCTCTGATTGGAGTCGCAAAGATCTGTGGTAGATTTGGCCGGTGCAGAGTGAAGGCACCATGACAGCTTCCTAGGTATCTTGCACAGACATGAATGATGAATTTTCTGGTAGTTACTTACCAGTCAAAAATGGCGTGATTCCCTTCCAATTGGCGAATTCCACCAGTTGATCTGAGGGCACCTTGGCTGCCACATGAGTGCCGTCCATCGCTCCTTCAGCCTGTTGGAAGCTAGCCAAAGCAGCAAATCCGAGGGCCCTCTCATTCTGGCTTCATTAGTCGCAAAGTGGATGTAATTGGCAGCAAACATGGCATCCGTCACCTGGGAGATGCACTTGCGAGCAATGAACAATTATGAAATCGTGCAGCCAGCAGCAGCAGCAGGTCCCTGGAAGTAGCCAGAGGTGAAGAGGTAAAGGGCTGTGGTGAGCCTGACCAGTGGCAATCCATGCCCACTTTGTTCATCTGGAAAGAGGTTTGGTTCCAGGAGGCTGTAGATATTAACAAGGACCTGTCACAAAAGTCTGAGCCTCCAGAGGCACTGGCACTTGGTATTGTCCAGAAAAATAAACGTCTTGCCCATGTATCCTGTTTTGGGAGTATTGTCTCCTGTGAGCTTTTATTTTCTTTCATGGGATGTGGGCATCATTGGCAGGACAGCATTTGTTGCCCATCCCTAATTGCCCTTGAACTGAGTGGCTTGCTAGGCCATCTCAGAGGGCAGTAAGAATCAACCACATTGCTGTGGGTCTGGAGTCACATGTAGGCCAGACCAGGTAAGGATGGCAGACTTCCTTCCCTAAAGGGCATTAAAAACCAAATGGGTTTTTACGACAAGCAACAATAGTTTGATACAATCACCATCAATTCCTGATTTATTAATTGAATTTAAATCCTGTCAGGTGGGATCTGAACCCATGGCCGGAATTTTCCGGCCCAGTTGGTGTCAGGTATCATAGCGGGCAAGGAGGACAATACAGCCAGCGTGAGGGCACAGCGGGATCATCTGCCATGATGGAACGCAAATCCCGCTGGAGACAGGCATGAACCTGTTTTACATCCTGCTAATGGGATGCAAAGTAAGGCCCAACTGGAGTCGCTCCCCCCCACGCCAGATTTACCATTACACCGGTAGGAAAATATGCCAGCCCAGAACATGTCTGGACAGGTAATGGAGTTATGATCACTATCTGTAAAATGTTTCCCCACTGATACCTCTACCACTTGCCCAGCTTCATTCCCTAAAATTAAGTCCAGGACCCCACCCCCACCCCCCGCCCCCCCACCCCCTTGTAGGGCCTTCTACGTACTGGCTTAAAAAGCTCTCCTGGGTGCATTTTAAGAATTCCTGTCCCTCTAAACCAACACACTATGACTAACCCAGTTAATGTTGGGGAAGTTGAAACCCCCCACTATTACTACGCTATTATTTTTACACCTCTCTGAAATTTGCCTAAATATCTGCTCTTCTATTTCTCTCTGACTGTTTGGGGGTCTTTGGTACACTCCCAGCAATGTGATTTCTCCTTTTATCATTTTTAAGTTCTACCCATATGGCTTCATTTGAGAAGCCTTCTAAGATGTCAAACCCTTCTTACAGCTGTAATTAATTCCTTGACCAATATTGCAATACCCCCTCCTCTTTTATCTCCTTCCCTGTCTCATCTGAAGACCCTATATCCTGGAATATTGAGCTGCCAATCCTGCCCCTCTCTCAACCATGTCTCTGTGATAGCAATGACATCATACTTCCATGTGTTAATTTGTGCCCTCAACTCATCTGCCTTATTCATCAGACTTCCTGCTTTAAAATAAATACCATCCAACCTTGCCAAACTCCCTTGTGCCTTAACTAGCCTATAATTTCTACACCTTCCAGACTCATTTGCTCTCTCTTCTAATTTTGGCTGTGCATCTCCCCCTGCTGAACCTCCTCTCAGGAGCCCATCCCCCTGCCAAGTTAGGTTAAACCCTTCCCAACAGCACTGGCAAACCTTCCTGCAAAGATGTTGGTCCCATTCCGGTTCAGGTGCAATCCGTCTACCTTATACAGGTCCCACCGTCCCCAGAAACAGTCCCAATATCCCAGAAACCTAAAGCTCTCCCTCCTGCACCATCTCTCCAGCCATGCATTTATCTGGACTAACCTCCTATTTCCATACTCACTAGTGTGAGGCACCAGAAGTAATCCAGAAATTACTACCTTTGAGGTCCTGTTTTTTAATCTGCTTCCTAGCTCCCTAAATTCTGCTTGCAGAACGTCATCCCTCTTTCTACCTATGTCATTGGTACCAATATGCACCACGATCTCTGTCTGTTGGCCTTCCCCATTTAGAATGCCCTGCAGCCGTTCAGTGACATAGTTGACCCTGGCACCAGGGAGGCAACATACCATCTTGAAGTCACGTCTATGGCCGCAGAAACATCTGTCTGTTCTCCTTACTATTGAGTCTCTTACCACTATTGCTCGTCCCCTCTCTTTCCTCCCACCCTGTGCAGCTGAGCCACTCACAGTGCCATGAGTGTGGCTGCACTCCCCAGAGGAACCGTCACTCTCACCGTTTTCCAAAACAGAAAAATGGTTCTCAAGTGACTACCTGCCTGATACCTTTCTTCTGACTGATGGTCACCCATTCACTCTCTGTCTGCACTTCCATGCAAACACTGGTAAAAACGTGCTATCCACAAAACTCTCAGCCTCACGGATGCACCTCAGTGCCTCCAGCTATCACTCAAGCCCCGAAGCTCAGAGTTTAAATAACTGCAGCTGGTGGCACTTCCTGCACACATGGGCAGTCAGAGCGCAAGGAGCGTCTAGGACTTCCCACATGTTGCAGGCGGCACATAACACGGGACTAAGCTGCCCTGCCATGCCTCTAGTTGAAAGAAAACCCCTTACTTTAAGTTAAATTCTGTAAAAAAAAAAGTTAAATTATTTATGTACTTTAAATAAAATCTAGAACTCTTACCTTTCATTAGCTTAACCTATTTTAAACTGAAGGAAAAACTGGAGAAAAACACTTACACGCTACTCAATCAGTTCTCACCTTTGTGCTGATGTCACTTTTTGAAGCTTCCCCACACTCGCGCTGGTTCTGATCTCTCCGCCACTCACTCACACTGTCCTGCGATGTCATTTTTGTTATTTTCAACAAGAACTGACTGCAGGACACTCTTCCCTGACTCCTGGATGGTGTCAAGCTTCTTGAGTGTTATGGGAGATGCACTCATCCAGGCAAGTAGGGAGTGTTCCACCACACTCCTGACTTGTGCATGGTGGATGGTGTTCAGACTTTGGGGAGTCAGGAGGTGACTTACTCCGCAGGATTCCGAGCCTCTGACCTGCTCTTGTAGCCACAGTATTTATATAGCTGGTCCAGCTCAGCTTCTGGATAATGGTAACCACAGGATGTTGATAGTGGGAGAGTCAGTGATGGCAATGCCATTGAATATCAAGGGGCAATGTTTAGATTCTCTCTTGCTGGAGATGGTCATTGCCTGGCACTTGTGTGGCGCGAATGTTACTTGCCACTTATCAGCCCAAGCCTGGATATTGTCCAGGTCTTGCTGCATTTGAACATGAACTGCTTAAGTATCTGAGGAGTCACAAATGGTGCTGAACATTGTGCAACCATCAGCGAACATCCCCACTTCTGACCTAATGACGGAAGGAAGGTCAGTGATGAAGCAGCTGAAGATGGTTGGGCCGAGGACGCTACCCTAAGGAACTCCTGCAGTGATGTCCTGGAGCTGAGATGACTGACCTCCAACAACCACAACCATCTTCCTTTGTGCTAGGTATGGCTCCAAATAATGGACAGTTTTCCCCCGATTCTCATTGACTCCAGTTTTGCTAGGAGTCCTCGGTCAAATGTGGCTTTGACAAGGGCAGTCACTCTCACTTCACCTTAGGAGTTCAGCTCTTTTGTCCATGTTTGAACCAAGGCTGTAATGAGGTCAGGGGCTGAGGTGCCCTGGTGAAAACCAAATAGGGTGTCAGTGGGCAGGTTATTCCTAAGCAAGTGCCGCTTGATAGCACTGTTGATGACCCCTTCCATTACTTTACTGATGATCACGTGTAGACTGATGGGGCGGTAATTGGCTGGGTTGGACTTGTCCAGCTTTTTGTGTACAGGACATACATGGGAAATATTCCACATAGTCAGGTAGATGCCAGTGTTGTAGATGTACTGGAACAGCTTGGCTAGGGGCACTGCAAGTTCTGGGGCACAAGTCTGCAGTACTATTTCTGGAGCACAAATCTTCAGTACTATTGCCGGAATATTGTCAGGGCCCATAGCCTTTGCAGTATCCAGTGCCTTTAGCCGTTTCTTGATATCATGAGGAGTGAATTGAATTAGCTGACGACTGGCATCTATAATACCGGGGACCTCAGGAGGGGGCCAAGACAGATCGTCCAATCGGCACTTCTAGCTGAAGATTGTAGCAAATGCTTCAGCCTTATCTTTTGCACTGACGTGCTGGGCTCCCCCTTCATGAGGATAGGGATATTTGTGGACCCTCCTCCTCCAGTGAGTTGTTTAATTGTCTACCACCATTCACGACTGGATGTGGCAGGACTGGAGCTTAGATCTGATCCGCTAGTTGTAGGATCACTTAGCCCTGTCTATCACTTATTGTTTATGCTGTTTGGCACACAAGTAGTCCTGTGTTATAGCTTCACCAGGTTGATACCTCATTTTTAGGTATGCCTGGTGCTGCTCCTGGCATGCCCTCCTGCACTCTTCATTGAACCAGGGTTGATCCCCTGGCTTGATGATAATGGTAGAGTGCCATGAGTGCCGGGCCATGAGGTTACTGATTGTGTTCGAGTACAATTCTGGTGCTGCTGATGGCTCACAGCACCTCATGGATGCCCAGTCTTGAGCTGCTAGATCTGTTCGAAATCTATCCCATTTAGCATGGTGGTAGTGCCACACAAGATGATGGAGGGTATCCTCAATGTGAAGGCAGGACTTTGTCTCCACAATAACTGAGCGGTGGTCACTCCTACCGATACTATCATGGACAGATACATCCGTGGCAGGCAGGTTGGTGAGGATAAGATAAAGTATGTTTTTCCTTCTTGTTGGTTCCCTCACCACCTGCCGCAGACTCAGTCTAGCAGCTATGTTGTTTAGGACTCAGCCAGCTCGGTCAATAGTGGTGCCACCGAGCCACTCTTGGTGATGGACATTGAAGAACCCCACCCAGAGTATATTCTGCACTCTTGCCACCCTTAGTGCTTCCTCCAAGTGGTGTTCAACATGGAAGAGCACTGATTCATGAGCTGAGGGAGGGCGGTACGTGGTAATCAGCAGGAGGTTTCCTTGCCCATGTTTGACCTGATGCCACGAGACTTCATGGGGTCTGGAGTCGATGTTGAGGACTCCCAGGGCAACTTCCTCCCAACTGTATACCACTGTGCCGGCACCTCTGCTGGGTCTGTCCTGCCAGTGGAACAGGACATATGGACATTATTTCAAAGATATGATTCCGCGAGGATGATTATATCAGGCTGTTGCTTGATTAGTCCGCAAACAGCTCTCCCAATTTTGGCACTGGCCCCCAGATGTTAGTCAGGAGGATTTTGCAGGGTTGACAGATGGTCCATTTGGTTTCATTCCTTTTTTTGTAGTAGATGAATGGCTTGCTAAGCCATTTAAAAATCAACGACATTGCTGTGGGTCTGGAGTCATTTGTAAGCCAGGCCAATACAACAGATTTCTTTCCCACAAGGAGGGTAGTGATCCAGATGGGTCTTTATAAGAACTGATTTATTCTAGTCATCACTAGACTTTTAATTCCAGGTTTTTTTGGATTCAAATTTCAACTAGCAGGATTTGAACCCAGGTCCCCAGAGAATCACACCGGGTCTCTAGATTATTAGTCCAGTAACAATACCACTACACCACCACCTCCAGTAGCAGGAAGGAGTTCAGAGGTGGGGGAAGTAGTCCACAGTGGGAGGAATGTGTCCAGGGTAGGATGCAAATGCTGCAACCTTATTATTAATTGTGTATTATAATTCAGTGATTGGGTTGTTCACTTTTGGGTTCAGTGACCTTTTGGAAACCAGGTACCCACTTGTGTTTACTTTTCACAAAAAGAGACATTTGACAACTTCACTGCAATAGAAGCAATTGCTCTGTTATTATATGTTGCTAAGTTTTCAAATGAAAATATGCAAAAAAGAATCTCAGAGCCAGTTTAAAATAAATCAGCATAATTTTTTTTTTTAAAACAATAAATTTGTTCTCTTGATGGGTTTGACTTCAGCTACGTCAAATTTTCATAAGTTGAACTCAAACAAATCAATTTTTTTTTGCTAATAGCCATCCAGAGATAGGACCAGAAAGACTCCAATTTCAATCCCTCACTTGGACTGATTTAGGTGATCTTACAGTGGGATACAATGATTGACTTCAGTTTCCTTAAAATAGGAAGGTCATTCACACATCAATCTCTGCTGACTGTTGTTATTCAGGAGCACCTGCTGAAAACTACTTAAAGACAGAAGCAGGTTCTGCAGAAATAGCTCACACTCACTGTCCCAGTTCAAAGGTGAAGGACAGACAGTTGGATGAGGTCATGAGATTACCCATCGCCTACATTACAGTGCCCAGATTGAGCCAGTCTACAAGAGCTGTGAGGTAAAATCAGGAGAGTCATGGATTCTTATAAAAAGACATCCTAATATTAAACATTCAAGCTTGAGTTAGACAGTTAGATTTTTTGATCTACAAGGGAGTCAAGGGTTGTGGGGGGCAGGCAGGAAAATGGAGTTAAAGTCACAATCAGGTTTTATCGAACATAGTGCAGGCTCGAGGGCCGGAATGGTCTATTCCTTATAATCTTATAAAACATTCTAATAAAGAAAGCTTAAGGCTATGTTTCACTGAAGCAGACTGTGCCCAAATGCAGCAAGGCCTGGACAACATTCAGGCTCGAGCTGGTAAGTGGCAGGTAAGATTTGTTCTACACAAGTGCCAGGCAATGATCCCCTCCAACAAGAGGGAATCAAATCATCTCTTCTTGACATTTGATGACATTACCATCGCTGAATCACCCATCACCAACAACCTGGGGACCACCATTGACAAGAAACTTAACTGGGCCAACCACATAACTACTGTGGCTACAAGAGCAAGTCAGAGGCTGGGAATTTTGTGGCAAGTGACTCACCTCCTGACTCCCCAAAGCTTGCCCACCATCTACAAGACGCAAGTCGGGAGTGTGGTGGAATATTCTCCACTGCAGTTCCAACAACATTCAAGAAGCTCGATTCCATCCAGGACAAAGCAGCCCGCTTGATTGGCATCCTGTTCACCACCTTAAACATTTGCTCCCTCCGCCACTCACACCTTGACTGCAGTGTATACCATTTACAAAATGTACAGCAGCAATCCACCAAGGCTCCTTCGACACCGTCCTCCAAACCCATGACCTCTACCACCTGGAAGGACAAGGGCAGCAGACACATGGGAACACCACCACGTGCAAGTTCTCCTCCAAGCCACTCACCATCCTGACTTGGAAATATATCGGCCGTTCCTTCACTGTCGCTGGGTCAAAATCCTGGTACTCCCTCCCTAACAGCACTGTGGGTGTACCTACACCACATGGACTGCAGCGGTTCAAAAAGGTGGTACAACACCACCTTCTCAAGGGCAATAATGGGCAGACAACAAATGCTGACCTTTCCAGCCATGGGCACATCCCATGAAAGAACAACAAAACTCTGAGAAACCAGAAAATGACTGTGTGGTTTGAGATTTGATTAAGGCCAATGAAAAATGTATTTGTATTTTCACGATAAACTCACGATTCATTCCGACCCTGATTTTCTGTTCACCGTTTTCTGCAACGCGTTTCAGCGCTCTTTCTCTCCCCCCTGCCCCACCCCATACCTAAGCAGCTAATCCTTAAAACCTTTGTGGCCTCCACTATTTAGGTAGATCTGCCCCACCTATGAAAAGTTGCAGTAGTAACCCACAGAACCGTCACCACCTTAAGAGGAAATGACTAATGAAGCATTGAAAAACTTGTTCAAAAAAATCCTATGTAAATTTATTCAGCTTTTCCACAACACAAGTTAAAGTATGAATGAGTGATGCATGTTTTTGTGCTTTACTGTTGTGCTTGCAGCTGCCTTCACACCACTGGATGGAAACCAGGAGAAGCAATAGCATTTTAGACATTCAATGTTGCACTTGCTATCACATCTTTTCAGGGGAATCGAACAAAAACCAAAGCATTTTGTAGGATCAGTATTTACATAGAATTATAGCATGGTTACCGCACAGAGGCAGGTTATACAGCCTGTTGAGTCTATGCCGGCCCTCTGAATGAGAGTCACCTGGAGATACTCCTTCATTTTCTCCTTAGAACCCTGTGTTGTAGGATGTTGGATATCGTTCAGTAGGTCTTAACAAGTCTAAGTAGGTTAACTGTATGCATTTATAAACAATAAGAACTATGCACATATATACAGGAAAGGGTTGAAGCTAGGAGCTGTCTCCATGCTTGCTTGTGCACACAGCTCTGTCCAGCACTAGACTGACTCCTAGGTGCACAGCATGTGTTCTCTTACCTCTCTGTGTGGACAGTACTGTACTCAGTCTCACGTTAACCCTTTTTTTTTTATTCATTTGCAGGATGTAGGTGTTGCTGGCTCTCCCAGCATTTATTGCCCGTCCCTAATCGCCCTTGAGAAGGTGGTGATGAGCTGCCTTCTTGAACTGCTGCAGACCCTGTGGTGTAGGTACACCCACAGTGCTGTTAGGGAGGGCATTCCGGGATTTTGACCCAGCGGCAGAGAAGGAACAGCGATATATTTCCGAGTCAGGATGGTGAGTGGCTTGCAGGGGAACTTCCAGGTGGTGGTGTTCCCATGTGTCTGCCGCCCTTGTCTTTCTCGATAGTAGCAGTCGTGGGTTTGGAAGGTGCTGCCTAAGGACCCTGGCCCTTATACTACACCTTGCATATTCTTCCTTTTCAGATAATAATCCAATTCCCCCTTGAATGTCTCAATTGAATTTGCCTCTGGCACACTCTCAGGCAGCGCATTCCAGATCTTAACCATTTTGAGTTTTTTTTTTAACCATTTCTTGCATTATTAACTTTGCATTTATTGACCAACATTTTTGTGCTGCAACAGCCACCACAGCTGCAATTTTTTTATGTTGTCCATATTTTGATGGTATAAAAGCAAAATACTGCAGATGCTCGGAAATCTGAAGCAAAAATCCAAAATATTTCAGATCTGAAATGTTAGATAATACAAAAGCCTCTCCTGTGATGGCCCATTGTTTGGAATTATTTCAGCATCTGAAGTATACCTAAAACCAATTCTTCCCAACATACCTAGTGTCCGTTTACCTCAACTGGATTTACAATTGATCGTACAGACCAGAGCGCAACCTCTTGTCACAACCTTTGAAGAACCATGCACTTTTTAAAAAAAAAATAAGCAACTACTTAAAATGTACAGTTTCTCCTAAAGACTAACATATTGAACTGGTCAAACAAATCTATCCTTTATCAGGATTACGCCGCCATTCATGTTTTACTTGGGAAGCCAATATCAGGCAATATGTCAATCACATCAAACATTCTAACTTAGTAAAGACAAACAGCAGTCCATATAAGCACATCAGACCTCTTGAGAAGTGAGATGCAAAAGAAATTTTCACTTTTAATCAGTTGGAAAGAATTCTCAATGCATAAAAATCGATGGCGAGATCACTGTCCAAAAGAGGGGTTATAAAAAAGTTTTTTTTCTGTCAGCAGAAACCTGTTTCACAAAACAATCAAGAGTTGAGACAAGCTGGGATTAAACTAAATTAATAAAACGTATGGAGACGGTAAAGGGGGCGGGCATAAAAATACCCAAGATGTTTCTATAAATTGTTCTCACACCATCACAATGCCCACTTACCATGCCAGCCAACCGATATCAACCAGTGCTCCTGTCAATAAAGCCATGTTACCTTCACTTTTCATATTATTTAAAAAATTTAATCACATTAAATTTAAATTATTGGACTTCTTTTACATCAAATATAAATCGTAGCTTCATAAACAGCAGGCAACACCTTAGCACTCGTGGCACTCAAGTCACCAGGTAGAAAGGCTGCAGTGGTCAAACTATATCATATCAAACGTTTGAGAAATAAATCCTACCTTTCTTGGCATGTACTTGGCATATTTTGTAGTTACTTTTTTTCACTAGACAAATCAAGGTATGGGGATGGGAGGATAAAATAAGTTGCTCTTTTTCCTGTCAGTCAAACACACACACACAAAAACACAGCCTGGAGAGGGGAGCAGGGAGGGGGGGGGGTGGGATGCAGGAGAGAGGAGAGAGGGAGCTGCAGACTCCGCACTCTGCAGCGAGTCTGTCTCAGCGCTGACAGGAACCAGCCCCAGTCACCTCCAAATGTCACCAGCGGCAGCAGCCTGCGCGCACGGGGTTGGGGGGTGGGGGGGCGTGCAAAGCAAGCGAGCGCGCGAAGCTGGCCGGGCGCGCACCCGCGCTCCAGGACAGCTTGCACGAGTCCCCTTGGAGGGGGGACAGAATCCAGTGTGTGTGATGCAGAGCCCTCCTCCCACTGCTATTTACCGCACTGCAACCCCCCATTTTCGTAGCTTGTCGATATGCCAATCTCTTTCCTGGGGTTGCCAACACCTCCCCCCCCCCCCCAGGGATTGGCCTGGAGTCTCCAGGAATTGAAAATCAGTTTCCAGGACACTGCTGTGTGCAACCCTGGAGAAAATTCATTGAGACATTAAAACAATTGTTGTTTTGTCATTTTCTTTGAATATTTCTGTTTACCGGATATAGAAAGATTGAAAATAGCAGGGGGAAAAGGCTGTTTGGCTGACAGACAAGCATCATCAAATTGGGCAATGAGTCTTTTTGCCTTCCAGTTGGCATGGGGGGGGGGCAGCGGTACATCACAAGGATGGATGAGTTGGCTGACTAATGGCTGGAGTGTGGGGGCAAGTCATGCAATGAAATCTCCAGGAATACATTTAATCATAGTTGGCAACCCTACACCCCCCCCCCCCCTTCCTCTCCCAGAGACACTGTTACTTTACTGTGGCATAGTGGTAATGTCACTGGTGGAGTTTAAATTCAATTATTTAATAAATCTGGAATTGAAAGCTAATTCCAGTAATGGTGACCATGAAACAATCTTTAATTGTCATTACAAACCCATCTGGTTCACTAATGCCCTTAAGGGAAGGAAATCTGCTGTCGTTACCTGGTCTGAACTACACGTGACACCAGACCCACAGCGATGTGGTTGACTCTTAACTGCCCTCTGAAATGGCCAAGCAAGCCACTCAGTTTAAGGGCAATTAGGGACGAGCAACAAATGCTGGCCTTGTCAGCAATGCCCACATCCCATGAAAACATTTTTTAAAACTATCACACGAACCACCGTTAGCTCAAGTGACCTAGCTAATGAACCAAGGAATGCCTCACATAAACGTTTAATGCTTTTGTCTGATTTCCACCCACTTAGCAGCGTAGCCAATAGGTAACAATCCAGAACAGGAACCCCGCCTGATTTTCTCACCCCTGGGGCACTGACTGAGGCCAGTTGTTTTGCCCCAAATGCCAATGCAGCACAACTGAAATGAATGATTGTTGCAGGAAGTGAGGAACACTTGGTGGACCTGGAATGCAAAATCTGGAAGAATTGAGCCCACAGTGGAGAATTTCAAAATGTGGAGGGAATGAGAGCAGATAATGGCAGAGGGAATGATGACAGACACGCAGTTAAAGTTGGAAACTGCAAGTGTAGAATAAGTGAGTGAGTTCAAGACCACAGATAGTATGAAAATAAGCGGAAGAGCATTAGTTTTAGAAGATTGGATATGGGTATGAGAGAGAGGGAGAAATGACAGACTGCGCAAGGGCAGCTGAGAGAGAGAGCATGAGACAGCATTACTACTAGAAAGGACAACTGTAAGTATGAGCAGGATACCTTACTGGAGAATGTGAGAAAGAGTGCTGAGTAGAGAAAATAATCGCAGAGTTAGAAAGTTGGCTGCTACATAGCGAAGGACAGGTGAAAGAATTGTAAACTACAAAACAAATACAGATGATTGGAAAGGAACGTGCAAGAGCATTTTACAGTGGTCTGAGGTTCTGGGAAGGAGAAAATTCTGAGACAGAATTAGGAGGACAGAAAATTATAAGCCAGAAACAGTAGTTGTTTGTCTTTCCTATCGGCCAGCGTGAGGGTGATTTATTTTTAATTTTTTGTGGCGTTAACAGCTTTAAGATGATTGAATCAATTAGTCTGCCACTCTATTAATGTGAGCATTTACTTCAGGAACCAGAGCATAGAGCCTGGCTTGTACTCAAAACGTGTACAGAGAAATAAAAACACAACTCCTAGTTCACATGTACAGTTTCATGTGCTACAGTTGTTTTTTTTTCAAACTGTTTATCGCTCAGAAACAAAAATACCTGGAAAAACTCAGCAGGTCTGATAGCATCTGTGGAGAGGGATACAGTTGACGTCTCGAGTCCATATGACCCTTCATCAGAACATTGCTCTCCTGTGCTCTTGTGCACAAGTAAGTGTCTGTAAAAGTTTCAACTGAAGAAGTTTTATGAATTAAGGGTCTGAAATCCCAAGAATGCAATGGCCAAGAGGAAACCATGCAAGTTAAGCCCATGGGTTAAATCAGCACAGATCATTCTATTTCTCTCTTTTTCCCACTACTCCCTAATGAATTTTGAATTGCATCCTCCCCTCCCCCAGTGAAGCTCTCACACATGTTCTGTGTCTTAGGCCAGGATTTTCCAGCCCTGTTGTGCCGGGACCCACCACGACAAGCGGGGCAGGAAAATCCGGAACTTAAAGCGTTTTTGAGGGGGGAGGAGGAGGTTGGAACTGTATAAATACAAGTTGCCTATTTCAAAACTTTTCTGAACGCTTTATTTCAATCTCCAGATGGCAGCCAAGCCCACAGGTTAAGAGTGAAGCCAATTTGTTCTGTGTGAAATTAGAAAGAGTTAAATCATAATGAGGGAAAAGAGAAGGAAATGAGTCAGTCATGTGGTTTTTTATAATGAGCCCTGAATGCACACTTGTTCAGCCATTAACCTCTTAGTGTAATATATCACTGCTGTTTGATGAGGCAAGTCATTTGATGCTGCTAACAATTATAACAGTACTGGAACTCCAATATATTCTCATTGTTAGATGGATTACAGTGTAACAGAATAGCAAATATTATGAGCACATAACAAAATGTAGTAATTTATGAGTCAGATGACTTTTTTTTATTAAAACAAGACCAGCAAATTTCATTTGTGTACGTGAAATATTTGTGCTGTTATAAAACACAGAAGCTCACATGAATTTCCCCCTCAAGCAGGGAGAGGCACACACTCCCAATCATCAGCAAAGTAATGGAAGGGGTGATTGGCAGTGCAATTAAGTGGAACTTATACAGCAATAACCTACCTGCTTGCCCATGCTCAGTTGGGCTTCTGCGAGAACCTTTTCGCTCCAGACCTCCTTGGGCCAAACATACATAAAAGAACTGAATTCCAGAGGTGAGGGAAAAATGAATGTCCTTGACATCAATGCACCATTAAACCAAGTGTGCCTCTAATAAACTTTAAGACAATGGGAATCGGAGGAAAACTCTCCATCGGCTAACATCATACCTTGCGCAAAGAAAGATGCTTGTAGTTGCCAGAAGTCAATCGCCTCAGCCCCTGGGCATCACTGCAGGAGTTCCTCAGGGCAGTGTTCTAGGCCCAACAACCCTCCAGTTTCTTCATCAATGATCTCCCCATCTAAGATGAGAAGTGGGGATGTTTGCTGATGATTGCACAGTGGTCAGTACCATTAATGACACTAATTCTCTGACTCCCCAAAGTCTTTCTACCATCTATGAGGCACAAGTCAGGAATGGGATGAAATGTGATCCACCCGCCCTGATGAGTGCGGGTCCAACAACACTCAAGAAGCTCGACACCACCCAGAACATAGCACCCCATCCACCATCTTCAACATTCATGTCTTCCACCATCGGTGCACTGTGGCTGCAGTGTGAACAATCTACAAGATGCACTGCTGCAACTCGCCAAGGCTCCTTCGACATCACCTTCCAAAGCTGCATTCTCTACTCCCTAGGAGAACAAGGGCAGCAGGTGCATGGGAGCGCCACCACCTGTAAGATCTCCTCCAAGTCACACACCTTTCCTGACTTGGAACTATCATCGTTCCTTCATCGTCACTGGGTCAAAATCCTGGAACTTGCTCCTTAACAGCACTGTGGGTGGACTTACACTACATGGGTTGCAGCGGTTCAAGAAGGCAGCTCACCAGCACCTTCTCATTAGGAATGGGCAATAAATTCTGGCTTGCCAGTGATGCTTAACATTCTAGGAAAGACTAAATGAATTTCCATTTTACTTTCCTTTTCACATCTTTAGTCTTTACTTTCCTTTGATATAATAAGAAAAGACAGGTAGTATAACAGTTTCCATTAGAAAGAACTCAAGTTCCCATCAGTTACAAGGATATGAATAATGAACATCCCAAGAGCTCAGAATGTATATCCCTAACTAAATATCACACACGTGGCAAGGGATGTGATTAGCAGATGTGCTCAAACACACGTATAGTTGGTGAAATGCAAGAAGAAACCCATTCATCTGTTCTCCAAATATTTTAGAAAGGAAAATGAATAGGATAACGAGCTCAAAATGAGTGCTTCCAACCCTTTAGATCAAACCTAAGGAAAAATATATTCATGGCTAGTCACTGAAAGCACTGACCCTGTTGAAGCAGTTAAAAAAGACAACTGGATTAGCTCGAAATTCAGCGAAGAGAAATCTGAGTTTAAGGTTGGAAAAAGACAGAGGGCGGAATTTCACACCGATGGGCTTTTACGCTCCTGCTGAAGTCAATGGGCTTTTGAATGGCTCGCTGCATTCTATGGCCTCGCCCCCGCCAGTCCCACAATTCCGCACGGAATTGTTCCTGACATTGGAAAGGTTAAATTGCTCTTGTTTTATCTCTAAAATACCTTAAGTTCCCAGTGGAGATGCTATTCAAAAACATCAGAAAGTACCCAGTCTGAATCAGTGATGCCGTGCTAGAGGAATGGACACTTTACTCTCTGGCCAAAGGGTTCAATTTTCTTCCAAACCATCAGCAATCATGGGTAAAACTGGAGTGATTTAACACGATAAAACCTGGGTTGCGTGTTAAATTGAAGCCATTTGCAGCACAGTACTTGCAGGCAACACTTTGGTGGCAGGAATAGTCATTTTCAGATTTTCTCAGCCCCTCGATAATGAAGAAATTGTGTTGAACTTTATATTGCCATCAGAGCTTATTCTATTTCATCTTATACACATTACTCGCAAGGCTCTTAAGGATAACCCTTAAGACTGACTATTCTAGGCTGGTAAAAGTTTGAAACTAAGTTGCATTCACTGTGCTTTTCTTCCAAACAAGCCTTGTGAGGTGAACAGGAAAACATCCCATAATTCAAGATTAACATGTAGAGATCTTGTCTGTGAGATGCTTGTTTTCCTCACTTAGGTGCTGCAAGGATTTTCAGGCAAAAAAAGCGTTTCAGTCCTGGTTCAGTCCACTTTTCTACATAAATTCCACCCTGTATTTAAAAGTAAGTTGTCAGTCTTGGGAAAAGGCTGTTATCACAGCGGCATGAATAGCAAGCAATTGTGGGTGATGCCTGCCTCCTGATCAAGCAGCTGTGTACCTAGGGGGGGAGGAGCTTTTCAACATAGTCCATTGCATCAAATTAATTTTCACCTTGAGAAGTACTGGTAGGCAACGCGGAATCTGACAAAGTGGTGGAATGCCAGGTTCATTATCAAACTCAGCCGGAGTGCTGCATAAGTGTGAGCCAGCTGGTTCTCCATGGGAAGCGAAGGCGGCTGGAGAGGGAAGCACGTCAGATGGAAAGTGCTCCAGCCCAGCATCTCCAACAGCCACCAGCAAAAGGAACATTATCAAAGGCTTCCTGGTGCATCCCCTGAGCATACTCAATTTGGAGTTAGTATATGGCCCAGATATCCAGTTTTAAAAATAAGTATGGTAAAAATAGAGACAAATGCTAATGGAATTTTCTGCTGATTGCATAAAGCAACAAAAATTGAACATCCGTACAAATACTCAACGTGTTGGGCTCCTTTTACAGCATCTGATTTAATAACATATCATCTAAAAAAGTAATTTGTGTCTGATCCCTTGAGCCAACTTACAGTGCTTCATTAATCTACAGAGCACAGGCTGGCTCATATTTGAATTATTTGCCCATGAATAGACTCCTTCAATTTGATTCTAATGCACTGGGAGCTGTTTTTTATGTTCTCAAGTTAATGTAACCCCTATCAACAAAGGGGCAAACAATGAAAAGTAGTGGATAATACCCCAGTGAAAAACTGGATGAAAGATAATTGCCATCTGAAACTTAACGAAATGTCATGCTGAGGATTACAGGACTAAATGGAAGTGTTATTGTTGATAATGCCAACAAGTACAATGATTACACATTATAATACTCACGGGATAATATTTTCTCCTAAAATACATTCTGGTAGGATAAAGCTATTGCTGCCTTCAAAATCATTTCCGGAAGGCATTGCTTCTGTGGATAAAGGATCGTATATGACAATGTAAAAAAAAAAATTAACTTGGATTTGCAATTTATTTTATACATAAAATACTGCCTTGCCAGGAAGAATTTCAGCATAGATTGCGGAATGGAGTGAACTAGTCATAGATCTTTACCTTCTTTCACATAAACAGTATCATGGAATGTATTTTATTAAATTAAAAACTTGAATGCTGACCAGTGTGAAAATTCTTAAATTGTTTTGGGATTCTGGGATTAGCATTCAATACCAGGGAAGATGTCTGCAAGCACATTCTGATAAGTGATAAATCAGCACGGGATTTCAAGGAATTAAATTCTAGATTAAGGAGCAGGTCTTCCTGGGAAATTATGTTTGGATTAGTCTCAGTGGCTTGAGTGGGACCAGAGAAAGAGTGAAAGGTTAGGATTGTAGACCATGAATGCTGAGAAGGGTCTCCAATTGCTGGGGCCACTTTTGGGGCAAGAGAAGGTTTTCATGTACATCGCAGAGACACTATAGTGCCCTAGCAGAAAGAATAAAGGGGGCAGTGGAGAGCATTTGAAACTAGTTAGAGAGGTGGGAGGGGAAAATGCACACAGTGGCTGGAATTTCATTGGACCGTTGTGGGAAAGGGGGGGCAACAGACCACTGCTTGGACTGCACCTAAAAGAGATGTCACCATGGAAGCAGCTACCCTCTCAACCAGGTAGGTTAAGTCTACGGTGAGTGAAGAAGCTCATAGAGTGCCCAAATAGGCCCTTCCCAACCCTCAGAGCCCACAGGAAGGCTGCCTGGGTTCACCAGGCAGTCTCTTCAAGCAACAGAAGATGTCACTCCACCCCATCCCACCCCCTTCACTGTTAAAACATCAACGGATTGATGGGGCCCTTAGTTGACTGCTTAAGTGCCACAATTGCCCTCTGGACGAGAGGACCATCCTCCACCTTAGCCACTGTTGGTAAAATGGTTTGCTTAATGACAGACCTTGCCACGGAATGTGCCGTGTTGTAATTCTCATCCAAGGCACTTTGAGGACAACACACAGGTGTCATGAGCATCTCTTCAGCGGGTACCCCTGATCACCCAGCAGCCAACCCTATAAGCGCCGCAGCCCCTCGAATACCAGTGGCACCAGGGGGTGCCTCAGGATGCAGGAGTGGTTAGAACACCCAGGGTACCTGGCACAAATGTACATGATTAGGTTCTGATGATCGCAGACTGGCTGAATGTTGATGGAGTGAAACCCTTTCCAGTTAATGAAGATCAGGGACTACTGCCAGGGAGCTCCTAAAGCGACATGTGTGCAATTGGTCATTCCCTTCACACTCGGAAAGCCAAAGATTCCCACAAATCCCAGAAATCTAGCAGCCTGGCTTGCTTCATCCATTGTGAACTTTATATAATGATGAGCCTCACTGTAGAGGGCATCCGTCACCTCCTTATACATTTTTGTGTTGAAGCCTGAGAGATGCCACAAAGGTCCCATCTGGATCCCTGGAATGAGCCGCTTGCAAAAACATTGAATGCAACGGTGACCTTCAGGGGCACTGGCAGGGGATGGCCTCCCAGACCATGTGCTGTTAGAGCCTCGGAGCCACTTGACAAACGTAGACATGTGCAGCACTGCCTCTCGCTCATCTCCAAACAGGAGAGACATCTTCAGTATACCCTTGGTCACACCAATTGCCTGCGTGGGATGGGTCTGACTTCCTCAGCCTCGAGGTGTCCCTGGACCATGCACCTCAGGCCGGGGTCCTCTCGAAGCTGTGTTAGACGGTGAAGGGCTTTTCTTCCCCTCCTCAGTCTGAGCACTGCCATCAAGGAGGCAGCATTGAGAGCAGCCTCCATTCTGAAATCCTCCTTCTTCCTGTGGACAGATGGATCCAAGAAATGAATGTATCTCACCCAACAATTACAAAACTCCCACTCCAGGGCAGAAAGCCACTCTCATGCCCTTGGGCTGCAGTTACACTGCATCCTTTTCCCAGTTCCATCCTTGTAGCTGGTGCTTTCCCTCACAGATCATAGGCGCCGAAGAAGCCACCCCAATAACTTGGCATCTCAATCCCATACAGGATGGAAGAGGGTTGGGCCTATCCATGTAATGTTGAGGCTCACTAAGACACTCATTCACGGCCTAATTTGGATTTGCATACATCCAGTAGCTGTGCTCCGTTAATGGCTGACTGCATCTTACCTTTCCACATTCCTCAGATGGTTAAATACCCACCACCCCCTCCTGAGTCTGTGCACCCCATTCATGTCGGGCTCCATCTCCCCCAACCCCGGTCATCCCTCTCCCCCTCCCTTCCCTGTTCCCTTCACCGTCATGTCTCTGCCTATTCCATACCCCCTCCCCCACCACCTAGCACTCCATGCTGATTTCTGCTGGTAGAGTACAGCTCTGTCTGAACCCTGCAGCACCCACTGTGAGCAGCCCTGTCTGTGCCCTGCAGCACCCACTGTGAGCAGCCCTGTCTGTGCCCTGCAGCACCCACTGTGAGCAGCCCTGTCTGTGCCCTGCAGCACCCACTGTGAGCAGCCCTGCCTGCAAACCTCACCAGTCTCACCTGAGATAACAACCTTGGCAGTGCTGGTAGGTTTTCAATGTTGTACACACCTCAAAGTCAGGAGTGAAGTGAATGTGGGCCGGTGCATGCCACTTAAATCCAGTCACGAATCAGACCAGACTAATTTTCTGCAGACGAGGCACGTAATTAGGAGGGAGGATGTGATTTCGGTGAGTTGCGTTTTTAATGAGCATTTATGATATGTTGATATGTGTGCAAACGGGGGTCCCGACAGGGATCAGCGGGAATGTCGACCCGCCATTCGGCCGCCATGAAAGTGCCGAGGGGAAAAATTCCGACTTGTTTTCCATCCGGCAGAAATCTGACTTTTGGCATCACTCCAAATTTTCTGCTCCTGCCCGCCCACAACTCCTGCCACTGGCGGGGCCCGAATATTCCACCCAATGGGCAGAAATTTGCCCTTGGTGGGCGTGCGGGCTCCACCGGCTTGGCGGCGGGCGGACAGCCGACCCCCCCACCACCAAAACTGGGCCCGCCGCCATTTTGAGTGGGCGGGCCAATTAATGCCCACCCAGCGGCCTGCCCAAGGGGAAGCGCTATGCACTTGTCCAGCTGTCAAAGTGCGCTCTTTCATGCATGTATGTCAAAGTGCGCACTGCTCCCTGAGGCAAAGTCCTGTCTCAGGGATATTAGTGACAGCTAAGAAAAGTCAAAAAAGAGAAATATTAAAATTATTAACATGTCCCCCTCATGTGACAATGTCACACGAGATGGGACATGTTAATAAGAGACACACAAGGTTTATTAAATTTTTTAAAAAACGGACATGAAACCTCATCCCGCCGGTGGATGAAGTTTCATGAATAATCTGCAGCCCGCCGGGGCTCCTGTCCTACCCGCCAGCCTTAAGCCTGGCTGGGCAGGGTCTTTAACAAGGTTAATTAGACTATCAATGGCCTCAATTGACGATTGACAGGTCGGCGGGCAGACAGCTGATTTCGCTGTCCGCCCGCCTTCCTGAAGGTTTAAATGGACCGGGATGATGTTAGGGGTTCCTCTTGGCGAGTAGGCCCCGCCCCCAAATCGCCAAGGGGAAAATCCTGCAGAATGAGTCTAGTGCGTATTCAAGGCCAATTTTCTAGAACAATGTGTACAAAATCAAATCCCTGGCCCCCATTTCTTTTTGGTGCTACAAGTGGCCTTAAAGGTCCAAACTGGTGTCCACACGCCTGCGCGTACTTCTGGCTGTAAGTTGCACCAGATGCCATATTGTTGAGGACACAAGCATACATATCATATAGATATCATATAGATAGATATCATATAGATCATATATAAATCATCAATTCATTTCAGGTTAGCTGTTGGCTGATTCCCATTGGCTGTTACCTTGAACATACAAGAATTTGAAGCTTTCGAGAGTTCTTTCAAGTTGCCACTATTTAAAGGGAGTGGTGTGGTTGGTGCTGAAGAACTTAATGCTGACTTCAAGGCATCTGCATAAACCTGTTGCTCCCCAGACATGGGTGCAGTAATGGGCATTCCCCTCAGAATTCAGCATGATTTGGAGAATGAACAGAGGGCACGCAGAGCAGGGCAAACTGCTGGGTAGGGTTGCCAATCATGATTGAATTTACTCTTGGAGGTTTCGTCACT
This sequence comes from Carcharodon carcharias, assembly GCF_017639515.1. Classification (NCBI taxonomy): domain Eukaryota; kingdom Metazoa; phylum Chordata; class Chondrichthyes; order Lamniformes; family Lamnidae; genus Carcharodon; species Carcharodon carcharias. The sequence goes on along the minus strand of NC_054486.1, from coordinate 14,982,805 downwards.
TGACTTGCCCCCACACTCCAGGTATTAGTCGGCCAACACATCCATCCTCATGACGCACTGCCTCCCAACGCCAATTGGAAAGCAAAGAGTTTCATTACCCAATTGGATGATGCTTGACCATCAGCCAAACAACATGGCTCATGATTCCAATGGTCAACCATTACATATGTGCGCAGCTCGCATACAATGAAGGCCATGGTACCACAAGACATGGGATAGAGCTGACCATTGGCGAGCTGAAACAATTCTTCTGATGCCTGGGCTGCTCTGGAGGAGCCCTGCACCACTCAGCCGAGCAGATGTCAAGGTTAGTGTGGCACAAAGTTACCCTCATGAGGGAGCTGCCCTTGCCACCTGCTACACAGTGAACAGCTGAGGTGCAGGAAGAGGGGCAGGAAGGTGAAGGGAGGAGGAAGCCTAGCCAGCCCCGTTCTGGCCAGGCAGTCTGTGAGTAACCCATCCAACACAATAGCAGTAGCTCCAGTTCCTCATTCATCAACAGCCCCACATCCCTCTGTCCATCACAGTGTCCTCTTAGCCACTAAATGCCACCACAAAATAAACATTCCAAACCAAATTTACAAATCAAAGTACTCCATGCTGCAACTAGTCAATGAATCACCCTACCGCATTCCTTTAGTGCCTGTCTTTAGTGCACCCCCGTGCTCCTATGCTGTGCTACTCTAGCGGCTACAACATGGCCCGTGCAAGGCTGCTGACTTTTACTGGGGGGGAACTGCAGATGGCCTTCGAGGATCACTTAGTGTAGCTCTGGGCTTTGTACCCTCGACTTCAGGCTGCAGCATCCTGGCATGGGGGGGGGCGGGGGCTGCAGTCTGGGGTGGCTGGCTGAGAGGCAACAGCAAGGGCACCGGCAGAGTGGCAGAGGTGGGAAGGCAAGGGCACCGGCAGAGTGGCAGAGGTGGGAAGGCAAGGGCTGCCCTGCTCCATGGCGTCACTGTTCGTCTCCTGGGCAGTACCGCAGCAATCCACGTAATCCGATGAAGGATTGATTGCTGGACTGCAGTGCCACTCTGCATGCCCCCTTGGGCACTGGCACCTGCCACCATGATGGCAGCAGCCTGGGAGAAAGCTGAGGTTGCAGAACAGAAGTCTGCAACAGACTCTGGGTGGCTTCCCCTGGAGTTCCAGGTTAATCACCAAGAGACTGCTGAGAGCCAAACTGGAGAACAATCAAAGGGGCTATTAAAACAATGTCATGTTTTCCCATTCAGTTTGAAACTGCAGTTTAATAATTATAAAAATATCGGAGTTGGGAAAGAAAGATTTTTTTGTTGACTGATGCTCATCGTAATTCAATCAGGTAATAAAAATCCAACCCAATTACTTTGCGGGCTTTGGAGATGGGAGTTTGAGGTTTCGTTGCAATTCCCTCACATTGAGGTGGGCAAGCAGATGCTGAAATACTCAGTTCTGGACAATCAGAGAAACAAAGTGTCCTTTACAGGGCTTGGGGAGGGGGGCCGAGTCTGAACACGTCCTGGTCGACATCCCACTGCTACTTAACTGGGGGGGGGCCTGTATAAATAGAGTTGCCAACTCTGATTAAAGGTAATCATGGAGGTTTCATCACATGACTTGCCCCCACGCTCCAGCCATTAGTCGACCAACACGTCCATTCTTGTGACGCGCTGCCTCCCTACGCCAATTGGAAGGCAAAAAGACCCATTACCCAACTGGATAATGCTTGATCGTCAGCTAAACAGCCTTTTCTTCCCCTTTTTCGATATTTTTATATCTGGGTAAAGAGAAATATTCAACGAAAATGACAGCAAAAAAAAAAATCTTTTTTAAAGTCCCGATGACTTTTCTCCAGGGCTCCACACAGACAGCAGTGTCCCGGAGAACGACCTTCAATTCCTGGAGACTCCAGCCCAATCCTGGAGGGTTGGCAGCCCTGAAAGAGGTTAAGCCAAGAAACGGACAGAGATCCTCAGGGCTGGATAGAAAACTAGTCGATAAGGTAAAAAGATTTGCAAACAGACTGAAAATAGCCAAGTTTTAAAAATCATTCCAAAAAGTAGCTGATGGTGGGTGGGTGGGGTGGGGTGGTGGGGAGGCATATTGGAGTGCAGACATTGCAATAGAGCCACTCAGTGGCCAGGCTACAGAACTGCAAGCACGTCCAGACCACTCGACAATACAAGGAATTGTTTCTCCTGTCAGAACGCAAGTGACAGTTAACATTGAAGCCGTGTATCACAGCAGCAAAACATACGAGTATAGGATATTGCAAGGAAAGTTGGCACTGTTGGAATGCAAAGTTCCATATGAGGCAGGAGTTTTAATTTGAAACGATACGCAGTGACCCATGTGCAGCTTTTAGGGATTAAATAAAGACAGATTTATATAACCCCTTTCCTGACACCAGGGTGCTCCAAAGTGCTTTCCATCCTATACTGTGCTTCTGAAGTGTAGGAAATGTGGCAGCAAACTTGTGCACAGCAAGCTCCCACAAGCAGCCTCATAACGATCAGGATAAGGTAGAAAAAGGGCTCAAGGGGACCCAAGGAAAACTTTTAAGTTTTGCACAGTGAGTGGTTAGGATTTGGAATGCAATGCCTGATCGAGCGGTGGATACAGATTTAATAGCAGCTTTCAAAAGGCGATTGGATAAATTTCTTGCAGGAAAAATATCACAGGAGTATAGGGATATTGGGAGGAATGGGACTAGTTGAATCGCTCTTCAAAAGAGCCAGTGCAGACTCAGTGGGCTGAATGGCCTCCTTCTGTTCTATGTTTCTATCATCTGTTTATCAGTGATGTTGGTTGAGTGATAAATATTGGGCAGGTCACCAGGAAGAACTCCCTAGTGCCCCTTCAAAATATTGCTATGGGATCTTTTACATCCAACTAAGGGGGGGCCAACTCTGAACACCTTCCAGTCAACATCCCACCGCTACTTAACAGAAGGGCCTGTATAAATAGAGTTGCCAACTCTGATTAAATGTAATCATGGAGGTTTCATCACATGACTTCCTCAGCACCCCCCGCCACCGGCGCCCCCACCACCACCGACCCACACCCCCCCCACCTCCAGCAGTACAGTATCCCTTCAGTGTCATACTGCGGTAACAGCCTGGATTTTGTACTCAAGTCTCTGGAGTGGATATTTGATCACACTACTTTCAGGCTCAAAGGTTGGAGCACTGTTACTGAGCTACGGCTGACACCTAATATATCCAGCTACGATTTATTAATATATATCTAATATATCTATCTAGCATATAGAATGATGTACATATTCAAACTCTTGCAAATTGTGTACTTTCTGCAAGCATCACACTTAATTGCTGTAATATTTTTCCATCGTATTACTCTGTCACATATTATTCTGTAGCAGCTGCCTGTCTTACTTACGTTCACCTATACCTATGTATTACATTTCTCACTATTAAGCTCTGCCAGTTTCATATCCAAAGAAAGTTTTCCAATGGCTGAAGCCTGTTAAAAAAGTGCTGAGTATTCCCACATTGTCAACTCCCTGCTACCTCCCAGCATCATTCCTGCTGTCACAAGCCTAAATATAGACTTCTCCTGTTCCCCAAGTGTTCCAAAATACAGCTCCCTCCCCTTTCCATCCATCCGCTATTCAACAACTCTCTTCCCTAATGCTCCTGCATCACACACACACCACCACTACCCTAGTGCTTCTAAGTCACAGAGCACCCTCCCATTACTGCCACATCCCATTTTCCACACCATTCCCACATGATAGAGCTTCCTTCCCTCCTCAGTCCTACAACGTCAAACACCCGCTTGCTCCTGCTACCCCAGCCTGAGACCACCAGCCATACCCGTGCTAAAAAGGGAGAAAGTCTACCTTCCCAGCGATGGCTGGGTATAGGCTTAAAGTTGTTAAGCATATTGTTAAGCAGAAAAAGCAATCAAACAACGTGACACAGAACATGGCTTTTTGTATAGAAGGGTCAGAATTCTCAGAAGGGTTCTCTAGCTGTTAGTTACACTGCTATAAAAATAAACTGCTGGTTGGACTAAGTTCAGCACAAGTTCAATGTGCACTTTCAATTGCTTGGGAAGGCCTTCTCTAAAACTTCTGAAGAGGGAAAAGAACCAACAAAGGCTCTTGGCCTATATTCTCCTTTGTCCCTCCCCCACAGGTCCCACACCACCCATCCTAGTACCCACTCGCCGCTCCCTCAGACCATCTCTTGTCACTTTCACCCCTAGCCCTCTCTACTGCCAGGCACTGATGCCAGAAGGAACCGTTTCAATCATTCAATCCCCGTGAGTCAATGGCCCTGATAATATGTTGCACAATACATTGCCTAAATCAGCGTGTCCTTGGGGCAGGATTCCCCCTCGCCGTCCGGGGTGAAGTTGAAGGGCGGGCACACACAGACGCGCTTCCGATCGCCACCCCCGATTGGGGACGTGACGCCATTTTACATGAGCGGGCCAATTAAGGCCCGCCCAGCGTGGCGTCCGCACAGAAGCGCTATGCGCTCCCTGTGTGGGCGGAGGTAAATCCCAAAATCGAGAGTGCGCTGTTTCGCGCATCCGCAAGAAAGATCACACTCATCTCCCTGAGGCTAAGTGGCTGCACTTAGCCTCAGGGAGATTGGCTCTAAATGTCAAAAAGCTAAAAATTGAAAAATAAAATTTCCCTAACATGTCCCCTCATGTGACAATGTTACATGAGTTGAGTCAAGTCCATAATTTTTACAAAAACTTTATTAAAATTTTATAAAACCTACACGAAACCTCATCCCGCCAGTGGATGAGGTTTCATGTTTTCTCTATTTGCCGCCGGGGTTCCCGGCCAGCCCCCCAGCATTAAGGTTGGACGGGCAGGGCCTTTAATTACTTAATTGACTCTGTCAATGGCCTCAATTGTCCATTGACAGGCCAATGGGCACGCAGCTGATTTTACTGTGCCCCCGCCTTCCTGAAAATTTAAATGGGGCGCGGTGACGTCAGGAGTTCCACCCAACATCACCGTGCGTCATGCCCCGCCCCCATTCGCTGACGCATAAAATCCTGCCCTTAGATTCACCAGGAGATATGTCACCGGGGATCTGCAAGTGTGTTTTGAACTCTTGCATTTAATGCATGTGTGTTGTACCCTGATGTGTCTGTCACACTTCAAAAGGTCACATTTGAAAACTTACGTTACCAGATTCACATGTATCAGCTGAAATATCTTCATAAAACCTCAGCAAGTCACTGTTAATTGAATCCAAGCCAGATGGTGAAGTATGAAACTAGACACAGATCTTTTTCTTGATAGTAGGTTTATTTACTGAATGCAGCATTACGTATCTCTGCCTCCTATACCTACCAACCCCCAGTGTCCCAGTAGCCCCTATTTTAGAAAACCAAAACTTGATAATTAAACAAAAATCAATAAATAAGAAGGTGATATCCACTGGTGGGGCACTATAACAAAAGATCAATATTTTTGAAAGCAAATTTAACTAATTAAACCAAACTATTATTACTTGGGGTGATGATGGACTCCAGAGCCCCTTTCTGGTATGTGCTCAAGATGCTTAATCAATGCTCTCCACCTGTTTATCCTTAATCTTAACAATATAATAGACATAACATTAACTGTTACACTGAACAGGTATGGAACATATTCATTGATAAATAGCAATTAAGAATAGAATCTATCAATCATGAACTGGCAGTCAGGAAACAGGTAATCACTAAAAATAAAATAAAAAATACTTACTTTGCAGTCTGAGCATATCTCCTACAAGTTCCTCTTCAGAGGCTTTCAGCATTCCCAACTCCAGCCAAGTCATGTAACAACACAAGCTCTAGTGTACAATGAGCAGGGTTTTAAAAAGAAAAGGTTTGATCCAATTCTCTACCATTTTCAGGTGTTACACATTTTAATTATGTGGCATTAGGCTGATGACCTTTTGCAAACACATTGAACAACTCATTTTCAAAAAAGCCACTTTGTCCAACTTCTGGCATTTTATATATTGTCCATTTATCTATTCCTGGCCACAAACTCCAAAGACCCCATAGTCACAGTCAACAATATACCCCTCAACTTTGGAGTTCAAAAGTTCTGCTTTCTTGAGAGTGGCCTCTCCATCAACTCCCCATTAGATGGTGAAATCGCCCATCATCAGGCAAAAGCAAGTCCAGCATTCGGCAGAGACTTTGGGGAGAACATGGAGCTTGTTTCAAACCAAAAATCAAACTCAAGCAGGCAGTGGTCCTTATATAATTTCTCTAGGACTGTGCAGCAGGGAAGCCTACCGATTTCACATGGAGCAACTCGGTGCACTCTACCTTCACTGCATAAGATTTACCAGCAGCATCAAGTGCAGGGCAAATCTCTAACAACCAAGGTTCTTGCAAAGTGCCACATACCTGGTATCGAGAGCATGGTCATCAGAGCTCAGCTTCGCTGGGTGGACCATGTGATTCACATGGAGCATCTTGCATATCATAGGCAGTATCCCACAGCCAGCTGAGCTTGGGAGCCCGTATCACAGGATGTCTCAAACTCAGATACAAAGACATTGTGAAAATCAGCCTCAGAGTCTGTAAGTTGGACTCCACTATGGTGGGGTCCTATCGTGGACAGATCACAATGTTTGAGGGGAAGAAAGTCAAGTCCCCACAGGTCAAGTGAGCATGTCGTAAAGCCAGTGCCTCCAACCACTTCTCCAATAGTAGCTTCATTTTGTTATGACATGGCAGATGATATATGCCAGACAGACAAAATCCACAAGGGAAATTTGACCGTGCTATCACAACAGTTTTGCAATTTGTATTTATTATAAGAAGATTTGGGCACTGAATTCAGAAGTAATGGGTCTGCAAACACCTTTAGAGATTTTAGAAACTAAATTAAAACATTTATTAACAAAATAAAAGATTTCAAGTGCATACATAATATTCCAGTTACTTAATATTATAACAAGTCCCAAAATTCCTAATTAAACTGACTCCCAACTATACACGCTCTTTAAGGCAACATTCCAAAATAGACTTTAATTTAAATAGCAAGCCAACAAATATACCACAGCACCCACTCAGCAGTGGAATTCCAAAGGCTTTTCTCCAACTTTAGTTACTGGACACAGCAGGCTTTTGCAAACATGCTGGAGGCTCCCCCGAAGCGCTTTCACACACTCCTTTTACTCTCGCTCTTTAATCTCTAAATCCCATTGTTCCATACGTCTTTGCAAATTTACATTTTCCATAATATAAAAACCTTTCATGTTGCCAATATGAGCTCTTTCCTTTTGGGAAAAATAAACACAATGCTTGGCCTTGCTTATCTTACCAGTTGTAAACATTCGATCATCCCTTTGGAATCCAAACAACTCCTTCATTTATCTAAAAATGCAAATTTCCTTCATACTTTACATGCTAAGGCCTCATCCATGTCTACTCATAAGCATTTCAAATGCCTTTTGCCCCTAACCTCTTTTGATAATTTTAAGCTTGCAGCCTGTCTGACTCTAATTAAGTCACACAGCCAGAACCACCTACACTCACAACCATAAACCTGCTTTACAATAAACCACAATTATGAAACTTATTATAGTTTCGTGACAACATGGAATATTTGCAATCAGATCTGCAAATCAAGGTTTGGCTTAATCTCACATATAGGACGGCACCAACCTAGACAGTGAACAATTGGTCCCCTTGCTTAACAATCATCCATTGAAATGGCGGGAGGATCCATCATCATCGTTTAGCTTAACCTCTCTAAATTCTTAACATTTTTAACGGTATACAAATTAAATTTACTATCACTGTGTCGAAGATTTTCAGAAATAAAGCACATCGTTCCAATACATCATCAATTATTGTGCGTGAGAAGTGTACATATCATTTGCAGACCATTGCAATGCATACAGAGTTCAAAAAATGGAAACTGGATTTGGAAAGTGAGGAGAGGAGAAAGGAACCATGTAAGTATTTTAAAGGATAAGTTTTAGCAGGAATAGTTCTGGGATATTTACACCCCAAACATCGCAGAATACTGACATTCTGTTAAGAAGGAAACTATCAAAATAAAATTAAATCTGAAAACAGCAATTGCAGAAAATGTGTAATGTTTCAGCTTCTTGTTTACATTCATTAAGTGGAATGAAATCTCAAAAAAAAAGACACAGAAGAAACACATTGGGCTGAGTCTTCCAAGGAGGACAATCACGATTGGATTACCACTCTGCTCTTATTTACTTACCTTGCACTGGAGCTCTGCACTTTTCACCTGGACTTCTGAACTGGGCCTCCTGAGAAAGTACCTGTGGACCACAAGTGCCTTTCTTTGTGCTAGGTTTAACTCCAGCTATTGGAAAGCTTTCCCCCGATCTGCTTTGACTTCAGGTCTATATGGCACTTCAGGTGCCATACTCAGCCTAACACTGCCTCAATTGTAGAGACAGTCACTCTCACCTCACCTCTAGAATTCAGTTCATGTGTCCATGTTTAGACCAAGGCTGTAACAAGGTTTGGAGCCGAGTGGTCCTGGCAGAGCCCAAACTTAGCATCGGGGAGCGGGTTAGTGGTGAGTAAAGGCCGCTTAATAGCACTGTTGATGGCTACTTCAGTTACTTTACTGATGATTGTGAGCAGGCTGATAGGGTAGTACAATAGAGAATGCTCTTCTGAAATTGAGGATAGAACTCAGGCATGTTCTTGAGGCACAGTTAAGCGTTGAGGGCTGCTTTAATCTACATCTGGCTGAAGTGTATCTGACCAGTTTGATACCAATATGAGGAAAAATTCCATGCCTAGCACTGACATCTCTCTCCTTGAGGAAAAAGTGTTGGTACCTACACCTTAGAATTTTATTCATTAAATAGTTATTTGAGCTCATATTAATTACTGGTTTACAAATACACATTGAACATTTATGAAAATATATTTGATGAATACAGGTTAAGTTTGCTGGTTGTTAGATTGTAAAATTCACCACATAGCACCATTTGATATTGAATCACTAATTTATCTTAAAGTTTGGTTCCTATCGGAGAATAAGTTGACAGATTTCTTTTTTAAATGTTTAGATTGTGAGCTGTGTTGCCATTGTTACAATTACAACTTGAATTTGAGGGCAAAAAGAAACTCGCTGCAGAACATCTGAAACACCAGCTTAATTTCAGCATGTACCGTCATTAGGTGGTGCTGTGGGTTAGTAAGACAAATCTCCCCCCTGAAACTTGGGATTGAATCTAGCACAGACTGACTGGATAAAGGTTTTCTCTAACACTGTAGCTCCCGATACCCAACAGGAGCAATTGTGCATGCCCACTTGGTACCCGCTCCATCCGCTCATACGTGCATGGTTTCTCCCACCGCTGCATCATTTTGTGTACCTGTTGTCTGCTTCCCATTCGCTGCCGCCTTCCACTGTTCCCTCTCCTGACCCCTCAAGGCATCGCTGGCTGACCCTGTCCAAAGCCCTCACTGCCACCCCTCCCCTGATCTCACCACCTCCCATTGCCACCCCTCCCCTGATCTCACCACCTCCCGTTGCCACCCCTCTCCTGAGACCTCGCTGCCCCCTGCTCACCACACTGCTCCTAACCTATCACTAACTTGCTCGCGGCCCACTTGCAGTTTCCCTGCTCGTCACTATTCGCCACCTCACTCGTGGTGAGTGCTGGGGAGAGGGCTGGCAAGAACAGTGTTCTTTTCTGGTTGATTTTAGCCTTCACCATCTTTGATACAGGCAGCTGCCTGGGAAGTTGCTGAAATTGAGGTCACAGGCACGGCAACTGTGTGCGTGGGGAGTGTGCCCTCTGCAGTTGCAGTGTCAACAAATGTAGCCTTTCTTTAATTGTTGGGTCCAATGTAGAGTGAGTTTGGATAGCGTCGGTTCCATGTGGCATACCTGCCCTCCATTGAGCACTAACTTATCAATCTCAGTCAGATGTCATGTGGGAGCTGCTGTGAAAAATGTTACACCTCGACAAGAAGTTGCTCACCATTACCTTCTCAAGGGCAATGAGGGATGGGCAACAAATTCTCACCTTTTCAGTGGGGTGAATATAATAAATGCAATTTGTACGGCAAGCTTAAAATTGGTGCATTGTGATTTCTTGTCTTAGACCAACACTAAATTGGCAATGTAAACACGGAAACAAATGCAACCTGATTCAGATCAAAGCAGAAAGAGTGGTTGTAGTTGTTGAAGGTCAATCATCTCAGCCCCAGGACATCACCGCAGAGATTCTTCAGGGTCATGTCCTGACCCAACCATTTCCAGCTGCCTCCTCAATGATGATCTTTCCATCACAAGGTCAGAAGTGGGGAGGTTCGCTGATGTTGCACAGTGTTCAGTAACATTCACGACTCCTCAGATACTGAAGCAGTCTGTGTCCACATGCAGCAAAACCTGGACAACATTCAGGCTTGGGCTGATAAGTGGCAAGTAGCAGCCATGCTACACAAATGCCAGGCAATGAGCATCTCCAACAAGAGTGAAATCTAACCATCTCCTCTTGACATTCAGTGGCGTCAGCATCGCTGAAACTGCCAGCATCAAAATCCTGGGGTTAGCATTGACCAACAACTTCACTGGACCACAAGTACATCCACCATTTACAAAGCACAAGTCAGCTGTGTGATGGAATGCTCTCCACTTTCGGCTTCAACAATACTCAAGAAGCTCTACATCTTCCAGGACAAAGTAGCCAGCTTGACTGGCACTCCATCCATCCACCTTAATCATCCACTCCTGCCACCACTAATACAGTGGAAGCAATGTGTCCCATATATAAATGTGCTGCAGAAACTCGCCAAGCCTCCTTGGACCTCGCCCAACTAGAAGGACAAGGATAGAAAACTCATGGGAATGCCACCAACAACAAGTTCCCTACCCTCCTGAGTATTGCCATGATGTACATGTACTTTTAAGGCAGCATATCTTAACCAGCTGCCAATCACCACAACTGAGACACTATGGGCAGAAATTTCCCCCCCATCGGGGAGGTTGTGCGGGGGCGGGCACGAACCTGATTGGTGCCCCCGATTGAGGCCACGCCCCCATTTTACGTGGGCGGGCCAATTAAGGCCCACCTAGCGTGACGTGTGCCTGGAAGCGCTGAGCGCTCCCTGTGCGGGTGGCGGGGGGGTAGTGTGGTATTCCCTGAGTCGGGGCCTGCGTGAAAGAGCGCAGGAATCTCCCTGAGGCACATGAGCTGGGGCATGTTCATGAATTTTGATTAAAAAATGTTACTTAATGAAAGAAACATTCAGGAAACCTCACCCCGGCCGTGGATGAGGGGGTTCCATGAAAAATGCAAAGGCCGCCTGGGCTCTTCGCCTGCCCACCAACCTTAAGATTGGACGAGCAGCCCTGTTAATTGTTTTAATGATATTTAAATGGCCTTAATAGGCCAACTCGACTGTGCGTCCGCCGAACTGAAAATCTAAATGAAGAGCGGTGACATGGGACGCCTGCCCGAGGTCAGCGTGTGTCATTTTACGCATCAACGAGTGGGCCCTGCACCCACTCGCCAACCCGAAAGTTCTTCCCTATGTGATGTAATAGTCCCATGACTCTGTACTCAGAATACAGCAGCAGGAGAAGTCAGACATGTATATGTAGCCTTCTCATTAACACTGTACGTATATTGTCTTATCCCCTAATAAAAAACCCACATTGTTTTACCAATCCTTGTATCATAATTGGTATGTTTGCATCAAAAAGAACATAACCCTGACGTGGAACTATATCGCAATTCCTTCACTGTCGCTGTGTCAACTGGAACCCCCTCCCTACAACACTGTGGCTGCACCAAGCCCCAGATGGACTGTAGTTGTTAAAGAAGTTGCTCACCATTACCTTCTCAAGGGCAATGAGGGATGGGCAACAAATTATCACCTTCCAGTGACACTCACAGCCCATAAAGAATGAAAAGAAAGGCTTCTCAGAGGTGCAGTCTTGCACAAAGTTGGTTTGGCACTAAATGGAGTATACGCCCAGTGTCAGGTCAAAACTGGCTAGCAACGGATCACTGTGCATTTTATAAACTTGTGTAATCTCAATTTAAATGTTTAGAGCATGGTGCTTCTCCCCTCCCACTGTATCTAGGCGTGTGCACACCCCTATGCTGGGCAAGACTGTTAACAATTCCAGCCAGAGAAAAGCCAAGCAATACCAATGCAGCTCTAAGACAAAGGCAAAATGCTGCAGGTGCTGGAACTCTGAAACAAAAACAAAAAATGCTGGAAAAACTCAGCAGGTCTGACAGCATCTGTGGAGAGAGAGAGACAGAGATAACGTTTTGAGTCCGAGAAGAGTTACACGGACTCGAAACGTTAACTCTGTCTTTCTCTCCACAGATGCCGTCAGACCCGCTGAGTTTTTACAGCATTTTTTGTTTCTGTTTCAATGTAGCGCTGCCTGATTGGAACCAGAACTGCTGCAGCCAAGTCAGGCAGAACTAATCTGACTTAAATGTGTCATATCTGGCCTGGGTGCACTTGGTTCCAACACTTGGGTTCCTGAAAATTGAAAAGTGGTCCATTTTCAATAATCAAAATGTCACAACCTGACAAGCACAAAATTGACCCAAGTACATTTCAGAACCAAGATGTGAACTGTGGCCAATGACCCTTCTTTTTTTTTAATTCTTTCACAGGACGTGAGGCTGGCAAGGCCAGCACCTGAATCGAGTAGTTTACTAGACCATTCCAGAGGGCAGTTAAAAATCAGCCATAATGCTATGTAGCATTGTGTAGTCACAAGTAGGCCAGACTAGGTCAGTATGGCAGATTTCCTTCCCTAAAGGACATTAGTGAACCAGATGGGTTTTTACAGCAATTGATGATAGTTAGTCATGGTCACCATTACTGAGAGGAGCTTTTAGAATTCCAGATTTTATCTTAATTAATTGAGTTTAAATTCTACAGCTGCAGTGGTGGGATTTGAACCCATATCCCCAGAGCATTGACCTGGGCCTCTGGATTACTGGTCCTATGACGTTATCACTACGTCACCATCTCCCCTTCTGACCCTCGCTGTGGGCCTGAACAAAGCAGCTGCACTTTTAGTTTCAAGCCAGTAAAACCTGACTGTTGAAAAGACTGCAAGCTAAGTGCAAACAAAGTTATAATGAATGGAATTAAAACAGTGTAGAGTGAGTGAGAAGCGCCACAGGAGAAGCCAAAGATCATCAGAAACACTACGAAAATCTGAGAGACGTCCGGAGTAGGACATCAGTGAGAATCCTGGAAGAGAGTAAATAGATTAAGAGAGGGTTAAAAATAATTGTTTACTGATGGTAAATCACATCAAACCCATTTGTTCATAGTTAAATGAGTAAACAAATAATCAGAGTAATTAATCAGATCCAATGGGAAAAAATAAACTAAGCAGCACATAATAATAGCAAGGGGTACAAGAATCTGATGTACATTAATATTAAATAACAACAAATAGGAGTTAAAGGAGCAATAAGATAAAATAGAAGAGTCTTAATATAATGGAGGGACAACTGAAATGCACTGCTTGCAATTCCTTTGCCATGTGAGAACTCCAAGGTGCTTCAGTTCTCCTGGGCGTTCATATCTGCAGGAAATGCTTCCAGCTGCTCAAGCTGGAGCTCAGGGTTTCTGAGCTTGAGGAGTGGCTGAAATCACTGCACGGTGTAGGGAAGACGTATAGGGATGAGTACGGTAATGGTCACGTGTGTTTAAAGAAGCAATGCAACAGCTCTGAAAACATCCAAAATTCTCAGAGAACGATCAATTCTGAAAATAAAATTAGCAGCATCTTAAGATTGTGTACTCAATCTTATACAGCAAGGCCCAAAGGCTTTCAATATCTTTCTCTTTGTCGTGGAAACACAGAGTGAACACTCAGACCTCGGAGGCTTGTCTAGGAAGTCTTTATTAAAGTCGTGATATCACGGAGAGCCTAGTCGCATACAACGGAGCAAACCAGTCTCTAACACCTCTTTACACACATAGATATAGCAAAAGGTTTGTGACAGAAACTTGGCAATTACAATAGTTTCAAATGGCTTCAAAGGATAGCGATCAGTGTTAATGATTTAACTATTAGACAGGACAATGTCAACGGTTTAGCAAGCAGACAGGACAATGTCGACGGTTCAGCAAATAGTGTTAATGGTTACATATCCTGGGCAATGCACACAAATAGTTTATAAAAACAAAAAACTGCAGATGCTGGAAATCCAAAACAAAAACAGAATTACCTGGAAAAACTCAGCAGGTCTGGCAGCATCGGCGGAGAAGTGTTGACGTTTTGAGTCCTCATGACCCTTCAACAGAACTAGGTGAATCCAAGGAGAGGGGTGAAATATAAGCTGGTTTAAGGTGTATGTGTGTGTGGGGGGGGGGGGGGGGGGGGGGGGGTGATGATGGGGGAGGGTGTGAGGTTGGGTGGGGGGAGAGAAGTGGAGGGGGTTGATGTGGTTGTAGGGACAAACAAGCAGTGTTAGGAGCAGATCATCAAAAGATGTCACAGACAAAAGAACAAAAGAACACAGAGGTGTTGAAGTTGGTGATATTATCTAAACGAATGTGCTAATTAATCATGGATGGTAGGGCACTCAAGTATAGCTCTAGTGGGGGTGGGGGGAGCATAAAAGATTTAAAATATTTAAAAATAATGGAAATAGGTGGGAAAAGAAAAATCTATATGAATTATTGGCAAAAACAAAAGGAAGGGGGAAGAAACAGAATGGGGGTGGGGATGGAGGAGGGAGTTCAAGACCTAAAGTTGTTGAATTCAATATTCAGTCCGGAAGTCTGTAAAGTGCCTAGTCGGAAGATGAGGTGCTGTTCCTCCAGTTTGCGTTGGGCTTCACTGGAACAATGCAGCAAGCCAAGGACAGACATGTGGGCAAGAGAGCAGGGTGGAGTGTTAAAATGGCAAGCGACAGGGAGGTTTGGGTCATTCTTGCGGACAGACCGCAGGTGTTCTGCAAAGCGGTCGCCCAGTTTAGTTTGGTCTCTCCAATGTAGAGGAGACCGCATTGGGAGCAATGAATACAGTAGACTAAGTTGGGGGAAATGCAAGTGAAATGCTGCTTCACTTGAAAGGAGTGTTTGGGCCCTTGGATGATGAGGAGAGAGGAAGTGAAGGGGCAGGTGTTACATCTTTTGCGTGGGCATGGGGAGGTGCCATAGCTGGGGGTTGAGGAGTAGGGGGTGATGGAGGAGTGGACCAGGGTGTCCCGGAGGGAACGATCCCTACGGAATGCCAACAGGGAAAGTGAAGAAAAGATGTGTTTGGTGGTGGCATCATGCTGGAGTTGGCGGAAATGGCGGAGGATGATCCTTTGAATGCAGAGGCTGGTGGGGTAATAAGTGAGGACAAGGAGAACCCTATCATGTTTCTGGGAGGGAGAAGGTGTGAGGGCGGATGCGCGGGAGATGGGCCGGACACAGTTGAGGGCCCTGTTAACGACCGTGGGTGGAAAAGCTCGGTTAAGGAAGAAGGAGGACATGTCAGAGGAACTGTTTTTGAAGGTAGCATCATTGGAACAGATGCGACGGAGGCGAAGGAACTGAGAGAATGGGATGGAGTCCTTACAGGAAGCGGGGTGTGAGGAGCTGTAGTCGAGGTAGCTGTGGGAGTCGGTAGGCTTGTAATGGATATTGGTGGACAGTCTATCACCAGAGATTGAGACAGAGAGGTCAAGGAAGGGAAGGGAAGTGTCAGAAATAGACCACGTGAAAATGATGGAGGGGTGGAGATTGGAAGCAAAATTAATAAATTTTTCCAAGTCCCGACGAGAGCATGAAGCAGTACCGAAGAAATCATCGATGTACCGGAGAAAGAGTTGTGGAAGGGGGCCGGAGTAGGACTGGAATAAGGAATGTTCCACATACCCCATAAAGAGACAGGCATAGCTGGGGCCCATGCGGGTACCCATAGCCACACCTTTTATTTGGAGGAAGTGAGAGGAGTTGAAGGAGAAATTGTTCAGTGTGAGAACAAGTTCAGCCAGACGGAGGAGAGTAGTGGTGGATGGGGATTGTTCGGGCCTCTGTTCGAGGAAGAAGCTAAGGGCCCTCAGACCATCCTGGTGGAGGATGGAGGTGTAGAGGGATTGGATGTCCATGGTGAAGAGGAAGCGGTTGGGGCCAGGGAACTGGAAATTGTTGATGTGACGTAAGTTGTCAGAGGAATCACGGATGTAGGTGGGAAGGGACTGGACAAGGGGAGAGAGAAGGGAGTCAAGATAACGAGAAATGAGTTCCGTGGGGCAGGATCAAGCTGACACGATCAGTCTACCGGGGCAGTTCTGTTTGTGGATTTTGGGTAGGAGGTAGAAGCGGGCTGTCTGAGGTTGGGCAACTATCAGGTTGGAAGCTGTGGGAGGAAGATTCCCAGAGGAGATGAGGTCAGTGACAAACCTGGAAACAATGGCTTGATGTTCAATGATGGGGTCATGGTTCAGGGAGAGGTAGGAGGAAGTGTCTGCAAGTTGACGCTCAGCCTCCGCGAGGTAGAGGTCAGCGCCCCAGACAACAACAGCACCACCCTTGTCAGCGGGTTTGATGACAATGTCAGGGTTGGACCTGAGATATTTCACCCCTCTCCTTGGATTCACCTAGTCCTGTTAAAGGGTCATGAGGACTCGAAACGTCAACTCTTTTCTTCTCCACCGATGCTGCCAGACCTGCTGAGTTTTTCCAGGTAATTCTGTTTTTGCACACAAATAGTTTTTTCTCTTAGATTTTGCCACCGTATCTGACATCCGGAGCCCCTTAGTCTGGGAAGGTAGCTCTGGCCCTTTGATTTGCTAATTTATGTGCTGGCTGCGTGATTGTTTGGGGACATTCTACAGTAATTTCATTATACTTGTATTTTAATTTCCTTTCCCAATTATACGTGTATTTTATTTCATTCACAATTATACACGTATTTTATTCCTCCACACTCTTGCTTAGCAGATTTTCTGAAAATTAAAAGCAGATAATCCAGAAATACTCAATTTATACCTGGGGTTGGGAGATTATCCAATGAGGAAAGGTTGGACTGGCTGGGCCCGTATCCATGGGAGTTCAGAAGAATGAGAGGTGATCTTATTGGGGCTTGACAGGGTGGATGCTGAAAGGATCTTTTCCCTTGTGGAAAAGACCAGAACTAGAGGACACAGTTTAAAAATAAGGGGTCCACTATTTAAGACGGAGATGAGGAGAAATTGTTCTCTCAGAGCGTCTTGAGTCTTTGGGACCCTCTTCCCCAGAGCGGTGGAGGCAGGGTCATTGAGTATTTTTTGAGGCAGAAGTAGAGGGATTTTTGACTAATAAGAGAGTCCAAGTTTAACAGGGGTAGGCGGGAATGTGGAGCTGAGTCCACAATCAGATCAACCATGATCTTAATGAATGGCAGATCAGGCTCAAAGGTCTGAACGGGCTACTTTTGCTCCTAATTCATATGTTTGTATGTTCAATACCCAAGTGAGAATGCAAGCTATAAAATATCTGCAACAAGAACATAAGTAGGAACAGGAGTAGACCATTCAGCCCCTCGAACCTGCTCTGCCATTCAATAAGATCATGGCTGATCTTCTTGTGTTTTGATTTCCACATTCCCAACTAATCCTGATAACCTTTGATTCCCTTGCCTGACAAGAATCTATCTACCTCGGTCTTAAAAATATTCAATGACCTCGCTTCTATGGCCTCCTGAGGCAGAGGATTCCAAAGTCGCACAACCCTCAGAAAGAACTTCTCATCTCTGTCCATAAGGGCGACCCCTAAGTTTAAAACAGCTCCCCCTAGTTCTGGACTCACCCACCTGAGGAAATATCCTTTCAATGTCCACCTTGTCGAGGCCATTCAGGAAGTTCTACACTTCAATCAAGGGCAAAATTTGGTTTGAAAACAGGATGAAAATAGACACTGTGAATTTAAAGTAATAATTGACAGTTCACAAAAACAATCCATCACAATAACATTCTGTAATTTTATCCAAACTAATTTGATTTTGTGGGTGAAAAGCTTGAGGTAGGAAAGAACAGCACGTGACCAGAAAAAAACATTCAAACATAATGTTCCTTAGAAAGATGTGTGGGGAAAGGGTCAGCCAAAACAGTTGCTTAGATCAGCTGTATTGGTCTGGAGTGCAAAGTTCTTAATGCTCTCAATAATTCTCATTACTGCTTTGCCTTTCTTTAGTCCCAGTCATAAATGATCAAACACTTCCCCACTTGTGTCGTCCAGTATTAATGTGGAGCGCTCCCAGGTTAGCTTCAGGGCAGCCAGGTCAATGCACTCCACCCTGGCCCTTGCCAAGCAGTAAGCAACATGAGTGGTGGGATGCTTATCATTTCCTATCAGTGGCAACCCTCCTGATGCACGAAATATATTCTGCTTACAAGAATTTTTTTTTTTTTTCTAAATCTTGCAATTGTAAAAGCGGGAGTTGCCATTTAGTAAAATGTTTTCTTCAAATCCTTGAAACTTATATGTGCCAGTCCAAAATGGGATTGGTTATTTTGAAAAGTTATCAGGGGAAATTTAAAAAAAAACTTGAATCCAGATCTCAAGCAGGACTCAACTATGTCCACCAGATGGTTTTGTGATGGCTTTTAATCAGGAACTGCGTACGACAGCTAATGGCAAGTTCATCTTATAGCGTATGAGGATAAACGCTGGAAGGTAATCTGCCCTACAAAGCATTTATCTTCTGGTAACAGCAGTCGACAGAGCAGCACACGGCTGGTAACCGCACCTTCACAGCTAGAGAAGGCTTGCAGAAGTTGGAAAAGCAGAAGTAAATATTGACTTTAAAAGTTGAACAGAAGTAATGAAGTGTTTTAAAGCAGTCCACATCTTTTTAGCATTTTAGAATGCAATGATTATTGATATTTCCATACTTTCGGGAAAATACAAGTGTTCTAGGCAATTTGCTTTTTTTTTGAAAGACTTGAACATTTAGTAATGAGTCCATTGCCTGGAGGCCTACTTAGACTGGTGCACATCATCAATATTTTCACTGCAACAATTGCAACTCAGCCCTTTATATGCAATACGGAACAGCTGTCTGGCTACAGGGTCACATTCGTCAGGCTTCATGCACCCCTTAAACATCAGCCCCATTTACTCTGCATACCAACATAAACAAACGCTTGGCTTAAATAGCCAAGTGGTTATGGTACTGGGTTTGTAACCCCAAGATCAAGAGTTCAAATCTCACAATGGTAAACTATGAAACAATGTAACTTCATCTGAAACAGATGGAAACCTGTTTGTACTCGAAAGAGTTACATCTTCTTCCGTGGGTGCTAAGGCGCCGAGTGCTGGGCCCGGCGTCGTTTCTGCGCGTGCTCCCGGGGCCGGCGGGGAAAAGACGCGGGACCCCGAGCCGGGGTATCTGACACCCAAAACCCAGAGGGTGGAGTGTCCGGGAGGGCTGGACAAGGAGGAGGGGGCCTCGGAAATGGAGGTCTCCCTAGCCCCCAGCCTGACCCGGAAGAGATGTCACGCTTCGGAGGAGGAGGTGGGTGATGCCCAAACTGAAGAAGTTGGGTGTGTCCCTTCCCCCGATGAAGAGGTGGTGGCGTCTCCGCCAAGTAAAATCTCACCCTGTCCTCTGGGGGAACTCAAAACCCCTGCAACGACTCCCAGCACTGTTACCCCTGTCAACCTGCTGCAGTCCCCTGAACAGGGCCCCTCGGGGGTCACTGAAGGCACCTCCCTTGAGGTGGTGCCCGACTCAGAGACCCTCGATACCCCCGAGGTACCTTCTGGCTCATCGGGGGACTGTAACTTTCAAAATTTAAAAAATGTCAACGGGTCATTGGGTGGCGGCAAAAAGGAAGGCCTTCCCGCTCCCTCCCAAACCTTAGCACCGGGTGTCCTAGTTTTGGGTCAGGAGCTTGTCCTGAGCTCCCCGGACGACCCGGTGCCGGGAGGAGAGCAGGCATCAGAACTGCCGCTGCCCTCTGACCCAAAACCTTTAGAGGAGACCAGAGAGGACCCCTCTGGCCTTGATCCTGGGGGTGGGATCGAGGCACAGATAGAGCCAGCTGGCAGCTCCGACTCAGCCCCCGTACTCAATGCGGGGGAGGGGTCGGAAGCTGGAGGCGACGACCTGGAGGAGGACGGGGTGTCCGTGGTGAGCGCTGGAGATTACGCTGAGTCGCTCTCAAGCGAGGCGGTGGATCCCCTGGTGCCCTCTACTGACTCCCCCCTCATCCCCCCAAGGGAACTCCGGGACTTTTTGGCGAGTCATCGCGGTCGCCGAGACAGGGTTCAGTTGGCCTTGGACCGGTGGCATTCTTTTCCGCTGGTGTTCTGGTCCACTCGCGAGGCTCTCAAGTCTCCTGAGTTGGATAGGAATGCGCGCCGGAGGGTCCAAACGTTTCTCGCTGGGCTCCTGAAGGAGAGGAAGGACTAAAAAGTCCTCTTCTTCTTTTTAATGACTTAAGGTGAAGATTTGATGTACCTTTGACAATGAAGACGACTATAGCCAGCCTCAACATCCGCGGCAGCAGGGCCACACAGCGCAGGTTCCAGAACTTCTCGGTCCTCAGGGACGGGAAGTATGCGTTGTGCTTCCTGCAAGAAACCCATACCGTTCCGGGAGACGAAGCCACGTGGCTCCTGGAGTGGCGAGGGGGGGTCTACATGAGTCACCTAGCCTCCAATTCTGGCGGGGTGGCTATCTTGTTGGCCCCGCATTTTCAGCCGGAGATCTTGGGGGTCAAGGAGCCGGTGCCAGGCCGGTTGCTGCACCTGACTGTGCGTCTGGGGGGGGCGGTGCTTCACTTTGTGAATGTGTACGCTCCCCTGGGCACGCAGCAGCAAGCGAGCTTCTTTGAAGAAGTGTCCACTCATCTCGGCTCCATCGACGCTGGCGAGTGCATTGTCCTCGGGGGGGATTTCAATTGCACCCTCGGGGTCCGGGACCGTCACGGTACCCCGCACTGCACGCGAGGTGTGAGTAAGTTGCGGGACCTGGTCAGGTCCTTCGACTTAGTGGACGTCTGGTGAAATCTCCATCCTGACTCCAGCGTGTTCACCTTTGTGTCACCTGGAGTCGGAGCGTCCAGACTCGACCGCCTTTACGTTTCGAAGGCGTACGTGTCCTGCGTTCCGGCTGCTTCTATACAGCAGGTTCCGTGCACGGACCACCGTCTGGTGTGGGCGGAGCTCACTTCGTTCTGCGCTCGGACGGGGTCCGCGTACTGGCATTTTAATAACCTGTTGTTGGAAGACCAGCGGTTCCTGGACTCGTTCCGTCGCTTCTGGGCCGGCTGGAGAAGGAAGCGGGGAGGCTTCCCCTCCTTGAGGCTATGGTGGGACGTGGGCAAGACTCACGTCCGAGTTTTCTGTCAAGAGTACGCGAAGGGGTCGACAAAGAGACGCAAATCCAGGGTCGAGGAGTTGGAG
This sequence comes from Carcharodon carcharias, assembly GCF_017639515.1. NCBI lineage: Eukaryota > Metazoa > Chordata > Chondrichthyes > Lamniformes > Lamnidae > Carcharodon > Carcharodon carcharias. The sequence continues at coordinate 14,961,448 of NC_054486.1, read as the reverse complement.
AAGGAGGTGCTCGACCTGGAGGCACGTCTCCGTCAGCCCGACGCGGACCCGGCCCTGCGGTCGGTGTACGATGAGAGGAAGGGCGCGCTGCGGGACCTGCAACTGGTCGGGTCTCGGGGCGCGTTCGTGAGGTCGCGGATCTGTTTCCTTAAGGAGATGGACCGTGGCTCTCCCTTCTTCTACTCACTGGAAAAAAAGCACGGGGTCCGTAAGCAGCTCTTTACGCTGCTGGCCGACGACAGATCCCTTGTCTCGGATCCGGAGGGCATCAGGGCCATTGCCCGAGATTACTACACTGCCCTGTTCTCTCCGGATCTGTCCAATGAGGAAGCTTGCAGAGTTTTGTGGGAGGACCTGCCGCAGGTCGGCCCGGAGTGCGCCAGAAAGCTCGACTCCCCTATAAGTCTGGGGGAGCTGACCGGCGCACTCGACGGTCTTTCTAGGGGCAAAACCCCGGGACTAGACGGGCTGACCGTGGAGTTCTTCAGGGCGTTCTGGGACGTCTTGGGGAGCGACTTCGCGGGGGTCCTGGGGGAGAGCATTGCTACCGGGGAGATGCCCCTTTCGTGGCGCAGGGCCGTGATTGCCCTGCTGCCGAAGAAGGGGGATCTCCGCCTTCTTAAAAACTGGCGCCCGGTCTCCCTCCTCAGCACGGACTACAAAATCTTCGCCCGAGCCATGTCTTCTCGGCTCGGCACCGTGCTGGACCACATGATCCACCCTGACCAGTCCTACACCGTCCCGGACTGAACCATTTATGATAACATCCATCTGGTCCGGGACATCATCCACCATTCCCAGAGGGCTGGTCTGTCGAGCGCCTTCCTGTCTCTCGATCAGGAGAAGGCGTTCGACAGGGTGGATCACGAATACTTACTCGGAACTCTGCGAGCTTTCGGGTTCGGGACGCATTTTGTCGCCCGGATCCGACTTCTGTACACCGCCGCGGAGTGTCTAGTGAAGGTTAACGGGTCCCTGACGGCGCCCCTTCGCTTTGGGAGAGGGGTACGTCAGGGCTGCCCCCTGTCTGGCCAGTTGTATTCTATCTGCGTGGAGCCTTTCCTGCGCCTCTTGCGGAGGAGGTTGTCGGGATTGGTTCTGCGTGGGCCGGGCATCGGGGTGGTCCTTTCGGCTTACGCCGATGACGTGCTCCTTATGTTTAGTGACCCAGCTGACCTGCGGAGGATGCGCGAGTGCCAGGAGGTCTACTCTGCCGCTTCTTCTGCCAGGATCAACTGGGGTAAATGTTCTGGACTCCTGGTCGGTCAGTGGCAGATGGATCCCCTACCCGAGGAGCTCAGGCCTTTCACCTGGAGCAGGACCAGCCTCCTCTACCTGGGGGTCCATCTCTGCCCCGCTGAGGAATCCTGGCCGGCAAACTGGCAGGAACTGGAGACGAAAGTCACCGCTCGCCTGCGGCGCTGGACAGGACTGCTCCGAGTGCTATCTTACCGAGGTCGAGTTCTGGTCATAAACCAGCTGATCGCCGCCATGTTGTGGTATCGGCTGGTCACTTTGACCCCTCCCCCGGACTTTGTCACAAGAATCCAGAGATTGTTAGTCGACTTCTTCTGGGACAAAAGATTGCACTGGGTCGCTGCCGAGGTTCTGAGTCTCCCGCTTAGGGAGGGTGGTCAGGCGCTAGTGTGCCTACGCACACAGGTGGCGACTTTCCGCCTTCAGACCCTGCAGCGATACCTCTACGTTGAGCCTCCTCCTAGATGGTGTGCCCTGATGACGTATTTCCTCCGTCAGGTGCACGGCCTGAATTATGACGTGCAGCTCCTGTTTATAGAACAGCTGGGCCTCGGTGGCTCCTTGCAGGCGTTGCCCGTCTTTTACCAGGACCTGATCAAAGTCTGGAAAGTGGTCGCCTCGCGACGCAGCTCTCCCCCGTCAGGAGTAGCGGCTATCGTCAGAGAGCCGCTGCTCAGGAATCCGCCCCTCCGTCCTTTTCAGTGGTTGGCGGAGAGGAGGGCTGTGGCCGCAGGGGTGACCAGAATCGGGGACGTGCTGGGTGGCGGAGGACTGGGCTGGATGCTCCCGCAGGAGTTGGCGCGACGCGCGTCTGTGAGTGTCCAGGTCGCAGCCGATGCCATCCAAGACCTGAGAACGGTCGTGCTCGGACCCGACGTTATTTTGGGTCTTGAGGCGGCCCAGGTGCGCGGTGGTCTTCCGTCTGAGCGTTCCCCTGTTCGGACGGAATTCCACATTGGCCCCAAGCCCCGAACCCTCCCTCGGGTGCTGGTGCCCCGCAATATGAGCCGCCTCGGGGACATGCCCTCTGTGCCTTTTGGCACGGCAAAGAGGAGCTTTTTGTACGGACTGCTGCTGCACACCTTCCATTTTCTCGCCCTTGTCCGTCGACCCGACACGCCCTGGCGTGCCTTGTTGCCGTCCGGCGGCGGAGGCCCCCGATGGGAGGCCCTCTACGGAGGTGTCCTCCCCCTTTCTATCGGAGACCTGGGTTGGAGGGTGTTGCATGCAGCAGTCCCTTATAATAAGAGGATGCATTGGTTCGCGGACTCTCAGGACACGTGCCCTTTTTGCGGTCTTGTGGAGTCCGTGGACCATGTATACATAGGGTGTTGTAGGCTGCACTCCCTTTTTAGTTATTTGAAAAACCTTTTACTGATGTTTTGTTTGCACTTCAGCCCCACGCTCCTGATCTATGGGCACCCGGTGCGGAAGGGGGTCGGGAAGGAGGAGGACCTCCTTGTGAACCTGCTCCTGGGCCTGGCCAAGTTGGCCATTAACAGGTCCAGGCAGCGGGCGATCGACGGGAGAGTCCCGCCCGATTGTTTGTCCCTCTTCCGCGGCTACGTTCGCTGCCGGATGTCCCTGGAGAAGGAGCACGCGGTGTCTGCTGGCACTCTCGAGGCCTTCCGTGCTCGGTGGGCACCGCGGGGACTGGGGTGTTTTGTTGACCCCTTTAATCACATTTTGATTTAAAGTTTGTAAGTTTCCTTTAAAACTTTGTTCTTGGTTTTACAGCTGACCTGAATTAGGGGCTGTGCCTGATTTTTCCCAATTTTGTTGATTTGGTTTTCATTTAAAAGATTATCAAGAGTTCAAATCTCACAATGGCAAACTATGAAACAATGTAACTTCATCTGAAACAGATGGAAATGGGTTTGTACTCGAAAGAGTTACCAACATAAACAAATCAAACCAAGCACGGCAATAAAAACATCCACAATCTAGATACTGGAATAACGTTTTTATTTACTGAAGTGAATAGGAAATAACAGCATAGTTTTTCCAAAATGATTGCCAAAATAGAGTTCAGCAAGTTACCTTCATAAAATTGTTACAATTTTAAAAAGCTGTAAGTTCTTAGTTAACAGATGGCTACCAGTTGGAGTAAAGACAGCAATAAACCACAAATAGCTTAAAAATGTCAACACAACCTCTTGGCTGAAGGACATCCATCAATCTACTTCATTCTACAGATCATTAGCTAAATAAAATATTTTCTAATGTTAATCTTATAGTAGTCAAGCCGAAATGATACAGAGCAAGAAAAGGGGGCAACTAGGGTCAGCAAAGCAGCTGATTGACAGAGCCCCATGATGACTTGTATAGTTAAATTTTGTCCATTCCCCATCCTAACAGTCTCTAGGGAAACAATGCTTTAAAAATCAAAAGTGCCAATAGCCTGCAAGTTTTTGGATTGGAAAACGTATCACTGTCCAAGTGCTGTGGCTGATGTAAATAAATTACCAATTGAACTGACTTTACAGAGAGGTTAAAAACTTACATTTTATGTAATATAGTATATTTTGCACCCACTAACTTACAAACACCATGGGCAACAGCAAGTAAGCCAGAACTTTATTCAGGACATGTTTGGCTAGTTGTCTGCTGTATGCTAAATAACAGCTCATGCCACATACATGCAGTAATGGGATGGAATCTGTTGAACCACTTGGAAATGTATTTCTAGCAGAGTTAGAACAAATTGGCATTCAGTCTCGTTTTGCTCATCTGCTTGAAAGTGGTTTGTGCTTGCATTTGTTAATAGCCATAACGCACCTCACGACCCGTACCACATGGCTACGATATGATTTTGTTTCACTGGTTATTATAATAACTGGAAAGCATATAAACTTCAAAATTGGACAGGTCCGATGGTTCAGAATGCATCAAAGTTGCCCTTCACCAGAAGGTAAAACTTTGATTCATTCAACAGAACAACAAATGAATAAAATGACAGTGCTGTGCCTCAGTGAGACCCTTTCTGCACATCACTATTTAGTTAAATGGAATAGAAGTGAACACAAGATAATAAATTCCTAACACTTGAAAGCCCAAATTAGACCACTGGGAGCTCTTTGTAATACAAGTTTATATTTCCTCTGAATGACGGAATGCTTACCAGAGCCAGCAAATTAAGGAAGACATTCAAACAGCCACAAGGTGACTTTCTCCGAGTTACATATGCTCAAAATCTCATTTCAGTACATTTTCTGAAAAGGAGGGGAAAACTTTGGAGTTCACTTCAGTACATCTTTCGTCATTTGCAGCATACTGAAATTTTCTAGGAGCATAAATAATCTCAACCCTTCCCCAAAATGAAGTTAATTTGCTTTATTCTTGTGAGCACTGCCTTTACCACCAGTGACTTGTATCCCAACCATTTCAGACTGACTCGTGTGTCTTATTTGTAATGTATAACTTCAGTAGCGTTTAAAGTTGAAGCAAATGCATGCTGCCTGAGAGAGAGCAGTTAAAAGATGCTTTTACTTTTAATCCCACTGGGATTATACAAAGCTTACAGCAGAGTTTAATATTACAACGATATACTTCAATTTTTAGACGCTTTAAACTTATTTGGTCTCCCACCAGTATGGGCTTCTCCATTCAAAATTGCAGGCTGATCTATAATCAGCTGCAGCAGAAACCCTCCATTTTTATAGGTCATGTATTCTGCTACTTGGGAGAAATAGCTCCTGGGGCCACTAAACGTTCTGAACCTGCACAGCATGGCAATGTGAATGGCACCCGAGCTCATTCAATTCTCAGAGATGAAGAAATATTTGCCCTTTAGACCTGATGTGGCCCAATTCAAGAAACAAGAGGGTCAGTCTTTCTGAGGAAAATATAAATGCAGCACAGGTACATTTGGCATCACTCTCTAGAAATAGAATTAAAAGTAAAAGCATTTTTCATCTTCTCTCTCAAACATTTGCTTCAACTTGAAAGATCACTAAAGTTATACATTCGAAATAAGATACACACGAGTCAGTCCGAAATGGTAGGGATACAAGTCTGTGGTGGTCAAGGAGGCATTCACAAAAATAAAAGTAAGTTAATTTTCGTTTTGGAAAAGGTGGCGAAGAGGCATATTTATGCACCTCCTTTGGTCACGACCAAAAACAAACATGTCTTCATTTAAAATCTGATTTTATTTCAGTATTGCAACTTAGCATCCTTTCCCCCAGCTAGAATTGCTACTGCACTCCCTACCCAAAGTGTATGATGTGTATTGTGCAGAAAAAGAGCTTTCAGAAGAGAGGAGCCATCTGCCGGGGATCATCAGGCAGTACACTGATCGAATCTTCTGCTTTGCCACACAACATACACAACATGGTGTACTCCTGTAGTAAGGAGAAAAAAAATGTTGAGTACTTCAGTCAACATCAGTACCACTGTAATAACATGACTATCAGCTCCATGTTAAATATTGTTACTGTGCAATGTCATTTTTCATCTGAATTATCAGGACATCTAAAACCCTTCCTAATGAAACAAAACAAAGTAACAAATGCACGTAGACCAATATCTGTAGAGAACACCTCCCATGTACTCAGTTAATCAGAGAATGGCTAAAGACTTAAGTATCATTACGATGCAAGAGGTCATTTTAGAGGGCAGTTGCTTCAATGTACTTAACAGCTCATGCATGCCTGACAATTCTATAAAAAGCAGCACTTTAAAAACTCCTCCGTACAGCTAAGAAGGCATTTATTTCAATGCAGTGAAAGTGAAGCAACTGAAATGATAAGGGATCCACTGCACCGCTCAAACGTTTTACAAGTGCTCCTGATCAACTTGCTGTTTTCTCCTTATATACAAAGTTAGCGTACTTAAGGCCTTTCGAGTCCTAAGGAAAAGGTACTCAAACTGGTACCCACAAACAACATGTCACTTTCTAGAATTCATATTATGCTCCTATTGAAGGATTGTTCACAAATTCAGAGCAGGCCTGCCAATCACAGGCCTTGTGTCATGACTCATATTGTTCAATTATATAAAAAGATCACAACAGGATAACGAGTGTGGAAAGACAGCAGCAGCCCCTGGATTTAACTGATTTTCAAACCAGTTTTTAAGCTCAATGGAGGGGGAACCTCACAGTGAAGTAAGATGATCCAATCTTGCTGGCTTTCTTAAAAGCCTGTCTGACGTGGCACTGCAACAGAGACAGCGCCACATTACACAGCCTCAGCAAGAAACTAAACCAGCTGGATGTGGTAGAGTGGAAAATTATTTTGAAAATTGTGGATTAAAATTGTTGAATAACCCATACCTGATAATCATCAACAACAGTGAATGTGTACTCATGCTGTGCTATAATGTGGTGGCAATTCTGACAGACATCTGCAAGAGATAATGGAACAAAGATTAAAGTTAAGGCGGCAGCAAATGGACCTAGTTCAGAAATGGTGTTATAGAGCAGCACAGTATATTAACAACAGTAGCTACCTGAGGTGTCACTATAATGTAAAGCTACAGAAGCAAATCTCAAGCAACTGATAAATGTCACATGAAACCCCTCGAGGAAACCAGAGCCTTGAAATCACTAGGTAGTTTGTACACTACTTGCTGGGAATTTTATGGATATGGCTTTATTTTCAGGAATTTTCCCCCACAGCAGCTGATGGCATGTTGAAGGGTTAATGACTATTACAAAAACAATGCCAATCAAAAATGATTACAAGGAAGTAACACACTTGGCATTTAATATATTTCACTGCCGCATGGGCATAGTCAGTGATTCTAATCTCCCATCTCTGTAGCTGAAAAGTAAACCAACTGGGAAATTCTGTAACAAAAACAAATTTACATCAAGCTAACTATTGTTGAATCTTCAAATTACATGCCTAGAAGCATACAAATGCTTGCTAGTTTTGTGAAATTCCTCTAACTGCTAAGTCACAGAGGTTAAATACCCCTATTAAAGTAGCTGGCAAGGAAATCTCTCACACATGCAATCAATATTACTAAATTGATATTCTGGTTGTGTTATCACAAGGCCCTGGTTCATTAATCCAGATAATATCTGCACACCTCTTATTAATTACATCAGTTAACAGCTAAAACAACTGGGCACTGATGTCCAAACTCATTCACCAGATACAGAAAACAAGAAAAGTTTGCAATTTTTCAATCTTACTGAAATCTCACTACCAATGATCTCACGATCAACGTCCTGGGGGTTGCCATTGACCAGAAAATGAACTGGATTAGCCATATAAATATTGTGGGTGCAAGAGCAGGTCAGGGGCTGGGAATTCTGCAGCAAGTAACTCATCTCCTGTCTACCGTCCACAAGGCACAATCAAGAGTGTGATTTAAAAAAAATTAATTTACAGGATGTGGGCATCGCTGGCTGGGCCAGCATTTGCTGCCCATCCCTAACTGCCCTTGAGAAGGTGGTGGTGAGCTGCCTTCTTGAACCACTGCAGTCCCTGTGGTGTAGTTACATCCACAGTGCTGTTAGGGAGGGAGTTCCAGGATTTTGACCCAGTGACAGTGAAGGAACGGCGAGATAGCTCCAAGTCAGGATGGTGAAAGGCTTTGAGCAGAACTTCCAGGTGGTGGTGTTCCTATGTGTCTGCTCCCCTTGTCCTTCTAGACGGTAGCGGTCATGGGTTTGAAAGATGCTGTCTAAGGAGCTTTGGTGAATTCCTGCAGTGCACCTTGTAGCTTGTACACACTGCTGCCACTGTGCGTCGGTAGTGGAGGGAGTGAATGTTTGTGGATGGGGTTGCCAATCAAGCAAGCTGCTTTGTCCTGGATGGTATCGAGTTTCTTGAGTGTTGTTGGAGCGGGACTCATCCAGGCAAGTGGACAGTATTTGTTCACACTCCTCACTTGTGCCTTGTAGATGGTGGACAAGCCATGGGGAGTCAGGGGATGAGTTACTCTCTGCAGGATTGCAAGCCTCTGACTTGCTCTTGTAGCCACAGTATTTATATGGCTAGTCCAGTTCAGTTTCTGGTAAATGTTAACTCTCCACCCCAGGATATTATTTCACTTGCCTGGATGAGTGCAGCTCCAACAACAGTCAAGAAGCTTGACACCATCCAGGGCAAAACAGCTCGCTTGACTGGCACCCCATCCACAAACATTCACTCCCTCCACCACTGGCGAACAGTGGCAGCAGTGTGTACCATCTACAAGATGCACTGCAGGAACTCACCAAGGCTCCTTAGGCAGCACCTTCAAAACCCATGACACTACCATCTAGAAGGACAAGGGCAGTAGATACATGGGAACGTCACAGCCTGGAAGTTCCCCCCAAGTCACTCACTATCCTGACTTGGAAATATATCACCATTCCATCACTGCTGCTGGGTCAAAATCCTGGAACTCCCTCCCTAACAGCACAATGGGTGTACCCACACCACATGGACTGCAGCGGTTCAAGATGGAGGCTCACCACTACCTTCTCAAGGGCAATGAGGGATGGGTAATACATGGTGGCCTAGCCAGCAACACCCACATCCTGAGAACAAATTTTTAAAAAAATCAAAGCAAGGTTTTTAGTTTGGTTTGAGTCATGAGCCAACTGATTTGAAGATTACACCAGTTTGAGGAATGGTTGTGCTCTTTAACATATACAGTTCCAATACAACACTTGCCAATTTGAGGCATTGTATTATCTGGATTCCATAGCCAGTAACTTACGGTCATATGTAACAAGTTCTTCTCCATCGTCATCATCTTGGGTTCGATTAGCAATTAACACAAAGTCTCTTTTACTGCACTCAGCACAACCCACATAATTTAGCAGAAAGGAGCCATTCTCTAAGCAGGTGTTACCCTGTATGGAAATAAAAAAAATGTGGATTCACACATGAACTTATCCCTCTTATTCTTATAAATATCTTTGCAGCAAGTCCAATTTCCCAGTCAGGGATGAGCCATTTGCAGGGCACTGCCAAGCCCATTCTGTAGCCAGTTACAAGGAGTTGAACCAAAGACAGAGATGGTGACCTCCTGTACAATTTTCCTAACTGATGGTTTGTAAAACTACAGGCGGCGCAGCAGACAGTAAGCACGATTCAGGCATAGGAGTTACAATCAAGGAGAACTCCTACTGCCGGGCCATTTGTTCAAAAGCTAACATCAACGTGGAAAAATGTAGTCAAGTTTTACAATTTTAAAGGAACAGCAATACCCAGAGGAGGTCGTCTTGTGACGCAGTTGGTAGCATCTCTGCCTCTGAGCCAGATACACCGGGTTCAAGTCGCACTCCAGGACTTGGTGGCCATGGAAAGTGTGTTCATTATGCAGCCAAACAGGTTCATTATCAACCTGCAAATCCTTCCAAACGCCTATGGCAAATGTGGGGGAAGATTCCTGGTCAGACATGCTTGATATGGAGTAGCACCCCTCAAGTTATAGCCTCTGGCTACAGGCTAGCAACTTCGTCTGCTTTACACATTTCTAGATGCGAGAAGAATATGCAGTGGTTTACACACACACATCTAGCAGGATAAGGATGTTAAAAAAAGCATACCGGATCCTTGGCCTTATAAAGAGAGGAATACAGTACAAGCATGCATGTTATGTTAAACCTTTATAAATCACTGGTTAAATTTCAGCTGGTGCATTGTATACCACTCTTAACAAGGACACTAAGGTCTTGCAGATGGTTCAGAGGATTTTTAAAAATTTGTTCACAGGACATGGGTGTTACAGGCAAAGTGAGAGAGGTAGAGAAGTGGGGAGGGTAAGGAAGGATATCACAGAGTTTTGGGCTGTCAATTGTGAAGCAAGGAAATCGAGGATGTGCAAGCAACCAGAATTTGAGGAGCGCAGAGAACCTGGAGGGCTGTCTGGCTGGAGGAGGCCATAGAGATGGTGGGGTGGGGGGGCTGGTGGGATTAAAAAACAAGGAGGAGAGTTTTAAGATTGAGACATTATCAGGCCAGGAAGCAATGTAGGTCAGTGAGCAGAGCAGTGATGATGGGACTTTGTCCCAGTTAGGATATGGACAGCTTTGGATGAGCTCAAGCTTATGGCGGGTACAAACTCTCCCATAATGTTACACATAAAGTGGTCAAGATCAAATTTCTTTACATTGTATCCTCTGCCACTGGCCAGAAAGGTGTCAAGCACGCACTGCGTTGACCAGCCCATGCGCAAATGTTCCTGACGCCTTTCTGGTCGGCGCCACGAGTTGTTGTTTAAGGAGACCTATGTTTTACTGTCACCACTCCTTAAAATAATTGACCCGCCTTGGAGCTCAGACTGCTGAATGCCCTGGCAAATAAATGTCATCTTATTAGTGAACAAGTTTGACAAGTGAAGTGAATTTCTACACAGTGCGGCTAGCTTTACTAGATAACGGAACTGGTAATCATGAGGTTATTGCTACAAGTCCCACATGGGATGGTGATTTTTTTTCCTAAAACTTTTAAAGAAGTTTTTAATTGGTTGCTGGGGGAAAATGTCTACCTTTCGCTCCAGGCACCTTGCATTCATTCCTGGAAAAACAATTTGAACAAGTATTGCTTTATTTATTAATTTGCACAACTTTACCCGGAATAAAACTTTCCATCCATAAATAAAGCTCCAAAATGTTTGTTGTACAGGAACAAAATTGCACAAAAAAATGCATAATTCAGCAACAGAGAGCGGAGCTGCACTTAAAGGCATCTCAGCCTACAGTAACAGACTTAGAGATGACACTGCATCTACACGTGTGCAGGAAGTGCTCTCTCCTGTGTTGCAGCACAAATAAACACAGCCCTATTTTAGGCTGAATAGGGTTAGAAGGGGAAACAGGATGCTGCAAAAGGAGAACTGGAGCAACACAAAGGTAGCCTTTGAGGGAGAACTGAATACAGTGGGGTGTCAGGAAAGACAAGGATTGGCTTCTAATGGTGAGATGCAACGGGCAATGCAACCAGAATTGGACAATTGGAAATCTCAGTCAGCTTTTTATTTTGGGGGGTTTGAATACAAGCCACAACTTGCTACTCGGGGTGGGGGGGGGCGGATGTAGTAGGGCAGAGGGGGAGGTGGGTGGTTTCTGGCTTCCATTGATGCTTCTGGTTTGTTCAAAATCTATCTCCCAAGAATTTTCAACTTTACAATTTTCTCCCTCTGAAGTTGTGTGCATGCTTGCTTAATTTTCTGATAAAAATGGACTTCTCTTGATGATTTTTGACTTGCCACTTTCACCACTTACTTCGTAGATTAACTGAAGATACCCTTTTGGTGTTGACATAATGTTAAGTGATGTCCCATTATTTCCAATTTATCACTTCACATTACTTGATCGTGTCATCTGCAGGTGTAATATCAGAGTTCTGAGACCATTCACCATTTTAAATATATTATAGATCGATGCACAGGTACAAGATAGATTTACCTTACAGGTGGGGAGGTTATCTTCCTGAAACAGCCCAATTAAAAATCAAGAAAGTTAATACCTCAGTTACATGACACAACTGGTTCAAGTGTCACTGTAAATGACAGAGAGATTCAAGCTTTCCATGATATCGCTCAGGTTAAATGCCATAGCTTGCATTTTATGCAGTGGTTTTTTTTCCATTCTGAGATAGTAATTCGTCATGGGACAAGGCTCACTGACACCAGTGAACAACTTATCCAGGCAACCACTTCTCATCTGTTGCCCCAGACAGACAGTGATGGCTATTCACCATGCAGATCATTAGAATCAGTTCTGTCCTCAACCAACGTTCAAAAATTTTAGGTGCAAGTCAGTAACTAACTAGGGCAACACGATTGTCACATTCCTGTCAGTTCTGCTGCTAATCCGAGGATCCTGCCGGTAGATAATTTGTGACACCACTGTTGCTTCTAAAACGTACTGCAAACACGCAGATTCGAAACAAAGCAAATTAGCGATGTCTTTCAATTTTCTTTTAAATCTTACTTCAGTCCCATCATTGGCATCCCTCTCAGGTTTGCATGTTTAACAGTGCTTCAAGTGCACCAATGGGTCTCATTGGCAAAAGGCATGCTTGCAAAATGCAGCAATTCTCTCCTTTAAAAAGCCAAAGAAAAAAGGAATAAATGCATAACATTTGTCTTGCTCGGGTAGACATCCATAGGATGCCGCTGTCATCCTGCACTTCCAACTTGCTACTCTTCTTGCATAAGCCCAGCCAGTGACTGCTGACAGGCTAGTCAACCATGGCAGGGGCTGAGTGCAGCACAATTAAACTTTGCTCCACCCTTAGCCAACATCACTGGTATTCGTTATGTTACAGAACTCACTGGATAGTGACCCTCGATCACCTTGCACCAGAGATATAGACTGCAAACTGCATTACCGCCATTGCAAATCTAGCTGACTCAGGAATGACTGATACTAAAACATGAAGTCTTCCTGAGCTATGTGACGCTTAACTGCATCATGTGGTGCATTTATCCACTTAGCTACCAGTTGATTTTTTTCCCCAGCCATAAAGTTTAGAGAATACATTGGAGGGAACATACTAAAGTAAACCAGAGCCAGTCTCCAGGCAGGAAATGAACCCAGTGGCTGCTGACTCGTAATATTTTCACAAGGAGACTAATTGGCAATGGAGGATAGATAAGATCAGATATTTATGAGGCTATATGAACTACCACCCTGGTTTCCATGTATTCTGTCACGTAAAAAACAGGGCTGTAGTATTCTAGTCACATGATGCTGTATATCTTCATGTCTCTCACTGCTTGTCATTGTCTCAGCCTGATGCACAAACATCATTTGCCACCCTCAGTCATATGGCTAGAGAGTAAGAGAAAAAAATAGAAAACCAGCAAAAATGTCAACCATATATCTAGCAAGCCACTCAATTTAACAATGAACACTTTTATTCTTTAAATCCAGGAAAACAACTGGCTGTAACAGAGGATGTCAATCTCAGGAGCTGGGAGACTGAAGATTTGCACTCTACTGTTGCAACTTATGATGAAATCAGACCATTTAAATGAGTCACTGTCTCATTGCAACTGTCCAACACACACAGCACTACCACTCATTTCCACAGTAACTAGGATATTCTCAATTCCTCCCAATAAATTCTGTTTTGTGCTCATAAAGCAGTGGTCCATTACTATAGGGAAATTAAATCTGATTTTTCTAATTCTGGTACCTTGGATTAACATCAAATGCTCCCAAGTCTAACACAAACTAATGTTTCCAAAAATGTCTGAACAACAACCTCTACTGCAATTTCCAACTTCTTCCACTTTCCAATCTTGCTCAGTGAGATTATCAATTTGTGTCGAGTCAAGGACCATTTTGTGCTGTGACTCACTCTACCAGAATCTATGTTCAGACTTCCTCATTTAAGATCCAGGTTGGCAAGATGAAAAGTCTGTCTGCTAACTCTCCAGCATGTTTTATAGCCCTTAAGCATCTAAGCATTCAAAATACAGTATCTCCTTAATGTTGCGACATTAGTCAAGAGAGGCCTCACGAATACTTGGTTCAAAATAATCCTCGGTCAACCAAAATAAATCCTAGTTCCAATGCCCAGCCTTTGTTGAGTTTCCTAATGTTAGCTAAGGCAGTAGCAGGCATGCTATTTTAGCACCACAACACACTAAACAGAGTATAGGGAAGTCAACCAGAGCTCATGCACCCCAACGCTGCTGGATGTAGCATTCTGTGGTCATCAGATAAAGACTTGGCTTTGGTCTACATGTTGGCTTGCATGTGAATGAAGAACTGGCACAAATGGAACCAAATCTCAACAAGAATTCAACACTTTCAGAACAGGAAGAAAAAAATCTTTAGGCACAAGTTCAGATGATAAGCCATGGGTCCATCAAGTTCCTCCCTGTCACGAAGTAGAAGAAGTTGGAATTCTACTCTATGAAGAACTGCTGACCCACTCTTTGCCACTTTGTGGAACAGCAAGGTGCATTGTGGAACCATCGCAGAGACCACTTTATAAACTCCTCTGACATAAACAAGCTTCAAGGAAAAGATGGGAGTGAAATACAAGATCAGTGCGATTGGTAGAGCTCACAAACATGCTTAAACATGCCCAGCTCTACTGTTCTTTTTTTAAACAATAGAGCCTACATTAAAACAGGCATCACTCAACAGAATGGATATCACTCCTAGCAGGTTTGATCTGATGACAACTCAAACCCAACGCAGTTAAAAGATCTCCCTGTCCTCTGTCTGAAATGACCAAGTCGGCTCACCCTCCATCTTCACATTACTTTGCCCAGCCCCCAAACTCCAGGCCCCAGTCTTGGCCTCAAAACCTGGGGTCCCAAATTCCCTTATGCTTCCCGGGCCCCAAAAGCCCAAGTCCCACAATCCCTGGGTCCCACCGCATCCAGAGAGTATAGAGCTCCACAGGAAAGGCCTGAGATTTAAACGGAGCAATAGCAGCAGAATCAGCAGAGCATAGAAAGCCAATGCTGAGAGAATCTGAGAAAGTGGTGTTACAGTAAACATGGAGGGCGACAACTTCATATCCCAAGGACAGTTAGTTGTGCTGAATATTTAATTGAACCCACCTATAACTTAAACTACATCAAGTAATTGATCTTTAAGTTTTTTTCTACAAAGTTTAACTACTCGTTTAATCAACAGAAGCATGGCAGGGTACCTCAGGCCCTTTGAAGGCACATCCTGTGCCATGTGGGAACTTCAGGACAACCACATGTGACAGAAGTGTTGTCAGCTGGAAGGGATTGAGCTCTGAGATCAGGTCAGAGCCAAGGTTGTCATTGAGTGGCTGCAAAGCATTCTACAGGAGATAGGTGAACAACCAGATGTCATGTCTATATCAGTGCCAATGACATTGCAGGAGGAATGAGGTCCTACAGGCAGATTTTACAGAGCAAGGGGAGAGATTAAACACTAGTACCTGAAAAAGCAGCAATCTCTGCATTACTCCAATGCCATACGATAGTGAGTACTGAAAGAGAATAGTGCAGATGAATGCATGGCTAGAGAGATGGGAGTGAGGGTTTAGATTCCTGTAGCACTGGGACTGATTTCTGTGCAACCAAAATGGGTTGCACTTCAATAGAACTGGGACCGGTATTGCAGCAAAGAATTTTGCTAGCGTTGTTGGGGAAGATTTAAACTAGTTTTGAAGGGGGAGGTGAACCTAAGCATTGGGAGAGAAGCAAAGCTTGAAATGGAAAGCAGAAAATTGGTAAATAAGCAGAGGGCAGACAAAACAAAGATTAGAAAACAGACAAAAAAGGAACTGCTTCTAATTAGTGGTACGTACGTCAAAACAAGAAGTCTTGTGAATAAGGCACATGAGCTGAAGGCAGGAAGACACTTCTTATGATATTAAAGCAATTACTGAAACATAGCTTAAAGGAGGAAAGTAATGGCAGTTCAACATTTCTGGTTACAAGGTTTTCAGACAGAATAGAAAGGGCATTTTTTTTTAAAAAGGGAGTCATATTATTGAAAGAAACAATTACAGCTGTAGGAAGGGATGACATGCTAGAAGGAGCATCAATTAAGGTAATATGAGTTTAGCTGAGAAACCAAAAATGGACAATCACACTGCATGGAGT
This sequence comes from Carcharodon carcharias, assembly GCF_017639515.1. NCBI lineage: Eukaryota > Metazoa > Chordata > Chondrichthyes > Lamniformes > Lamnidae > Carcharodon > Carcharodon carcharias. The sequence continues at coordinate 14,945,692 of NC_054486.1, read as the reverse complement.
GTACAACAGACCCCAGCCCCGGCCCCATATAGTCAGAGAAATAGAACAGCAAATATTTAAGCAAGTTGTTGAGAAGTGCAGAAACAACAGGGCAGTAATAATAGTGAATTTCAACTTGCCTAATATTAACTGGGATAAAATCAGATGAAAGGCATATAGAGGGTGCAGAATTCTCAAAAAGGGAGAACCTTTTTGCCAGTACAAATCAATCTCAACGAGAAAAATCACGTTGAGCATCATATGACTCTTCTGCCGAACAGCAATGTTAATGGTGTTCCTCTCTCCACAGATGCTGCCAGACCTGCAGAGTCTTTCCGGCACTTTCTGTTGTCATTACAGATTTACAGTAATTGGAAGAAGGGCTGGGGGAGGGGGGTAATTTTTCCACCCAGAGGGTCTGGAACTCGTTGCCCGAGGCAGAGGAGCCTCAGGGCATTTGAAACACTTGGGATGTGCATCTCAGGTGCCACAACCACCAAGGGGAGAGGGGCCAAGGGAGTGGGATGTGGCTGGATGGCTGTGTGTCAGCCTGCCGGGAAACGAGGGGCCGAATGGCTGCCTTGATGTGCTGTGAATTGTCGATAGTACGCCCCCATGAGCCGAGCCACACTCTCCCTCTCTGTCTCTCTTTATCTATCTCACCCGCTCGGGATATTCCTTCTGAACACAGCCCCCGCACATCCCGAATCCCCGCCAGCCGTGGAAGCGACCGTCGCCGCCTGATGACCTCACTCCCCCGCCCGGTTCCAACTCTCGCTCCGATGCTCGCGGGATCTTAGCCCGCCTGCCTCCTGTCAACAGCGGCTGTCAATAAAGTTGGAGCATTCAAAGCAGGAGGACGAGGCGCGAGTAGGGGCTGGATAGGTAGGTAGGTGGGAGATCATGGCGCATGGCGGGCGGGTGGGCTTATTCAGGCGGAGAAGTCCTAATTTTATCCCTCAGTCATAAGTTATTAAACCATTCCACTTTTTTCCACCTTTGTCTATAAGCCTGTCAAGCTTGAAATGCATCACCTGGTTATTAGAGTCACAGAGATCTACAGCACAGAAAAAGGCCCTTTGGCCCATCAAGTCTGCGCCAGTCAAACAAATACCTAACGATACTAATCCCATCTTCCAGCATTAGGCTCATAGCCTTGTATGCCATGGCATCGCAAGTGCACATCCAAATACTTCTTAAATGTAATGAGGGTTTCTGTCTCTACCACCCTTTCGGGCAGTGAGTTCCAGATTCCTATTACCCCTGGGTGAAAAAATTCTTCCTCACATCCCCTCTAAATCTCCTGCTCCTTACCTTAAATCTATGCCCCTTGGTTATTGATCCCTCCACCAAGGGGAAAAGTTCCTTCCTGTCTACCTTATCTATGCCCCTCATAATTTTATACACCTTAATCATGGCCCCCTTCAATCTCCTCTGCTCCAAGGAAAATAATCCCATTCTATCCCATCTCCCCTCATAACTAAAACTCTCCAGTCCACGCAACATCCTGGTAAACCCCCTTTGTACTCTGTCTAGTGCAATTACATCCTTCCTATAATATGGATTCTAGAACTGCATGTAAAACTCTAGCTGTGGCCTAACCAGCTTTTTATACAGTTCCAGCATAACCTCCCTGCTCTTATATTCTATGCCTCAGCTAATAAAGGCAAGTATCTCATAAGCCTTCTTAACCACCTTATCTACCTGTCCCACTAGCTTAAGGGACCGGTGGACATGTACACCAAGGTCCCTCTGATCCTCGGTACTTCCCACGGTCCTACCATTCATCGTGTATTCCTGTGCCTTGTTTGTCGCGCCCAAGTGCATCACCTCACACTTATCCGTATTAAATTCCATTTGTCGCTGATCAGCCCATCTGACCAGTCCGTCTATATCCTCCTGTAATCTAAGGCTATCCTCCTCACTATTTACCATCCCACCAATTTTTGTGTCATCCACGAACTTACTGATCAACCCTCCTACATTCAAGTCTAATTGTTTATATATACCACAAACAGCAAGGGACCCAACACTGATCCCTGTGGAACCCCACTGGACACAGGCATCCAGTTACAAAAACAGCCCTTGACCATCACCCTCTGCTTCCTTCCGCTTAGCCAATTCTGGATCTAATTTGCCAATTTGCCTTGGATCCCATGGGCTTTTCCCTTCGTTATCAGTCTCCCATGCCAGACCTTATCAAAAGCCTTGCTGAAATCCAAGTAGACTATGTCAAATGTATTGCCCTCATCTACACACCTGGTCACCTCTTCGAAAAATTCAAACAAATTGGTCAGCCCTCTCAACAAAACAATGCTGACTGTCCTTGATTAATCCATGCCTCTCCAAATATAGATTAACTCTGTCTCCCAGAATTGCTTCCAATAGTTTCCCCACCACTGAGGTTAGACTGACAGGTCTGTAGTTCCCTGGTTTATCCCTTCCTTCCTTCTTGATTAACGATACCACATTGGCTGTCCTCCAGTCCTCTGGCACCTCTCCTGTGGCCAGAGAGGTATTGAAATTTATTGCCAGCACCCATGCTATCTCCTCACTCAACAGCCTGGGATACATTTCATCCAGGCCTGGAGATGTATCTACTTTCAAGTCTGCCAGACCACTTAGAATCTCCTCCCTTTCTATGCTAATTTATTTAATTATATCACAGTCCTTCTGCCTGATTTCCATACCCATGTCGTCCCTCTCACTTGTGAACACCAACACAAAGTATTCATTTAGAACCCTACCTACGTCTTCCAGCTCCACACACAAATTACCACTATGGTTCTTAATGGGCCCTACTCTTTCCCTGGTTATCCTCTTACTCTTAATGTACTTGTAAAATAACTTTGGATTTTCCTTTATTTCACCTGTCAATGTTTTTTCATGTCCCCTTTTTGCTCTCCTAATTTCCTTTTTAAGATCCCCCCTACACATTCTATACTCCTCTCAGGCTTCCGCTGCTTTGAGCCCTCGGTATCTGCCATAAGCCTCCCTTTTTCTCTTTATCCAATCCTGTATATCCCTCGACATCCAGGGTTCCCTGGATTTGTTGGTCCCATCCTTCATCTTAACTGGAATATGTTGGCCCTGTACTCTCCCTATTTCCTTCTTGAATGAGTCCCACTGCTCTGACGCAGATTTACCTAAAAGTAGCTGCTGCCAGTCCACTCTGGCCAAATTATATCTGATCTTATTAAAATCGGCCTGCCCCCAATTTAGAATTCTGATTTCTGGCCCATCCCTGTGCTTTTCCATAACAACCTTGAATCTAATGGAGTTTTGATCACTATCTGCAAAATGTTCCCCTACTGAAACCTCTTACCCAGCTTCATTCCCTAAAATTAAGTCCAGGACTGCCTCCTCTCTTATAGGACCTTCTACGTACTGGCTTAAAAAGCTCTCCTGGATGCATTTTAAGAATTCTGCTCCCTCTAAACCTATCACACTATGAGTAACCCAGTTAATGCTGGGGAAGTTGAAATTCCCCACTATTACTATCCTATTATTTTTACACTTCTCTGAAATTTGCCTACATATCTGCTCTTCTATTTCTCTTTGACTGCTTGGGGGCCTATAGTCAGGTTCCACATTATGCTCCCAACGCCAATCCCTACATCACTGCCTTTCTCAACTTCTCCACTGCCTCTTTTCTCAGATTGCTTGTCCAGCATTTGGCGTAGGATTAACCACCATTTCCTTGAGCTAACATTGGAAAGATTGATGACATCTCCTTCAGTCTGTGCCATAAACTCTGTACGCTTACCATAAATTCCTTCATCTCTCTGGTCAATGACTCATTCTTTACAGACTTGTTAAATGGGTTGGGATTGGTTGCTGGTGGGTAGTTTGGCACCACTGAGCTCTGCGCTGGTTCTCTGTCACCGTGGTCCCGACCCTGAACTATTTTCAAGGAGGGACTCAGGATTGGATTGGCTACCCACTGGGAAGCAGTGAGCAGCCAGATAAGGATAATTATTGATAAATATGAGGCTCATTAAATCCCTGGGGATTGTTGTATTAATTGAATTTAAATTCCACCATCTGCTATAGTGGGATTTGCACTCACACCCCCTGAGTGTTAGTCTGGGGTCCTTGGATTACTAGTCTAGTGACATCACCACTACACCACCACCTCCCCCAATCTCACTGTTGGAAATGGTTGGTGTAGGGGGAGAGGCGCAAGGTGGCTGGAGATGTTACAGCTACACGTTTTTCACATATCGTCTTGCAGTTCACTTCCAAAGGAGCATTCAAAGCAAGCAATTCCACACTTGCCATATGTAATGACAGGTAATTTGAGGGCGAAGGGAAGGAGAAGCAGTTACAGTATTTTGATTCAAAACTTAACGAGCAGTTATTGTAACATCATCTCCCTACAGCAAAACATGGCTACAAAGCTGGGGTAGGCAGGCAGAGAAAGGTGATGATAATGTTCAAAGAATGAGTAATCCAGAGGCCCAGGCTGGGGCTTTGGGTTCAAATCCCACCATGGCAGCTGGTGGAATTTAAGATCAATTCATAAATCTGAAATTATAAAGATAGTCTCAGTAGTGTAACCATGAAACTATCATTGATTGTTGTAAAAACTCATTTGGTTCACTAAGGCCCTTTAGGGAAGAAACCCTGTTATCCTTACCTGGTCTGGCCAAGACCATTGATCTATCCTCTGAAATGGCCTAGCAAGCCACTCACTACAATGGCAATTAGGGATGGGCAATAAATGCTGGCCTTGCCAGCAAAGCCCACATCCCATGAAATAATAAAACAAAAGCAGTGCCAGGCATAAGGGAATGAATTATTTATTACAAGGGATTTAATGGCTTGGTATACATTACCCATGAATAATTTCACTGGCACCAATAAAATTTATTGTAGTTGTGTGAGACAGATCTTGTGCCGGATGTGAAGATATCTATGTTAGACATGTATTTTAATCAGGGATTTACAATAACAGTTTATATTAAGACAGTATTTTCATTGTAGCAAAATGTGCTCAGGGGTTTCATAGTTGGGAACAGACCCAGCAGGAGTGGGAAGAGAACTGGAGGAGGTGATTAAAGGCACTGCCAAAAAGATAAGTCTTAACGGATTTTGAAGGTGGGAGGAGATGTATGGAGGCCAAATGCCACAAGGAAACTGAAATTGATGGCAAAGTTAAAGGAGGAGGGACATATAGTAGGTCAGTGCTGGATAAGTGGAGGATAGAAGAGTGGACATTGTTAAGGTGGGAGTGAGGCCATGGAGGCATTTGAAGATAATGATTTTGAAATGTATGCTTTAGGGAAGGGGAGCCAGTCCTCTACAAGATAAAAGCAAAATACTGCAGATACTGGAAATCTGAAACAAAAACAGAAAATGCTGGAAAAACTCAGTAAGCCTAACAGCATCTGTGGAGAGAAAAACGGAGTTAACGTTTCGAGTCCGTATGACTTTTCTTCAGAGCTCCTCCATTGTGATGTAAGCCCATCCCATTGTGTTGCTAGGGACAAAGCTCTTCAATGTGGCAGTGGATCACAATGGCCGTTCACTTGTCAACCCATACCTGCTTGGATTTACATGAGTGCCTTGATGATACCTCTCCTATAGCATGGACAATTGTATATGCCATGTCTTCCACCATAGGTGCAGTCTTCAGATATCCATCACAGTGACCTCTGTGTGCTCTGCCAAACAACTCACCTTGCCAAACTGCAGCAGCTCGTCGAACCTCATGCAGCAGTGGATCCAGGGGCACTAATCTTCACCTGCTGTGTTCACGATGGATGCAATCTGCTACCATGATCTCTTCATCACATTAGGCGCATTCCTCCTTCCTCTAGGGGATATGATCTTCCTCCTTCACTACATCTCTTCGACCAGGATCTTGAGGTCCTAGTCACAGAAGCAGGGCGTCGTCCCTCTCACATCTTCAGCAGCTAGTCTTCTCTGCGACATTCTGGCAAGCCAATGAAGAAAGTAAGGCTTCTAGCTTCATCCATCACCACACATAACCTATGTCCTCCACTCACATGCAGGAACTGGAGGTTGGGGCGGGGTGGTTGCATGAATGCAGGATGGCCTGGTATTTGTTCCTGTCACATCAAAATGGCATGTTGCGCTCCCGAGTGTACAAGACCCTGCTGGCCTGCTCCCTCTGAGTCACACAAGTCTACCATGACAATATCCTGCTGTGAGAATAACGGGCAAGGCACAATTGGATTCCCGCACTCTGATGGTGGTGAAAGGGTAGGTGGGAAGGGCAAAGGTTCTGCAAGTGGGTCCAACAATCAGCCCCTGAGGCATTATGCTAATCTGTGTTAATACAAAATGTCGAAACCATCTGATGTTGCCAAGTTGCTGCCATCTCCATGGCTGATCTTGTGAAGCTTTGCCAGCCACAGGTCACTACTGTGTGTTCCTTCATTCCATGAGGTCAATAGGCAGCATTAATCCCTATATTTCCCAATGGAAGGCCCAATGATGAGCCATCTCTTACAGTGTCAGTAACCAGTTGGACAACTATTACAGTTAAGTCCTCACCTGACTTGATATAGACATCTTCTCCCATGATCCAGCAGCAACACCATTAGCTTCCTGCCTTCATAGCAGGAGCTGCTTACAGGGGTGTCCTTTATATTGTGCCCAAGCCATACTCCACACACAGGCCCACCTCCACATCCAATCTGCTTCTGGGTTCGATGAGCCCAACTCTGTCCCGCACCCATTCCCCTAGAACAGAGATCGTGCAGTCCTGGGGTCTTTCTACTGAGGCAGGTGCCATGCGGCAAGTCTGGCAATTCCCCGACTCAAGCTACTCGCCTCAGTAGTGAAATCCAGGCCATAGTGTCTGTTACCTGTGACATTTGTTTCATGGTTTCTTCTTTCAAACCTGTATCGGTCAGTTCCTCCGATTCCATAGCAACCCAAGATTTTTCCTTGGGGTTTAGCAGTTGCCTTTGAGAGGTAATGTCTGTAATGTTCCTTCTCCGCTTTCTGCGATTTAGCCATCACTAAAGTTCATCTTGGTGTCAGGGATGTCCCCACCTTAAAAGACATTCTGAAGAAATAAGATTCAAGTAATTTGCTTGAGTTACAGAGCATGCACAAGGAGCTAAATGGTTCCTTTCTCTGCTGTAATTTCTATGATTCTATGAGAGGGGTTAAGCCACCTCTGTTTGGTTGGACTGTAAAGTGCAAAATTTACCGATGTAATGGAAATTATTACTTTTAATCACTTAAGATAGTAATCATTTACCCTTTTGTCTATGATCTTTGCAATTTTCTCATCAGAGAGCCATGAGTCCTAAAGTCATGTGACCTGCTTGTCTGGTATACAAGAGGCCACTCTGTCACCTGTGAAAACCTCACCTGATTGATGAATTTTTCATTGCATGTTTCACAAAGCCTATTCCGTTTTACTCCTTTACAAACTCAAGGAAGCAATGCTTGTTTATAAAGCTGTTGGTTGATGCCAGGCAGTGTAAGATACCTTAGTTATGCATATAGATAGGATTAGGATTCAGCTTAAACTCATTGGATTAAAGTTTTGACTTTTTTAAGCTTATGGATTTACCGTTGCCAGAAATAATTAAATGATTGAAGTTGCTTATTCCAGTGCACTTTAGGGTTTAATGTGTTAGGTTACAAATTAGCTGATCTATGCTGTTTATTTTTTGCTGAAATTGCAGCATGTGTGACTCATGCCTCTTGACTTAATTTTGTGACCACGTTGTGAAGCGAGCTAGCCAGGTGTTACAGTCATGTCATATGACCGTAAAGCCTATGGAGATGGACATTTTACTTTTAAAAAGCAACATGGAATATGGACACTGTACCCTCACAAAATGGAGTCCAGAGAGTCAGATGACTTATTTTGTGTTCTCTGTACAGACAGTGACAGACACTTCTGAACATATCTGTGGGAAGTTACTCAAAATGCAAATAGACTTCCCAGGTGCCAATTGACTCCCCTCACCATTTCAGCAGAAGGGAATTAAAATGACAATGACTGCTAGACTTGCCAGTTCCATGAAGATGGAATTTCAAATAAAGACATTTCGGAAGTTAATCAAAGCTGTAACGTTGATGAGATAGCAAACACCCTTTGTTGTGTGGCAAATTGCTTGACCATCAACCCATTGTGCAGACAATGGAAAATATCAATGCTGTTGTTACATGACAGGAACCCGCTTGTGATAAGGCATATCTGCAACTACCTTATTAATCTACTAGTACAGCCCAGGGCAGGTCAGTCTTGGATATGGAGACTTAGGAGAAGCCATATCCCACCCAGATCAGGGAGAAACCTGCCTCAAAAATCATCTTAAGCAGAGAAGAGGGGTAATTTGTTTTACCGGCAAGATTATATTCTTTCAATTCAGGAGTCAGTCCACAATCTCATCTGAAGCAGCCATAAACTTCCAACCTCCATTGTCTCTAATGAACCAGAAGAGAAACCTTCAGGTCTGCAACATTTCAACCACCATCTTAAGGACTATGTAACCAAGTGACCTGTTTCTTTTTACTCTGTTAGTAATCTAAGTGCATGCTCCATCTTTAGAAACCATCTTTCTTTGTGTGCAAGTGCCTGGGTGTTTGCTGCGTTAATTTTTGGGTGTTGTGAAAAATAATTGTTTATCCTTTCTTTTGACTTAAACTTATAAGAAAGGCTGTTTGTGTCTGTTCTTTAACGTCACAGCACTCGAGGTAAAAACACTCCTTCCCTTAGTAATAAAGTAAATCTTATTGCGGTCAGCCGATACATGAGAAAAGGGAACAAATTATCTCACACCTGTCCATAACACAGGACAGCCTTGAGATAGGAAGTGAGACAATAAAACAGGATGATAAATAAGTTGGCACCTGGTGCTTAGAAGATCCAATTTCTGGGTGTTCATGTTCATAGTAACACCGTCATGCCATACTGAATCAGCAATGACCAGTGGGTGGAATTTTACACTTCTGTCACAGCGGGGCAGGGCCATAGAGTACGGCGAGCCATTCAAAAGTCCGCTCACTTTGGCAGGCCCGTAAAATCCTGCCGTCTAAAATTCCGCTGTTTCTGACAGAAATGGTTCATAAAAATCTTAGGCTTTTCTTAACAATTTGTAGAGAGAGCCAGATCAGAAAGGATCGAGAAGGTTATTTTTCTACACAGGGTAAAGGGTAATATTATTTATTTTTCTGTATGTCTACTGCTCAGAAAGACTACATTTGCCTGGATTTGGTTAAATACAATAAAAGTATCTTGTCAACTATATGTTTCCAGATTCAGATTGCTTACTACAGTTGACAGGGAGAAGTACAGTTAAAAGCCACATTTTTAGAGTAACGTGACCAAATTTTACTGCTGAAGAATCTATATTCTTCTTTCTGTCAGCCATTTCTCTCCCTAGCTTGCTAATAGCTTCAATGTCCCTGCTAGTGATGTGCTGCTTAATTGAACCTTCAGGCAAATAGCACACAACACATGAAAACATTTCCTTTAGGGATTCCCCTGTCCCTGTGCTTTGAAAATGAAGAATTGCAGGATAAGGAGGAGCAAGTCAGGAAGTTCAGACTCAAAAAGCACCATTAGGGGCATGTGAAACCCACCCACAAGTACCCACACCCATATTTATATATTTAGGAAGTCATATTACTTCCTCTCTCATGACAATGTTTAAAAAGGCTGTACTTCTCTTGTGAAGCAATATAGGATTTGCACTGCCTGTTTGCCTGAAGCTCAACTCCATTCGTAGTGTGGCACTGACAGTATGCAAAGGCCCCTTTCAGAGTGGATGTCAGCCAATAACACCTCAATCTGTAAATATGAAGGCTCAGTGCCTTGAAGGGCCAACAGTCTCAGACACTGCAATGGTGTAACTTGTAATGGACACAAGTCAACTGCAGTAGTCTCGAAAATGCACCGGATTTCCTTTACCCAAGCCTCTCTCTATCAGATCTCCCTCAGCCATTCCCTCCCCTACCTGCAGCAAACTCCCAGTAGAGGGTTAAAATAACCCATCCACAGTTGGGTGACTTAAGAGGGAAGGATGGAACAGTAGTGGTGTCACACCAGTGGAGGGAAGTCCAGTCCTGAAGTTTGTCCAGCAATGACCCTAAAATGAAGAAAAGATCTAGCTCTGGATGTGTGACATAGCTACTAACAGTTTAATACCATGTTATTAAATTTATCATTGTCACACAGAAGAGTCAAAATCACTGGATGTAGCTTGTGTGCTTATCAAATAGGTATTACAGTTCTCCTTCAAAAAAAACCTGTTTTTCTATGATGCATGAAGAGTCTATCAACATGCTGCTCAGCCTTGCATGAAAAATAAGTCATTTATGGCAATGGATCATTTACTCACTCTGCTTCATGACAAAACCTGTGAGTTTGTTACCTTTTCACTTCACCAGTGTTACTTAGCGTGCATTCTCTGCCTTTTTTAATCTTTAAATATTTCAGAAGGTATTTTTCAAAGAAATGGAATAGAATAGAATCTCTATTATCTTAACTTCCATTATTTTGCAGAATAAAGATTTTTGAGACGCCTTATTGCACAGATTCTTTTGTTGCTTGAACTTTATGACCCAGAAATTGTTGGAGCAGTGAGCAACGTGAATTGGATTTTTCATTTGCTCTTTAGATTGTCCTATTTTTGTGCCGAAATTGCTGGAAGTGCAAATTGACACTGGCACAATGAAGTCAGCGGGACATCGGGGGCCTTCTGAATGAGTTAACCAGGGAAATTTAAAGATATAGGAAGAGGAAACCAGAGAGAAGAAATAGAGTGAAATAGATACAGAGGGCAGGATTTTCTCTGGGCTTCAAGTCACCAACGTCAGGACCAAATGGGGGACCTGAGCCCACACTTGGTGACAGTAAGACTGGCTCGGTGATATACCTGGAGGCTGCTTCCACGTTCACCGTTCTAGAGGACCGGCAACTATGGAGCCTCGGCTGCCATATCAGGAGATGTGCTGAGGCATTTCGGGGGCCACTTGGATGCCTCAACATGGAAACGCCCTGGAGGGATGAAACTAAATTCTCCTGTAGTATCCCGTAGATGGCTGTGACTGGGAAGTTTGGCATTCTTGCGTTATTCTTATGCATGCAGGATGAAAAGCTTCAGCACCAAGTCTCTCTTTTCGCCAATAAAACTAAATTATTACATCAGAGATGGGAAAGTGGCAGGCCCATCAGACCAGAAGGGAACGCCCTCCTGATGCAACATTGGAGCTACGTGTACAATCTTCCATGAACAAAGACCCCTCTTTGGGGTACGGAGCCTCCGGCTCTGGTGGTTCTATTGCCTGCCTCAGAGTGTCCCCTGCCATTGAGCCTGAAAAATTACCCCAAATTTAAGTATTTAAAATTGTTGTCTGTCTTCATTCAGTAGGCAGCCCTGCCCATCCCTAGGAAAGTTCCTTGTAAGTAGGATTGTTATCCTGATATGGCTCCCTGGAAGCCCCGTCTCTATGGGCCTTGGAAGATTCTGCCCAGAAAGCGAGGTAAAAGGATTGGATTGAAAGAAAAATAGACATAAAGTAAGGGAAATAAAATCTCTCAAGAACCATTTAGTAGCTTCAGGTATGGTACATTAACCTCAATTGTTTCTTTTCCGGACGTCCAAGGTTGAGTTTCATGCCAAGGCCACAAATCATATTAACAACACCATTAATGACATGAAATACCAATTGTAAATGAGGAGGGATTCATCTGTATGCATGGCGCAAATCCACCAAATTCTTGACACCCACAGGGAGATTAATAGTGAGCATCTGTTTTTGTGTGGCTAACGGCAGAGCAGTGCAAATTGTCAAGCAATTTGTGGTGATTCCGAACTCATGGTGTATCTCTTCTTCACCACTAATTGCTTGGCTTTTTACACACTAATAATGGCAAGTGCTATTATTTAATCAGAAATTTCTGGGCCCAATTTTTTTTTTGATGAATAAGAAAACTGCATAGCGTTTCTTGTCATTTAAGTTGAACTTGACTTCAGTCCTATGCCTTTAGCTCTGCTACAGTATGGCGAGAATGTTTTGGATGCTGGGGTTTCCTGTCCTGCCATCTAAAGAGTTGGTGGGGAACACTTCCCCCTGATACTGCCTGCACCACAGCCATTTTACGCTCCAATGAGTGTTAATTGGCTGCAGCAGGACCTCTGCCCCTCACTCAGGGGGAAGTCCTCCCTTAGAGAGCTGCTGGCCAATCTGATTGGCAGCTCTCTAGTTCCTGCAGTGGACAGAAATGGAACTTCATGCAGTCCTCAGAGCCTCAATCCTGGAAGTGCACGAAAAGGTGAGCTTTCAGGGTGGGGACAGTATGGAAGGCCTGGGGGGGGGGATAATAGTGAGGGTTTAGAGTGTCAGGCCCCCCCTCCACCTCGCCACCCGAGGCCTGAACCTGATTATATTTGGGCTTCCCTCATATTGGGGAAATCCTCCCACCAGCCTAAAAATTGAGACTGGGTGGGAAACGACCCTTAAGCAGTCAATAATTGGCCACTTAAAGGCCTCAATTGGGGCAAGGGCAGGAACTGAGGCCCCGCCCGTTCCAACGTAAAATCGGTGAGAGGTTGGGGCGGGCAGAAACCAAGCGCAAAACTCATTCGTTCTATTTCATGCTCCCTACCTCCACCCACCTAAAAACCTGCTAGCAAGGGGGTGTGAAAGTCAGGCCCACATGTGCACGGACCAAAAACAAAAATAGCTGGAGAAACTCAGCAGGTCTGACAGCGTCTGCGGAGAGGAACATAGTTAACGTTTCGAGTCAGTATGACTCTTCATCAGAACTAAGGAAATAGAGAAATGAGGTGAAATATAAGCTGGTGGAGGGGGGTGGGACAGGTAGAGCTAGATAGGGAGGCAGTGATAGGTGGAGGCAAAGAAGAGATTGCCAAAGATGTCATAGACAAAAGGACAAAGGGGTGTTGACAGTGGTGATATTAGCTAAGGAATGTGCTAATCGGGACATTAAGGGTAGCAAGCAGGACAAGCAGATGGCCCTAGTGGGGGTGGGGTGGGGGAAAGGGATCGAAATGGGCTAAAAGGTGGAGATAAAACAATAGATCGAAATAAATTTAAAAATAGGTGGGAAAAGAAAAATATATATATTTTTTAAAAATTATAAATTATTGGAAAGAGGGTGGGGATGGAGGAGAGAGATCATGATCTGAAATTGTTGAACTCAATATTCAGTCCGGAAGGCTGGAAAGTGCCTAGTCAGAAGATGAGGTGCTGTTCCTCCAGTTTGCGTTGAGCTTCACTGGAACATTGCAGCAGGCCAAAGATGGACATGTGGGCATGAGAGCAGGGTGGTGTGTTGAAATGGCAAGCGACAGGGAGGTCTGGGTCATGCTTGCGGACAGACCGAAGGTGTTCTGGAAAGCGGTCTCCCAGTCTGCGTTTGGTCTCTCCAATGTAGAGGAGACTGCATTAGGAGCAATGAATGCAGTAGACTGAATTGAGGGAAGTGCAAGTGAAGCACTGCTTCACTTGAAAGGAGTGTTTGGGCCCTTGGATGGTGAGGAGGGGGGGAAGTAAAGGGGCAGATGTTGCACCTTCTGTAGTTGCATGGGAAGGTGTCGTGGGAGGGGGTTGAGAGGTAGGGGGTGATAGAGGAGTGGATCAGGGTGTCCCGGAGGGAATAATCCCTGCGGAAAGCCGTCGGAGGGGGTGAAGGGAAGATGTGTTTGGTGATGGCATCATGCTGGAGTTGGCAGAAATGGCAGAGGATGGTCCTTTGAACGTGAAGGCTGGTGGGGTGATAAGTGAGGACAAGGGGGACCCTATCATGGTTCTAGGAGGGAGAGGAAGGTGTGAGAGCAGATGCGCAGGTGATGGGCCGGACACGGTTGAAGGCCCTGTCAACCACCGTGGGTGGAAAACCTCGGTTAAGGAAGAAGGAAGACATGTCAGAGGAACTGTTTTGGAAAGTGGCATCATCAGAACAGATGAAACAGAGGCGAAGAAACTGAGAGAATGGGATGGAGTCCTTACAGGAAGCGGGTTGTGAGGAGCTGCAGTCGAGGTAATTGGGGGAGTCGGTTGGCTTGTAATGAATATTGGCGAAGGAACTGAGAGAATGGGATGGAGTCCTTACAGGAAGTAGGGTGTGAGGCACTGCAGTCGAGGTAGCAGTGGGAGTCGGTAGGCTTGTAGTGAATATTGGTGGACATTCTATCACCAGAAATTGAGACTGAGAGATCAAGGAAGGGAAGTGTCAGTTATGGACCACGTGAAATTGAGGTAGTGGTGGAAATTGGAAGCAAAATTAATAAATTTTTCCAGAACCAGACGAGAGCATGAAGCGGCACCAAAGCAGTCATCAATTTACCGGAGAAAGACTTGTGGGAGGGGGCCTGAGTAGGACAGGAACAAGGAATGCCCATATTTGCTGCAATGCTTTCACTTTCAAATTACTGTGTTTTTAGCACAATCCGAGCAGGTTCCAAAAGGTGTATGTATTGTATTGGTGTTTATGCTTTATTCACGACATTTTGCACCACATTAGAGATTTTACAGCATTCCATTTACGTATATATCAAGCTACTGGTTTAGATGTTTTGATTTTAGTTTTATTCACCGAAAAGGCAGCAGCACTAAGTGTAGTCCTTTCCAAACCCCAGGGCCCATTAAATTCAAATATGAGAAATCATAGACCATGCATCATGAGCTAAATGGCTTAGCCATTATTGATTGGATTAACAGTATCAAAGGCAGAAATGGCTTACGGTCCATAGTTCAGACACTGTTTTTACAAGTTGTTTTTGGACCCTTTGGCTGGAATTTTCCAGCACCCTCGTGGTGGGGCCATTGAAATCTCCATTCACATCGCGTGAGGGGCTGGAAAATTCTGTCCTTTGTATTTCCAGTGCTCGCTTACTGTTCATGGGGAAGTTACTTTATAAAACGGTTCTTCTCACTTTGTCACCTTAGCTCAGCACTCTCTGATATAGATTTCACATAACTATTAGTTTTACCAATTATTAAGTGTGGTTTCTATTATTTTCAGTTATTGTGACACTTTGATATCTTCAATCTGTTAGACTATTAGTATCAATCCACTAACAGAATTAGTAATTTTCCTTTACTACTTATCACAAACTGGCAACATCAAATGAGTTTAAATATGAATGATTTATCACATTTGCAGGAAGATATAAAATTATATTTCCTTATTATAGTAAGGCGTGTAGACAACCTGCATGCATTATGTTGTGGACTGCAACTGATTGTGGACAAAATTCTACATCAAGTTTCCAAGACTTCATTAAAATAAGCTTTATGTCTTGGAGCTAAAACGTTAACATTTCTTTCTCTTTCAGATATCGACTGACCTGTTGCAGGTCTTGTGTTTCTTTTTCATCTAATATCAGGGACAAATTGTGCCAATTATTAATTTTGAGCACTCTGAAGTATCCATCACTTATTAGACCGTTAATAGTCAGAGGACATATCGGCTCCCTTTGCCTGGAGTTTAAGGATTTGTAATTTTCAGCTCAGTCCCCTTCAGCCTTTCTCTGGAATATATGTCACCAAGTCCAGCATTGATGTACAAAAATGTTTTTCTAATTGTCCACTTTGACCGCACCATATATTCTCTGTCTATATCTCAGAACTTCACTTTTCCTCCACGAAGCAGCTCAGACCTACTAGCAGCCCTTTGAGGTACAAGGTTTAGTTTTAATTTAAAAACAAATGCAAGCTGGCAAATACATGGGTTATCTTTTTCTTCTATCCATGCACGAGAGATATATACATACCAATTCAGCAAATGTGAAGCTAACAGCCAAGTGTCATAGCCACTTGATTTGTGACTTTGCAGTTCAATTGGTTCTTGCTAATTAAACGATCATTAATTTCAGGTAGAATGTGAAGACAAATCAAATATATGAAGAATTCCATGATGCTCCAGCTGCAGAGACTTCAAAACAAGTAATACGTTTTCAGGGGTTAAATGAGAATTTAAAAATAAAACTATAAAAGAGAATGAGGCCTATTCACTCAGAATTTCTAGACATAAGTGATTAATCAATTTCAGGAAGTGAATCATCAATGTAAATTAACTGTTTTTAATTTGAGAAACTGAGTACATCTGTAACTGGTGAAACTTTTTAATAAAAAAAAACGAACACACACACAACCGGTTTGTTTTCAGATATTCTTTTACTAGTCATTTTTGCTTCCCAAAATTCACACTTCCAAGAAGTTTCAAACGGTGACATCCAGACATCTCAGCAACTTTCTCTGTTTTTCTGGCATCTTCCCCATTGGATTTAGGATGATACCGTCATTCGGTAAAGTTCTGAAGAATGGAAGCACTGTTTTCAACAAAAAAAAACTTCTAACGGAAGTATAACTATTTCTACAACGCATCATTTCAGACAAAGCAAATCCTCGGCACTTTTTGGGGTTTGCTGCAGAGTAACTTGGAGATGCCATAGGGGGTTGACTAGCTAGAAGAACATTTACAGTTTTACATTGGGGTATTAGATGGTGTCACCTTTTATTACTGCTGTGGTTTAACCCATTGGAGGCGGTTCAAAGAAAGTTTACTAGATTGATACCTGGAATAAGTGGGTTGTCTTATGAGGAAAGATTGGGCAGGCTGGGCTTGTTTCCACTGGAGTTTAGAAGAGTGAGGGGTGATTTGATTGATGTATACAAGATCCTGAATGGCCCTGTCAAGGTGGATATCAAAAGGATGTGTCCAGAACTAGGGGGCACTGTTTTAAAATTAGGGCTCGCCCTTTTGGGACAGAGATGAGGAGAATTTTTTTCTCTCAGAGGGTTGTGCGACTTTGGAATTCTCTGCCTTAGAAGGCGGTGGAGACGGGGTCATTGAATATTTTTAAGGCAGAGGTTGATAGAGTTTTGTTAGGCAAGGGAATTGAAGGTTATCAGGGTTAGATGGGAATGTGGAAATCGAAACACAAGATGATCAGCCATGATCTTATTGAAAGGCAGAGCAGGCTCGAGGGGCTGAATGGTCTACTTCTGTTCCTATTTCTTATGTTCTTATCCACAAAAACTGTCTTGTGTCCCTAAATCTTTATGCGCGGTATTTTCAGTCCACATGGACAACAAGACATTCAGCAGGACTGCATAAGTTCCTGATGTGTACAAAACTAAATCTCAGATTATCATTTTAGAGTGAATAAAAAGATCCTTTAGAATTTTCAGATGAACAATGAGAAAGACAAAATGTTAGCAAAGAGAGTATGTTCCAAAATGTGATACAAAAAAAATTTACAAAATGCAGTTTGTTTTAACTACAAATATTTCTTCAACCGGAAGGAAGTTTACTAAAGGATTAAGAGGATTAGGTAGCAAACTGAAATTTACAAAGATGGAAAAGGGTAGACGGCAAGGTAGATGCAAGTTCAAATGATTAGGCTAAAAATATCACCACATCTCTTAATCTTTTTGGACTGCAACCAAATTCTGTGCTTGATTTTTAGGGTTTATATCCATACGGGTCAACGAAAAGGATTGTGCATCTTTCTCATTAGTGAAAGTGATATGTAATCCGCCTCCTTGCTTTTTCTGCTAACTTGGATTCTTTACTTGGCAATTTTCAATAGCCTTTGGATGTCAGGTTCAATCTGGATGGTTTCGAACATTTTGCTGTAGCGCTTGAAAGGTTCTCCGTCAGGCCCGATGAGAAATTTCTCAAAATTCCAGCCAATATCTGATCGGCAGACGGGGCTCCAGATGATGAATTTGGGATCTTTCATCAAGGATAAGGGATCATCCGAAGGGACGGGCAACTTCTCCTTCAGGAAGGCAAAAATGGGGTGTGTGCCAACACCATTGACCTCGCACTTCTGGAACATGGTGAAATTGGGCTCAAAGCCACCTCCAGGCCGGACATACTTCAGAGAATTGAGTATCTCCTCATTATGACTGTTTTCCTAAAATGTTTAAAAAAAGTGAAGCAGAAAATGCATTATAAAACTAAATTAGAAATTAATATTTATTATTCCATTGAAATTATACATGAGGAGATCTATATCCCAGGCCATTACTGCAGGAATTTCCCCGGGTAATGTCCTAGGCCCAATCACCTACAGCTGCTTAATCAATGGCCTTTCCACCATCATACGTTCAGAAGTGGGGATATTTGCTGATGATTGGAACTGAACACTAACTCCTCAGATAATAAAGCTATCCATTCACAGAATCGTTACGGTGTAGGAGGCCATTCGGCCCATTCATGTCTGCACTGGATTTCTGAGCATTTTAACTTAATGCCAATCTCCTGCCTTTTGCCCGTCACCCTGCACGTTGTTTCTGTTTAAATAATCATCCAATGCCCTCTTGAATGCGTCAATTGAACCTGCCTCCACACTTCCAGGCAGTGCATTCCAAACCCTAACTACTCGCCGTGTAGTTTCTCACCTCGCACTCGCTTCTTTCGCAAAATACTGACACCTGTCGCAAGCACACTTTTTCTTCTTGAACTTAATTTCTATCTCCTTTGTCATCCAGGGAGCTCTGGATTTGTTTGCCTTGCCCTTCTCTTCTGAGGGAACATACCTTGACTATGCCCAAGCCGTCTCCTCTTTGAAGGTAGCCCATTGTTCAGCTACTGTTTTTCCCACCAACTTTGGTTCCAACCTATCCAGCCCAGCTCTGTTCTTGCCCCATTGAAGTCCGCTCCCAGCCAGTTGATTATTCTTACTCTGGATTGACCAATGTCATTTTCTACCGTCATCCTAAAGCTTATGATACAATAATCACTGTCCCCTAAACATTCCCCCACTGTCACTTGATCTACCTGGCCCACCTCATTCCCAAGAGGTCTAGCATTACCTCCTTTGTTTTTGGACTGGACACTTAAAATTCCACCAACTGCCATAGTGAAATTTGAACTCACATACCCAGACCATTAGCCTGGGCCTCTAGGTTACTAGTCCGGTGACAACACCACTACACCAACATCTCCCCTTTGCAGCATTCCCAAATGCAGCAAGACCTGAACAATATTCAGGCTTGGGCAGATACATAGCAAGTAACATTTGCGTCACATGAGTGCTAGGCAATGACCATTAAGAGAGAATCTAACCATCTCCTCTTGATATTCAATTTCCATCGCCTAATTCCCCACCATCAAAATCCTGGAAGGTACCATTAAACAGAAACTTATCTGGATCTGCTACATAAATACTGTGGCTACGCGAGCAGGGCAGAGGCTGGGAATTCTGCAATGAGTGACTCACCTCCTGACCCATCACTATGTGTAAGCGCAAGCCAGGATTGTGACGGAATAACTTCCACTTGCCTGGATGAGTGTAGATCCCACAACACAAAAAACTTAAAACCATCCAGGACAAAGGAACCTGCTTGACTTGCATCCCTCTCACCATCTTAAACATTCACTCCAATATTGGCACACAGTGGCAGCAATGCATATCAGCCACAAAATGCACATCAGTAATTCACTAAGGTTCCTTTGACAGCATGTTCCAAACCTTAATCTCTATCACCTAAAAGAACAAGGGTAACAGGAACATGGGAACACCACCATCTATAAGTCCTCCAAGTTTCACACCATCTGATCTGGAAATGTTATTGCCATTCCTTCACTGTCATGGAGTCAAATTCCTAGAACTCCCTCCCTAACGACACTGTGGGTGTATCTGCATCACATGGACTGCGGCAGTTCAAGAAATCTGAAGACACCAAGCCACATAAGGAGATATGAGATGACCAAATTCTTTGTTAAAGAGCTAGGTTTTAGGGAGTGACTTAGAAAAGTAAAAAGTGAAGTAGGGAGGCAGAAAGGTATTGGAAGGGTATCCCAGAGCTTGGGGCTGAGGCAACTGAAGGAATAGCCATCAATGGTGAAGCAATTAAAATTGGGGCTACACAAGAGAACAGAATTAGAGGCGCACAGATGTCTCGGAGGATTGTGGGGAAGTTACAGAGTTAGGGAGAGTGAGGGATTTGAGAACAAGAATGACAACCTTAAAGTCAAGACATTACTTGACTGGGAACCAATAAAGGTCAGCGGGCAGAGGGGCAGTAGCAGAATGGCAGGATTTGCTGCGGGTTAAGATGTGGGCAGTTTTAGGTGACCTCAGGTTTACAGAGGGCAGAACGTGGGAGACCTTCCAAGAGCATGTTAGAATGGTTGATTCTAGAAAGGATGAGGGTTTCAGCAGCAGATGAGCTGAGACAGGAGCAAAGTCAGGTGATGATTGGAGGTGGAAACAGGCGGACCTTGCGTCAGCAAGAATATACGGTTGGAAGCCCATCTTGGGGTCGAATGTGACCCCCAAGGTTGTGAACACACTGGCTTAATCTCAGAGATAAAAACAAAAAACTGCGGATGCTGGAAATCCAAAACAAAAACAGAATTACGTGGAAAAACTCAGCAGGTCTGGCAGCAT
The DNA here is from genome assembly GCF_017639515.1 of Carcharodon carcharias. NCBI lineage: Eukaryota > Metazoa > Chordata > Chondrichthyes > Lamniformes > Lamnidae > Carcharodon > Carcharodon carcharias. Next base: position 14,925,344 of record NC_054486.1, on the reverse strand, counting down.
CGGCGGAGAAGAAAAGAGTTGACGTTTCGAGTCCTCATGACCCTTCAACAGAACTAGGTGAACAGAACCCCTCTCCTTGGATTCACCTAGTTCTGTTGAAGGGTCATGAGGACTCGAAACGTCAACTCTTTTCTTCTCCGCCGATGCTGCCAGACCTGCTGAGTTTTTCCAGGTAATTCTGTTTTTGTTTTGGCTTAATCTCAGACGGTTGCCAAGACGACAGATGAAGTCGGTAATTAGGGAATGGATTTTGGAGTCTTCCCAATATTTAAACGGAGGAAATTTCTGCTCAACTAATCCTGGATGTCAGATAAACAGTCTGATAATTTAGCAACAATGGAAGAATGGAGAGGGGTGGCAGTACGCTAAAGCCAGATGTCATCAGCGTACACGTGAAATCCAACTCTGTGCTTTTGGCCAAGGGGCAGCAACCAGATGAGAAATAGGAGGGGAGCCAGGGATAGATCCTCGAGAGACAACAGAAAAGGGAAGAAAAAAAATGAGCCACAATGGACTTCAAGGTATTCTCCAGAAAACGACTGCACAATTTTTGTACGGAAATGCAGTGTCAGTTCTCTCTGCAGCTTTAAACATTTCTGATCTCAATTCACTAAATAGTTCATTCCCAGGCCAAAGCTCCAACACATTATATAGATTGTTTTTTAAAAAAAAAGGGAGGGGGGGGGCGGTGGGGGGAGGTTGGGGTTGAGTTCAAATGTTTGTTTATTCAAATATTCATGTGAAAAGTTCACGGGAAGAAATATTTCCATAACGAGAAAAATAAAAGTACAAAAGGTCTGTAACCAGAAGCTTGTTTTTTTTTTAAAAAAAGGAAGCTTGGGTAGCAGCCAGAGAAAGCCTGTAAAGAGAGACCCGGATGTGGAAGGGAAAAAAAATTGCCTGAGTTTTGAATAATAATTAATAAGTGTAAAGTTTCGTTGAAATAATCCCCTCGCTTTAAACTTGGGGATGGGGCAGGTTGCATCAGACCTTGCTGCCTTGCCCAGCTCACTCACTCTGGGTGGAAGGACCAGGGCAGCACAAATAAAAATTCAATCCTCCTCCTCTCTCTCTCTCTCTCTCTCTCTATGATATTTATAGACACTCACCCGGGGGCTACACAGCGACTTTAAGAATGAGACACTAGGGTTGTGAGACTATGTTTCAAACCGCACCCGTTACTTTCCAAGCAACGGAAAGGAAGAAGTTGTTGTCCCAGTTCTCCGAAATCTGCAAAAGCCTCTCTTTTTTTGGGGGGCGGGGGTGCGTGGTAAGAAGGACCGAGTTTTGTGATGCGGGTTTTGGCTGGAAGCTCATCACGGTCCAGGCGTGTGGAGAAGTCCCGGGGGAACTCACCCTTTCCACTGGTCGCGTCCACACATCGAACTGACCTTGAAGGGTCGCTCAGTCAAGACCTCAAGTAGTTACAACGGTTATAGATTTTGTTTTTAAAAAGTGGCCAAGATTTTTTTTTTTTACAAAACTTAATAAAAAAAAGTAGGCACTAAAAATTCGTAGTCGAATTGTAAGCAAATTCATATTTTTTTTTCTACGTGCTTTATACACGTTTGAGAGTTGGGAGGCTATGGGCATGTTGCTGCCACACGGCGGATTGCGAGTTCGGGTCCGGGATTGGGAGGTTCTGGTCCTGGATTGGGCTGGGGTTGGGAGGTTCTGATCCGGGATTGGGCTGGGGTTGGGAGGTTCTGATCCGGGATTGGGCTGGGGTTGAGAGGTTCTGATCCGGGATTGGGCTGGGGTTGAGAGGTTCTGGTCCGGAATTGGGCTGGGGTTGACAGGTTCTGATCCGGGATTGGGCTGGGGTTGGGAGGTTCTGGTCCGGGATTGGGCTGGGGTTGACAGGTTCTGATCCGGGATTGGGCTGGGGTTGGGAGGTTCTGGTCCGGGATTGGGCTGGGGTTGACAGGTTCTGATCCGGGATTGGGCTGGGGTTGGGAGGTTCTGGTCCGGGATTGGGCTGGGGTTGGGAGGTTCTGGTCCTGGATTGGGAGGTTCTGGTCCTGGATTGGGCTGGGGTTGGGAGGTTCTGATCCGGGATTGGGCTGGGGTTGAGAGGTTCTGGTCCGGGATTGGGCTGGGGTTGACAGGTTCTGATCCGGGATTGGGCTGGGGTTGGGAGGTTCTGGTCCGGGATTGGGCTGGGGTTGGGAGGTTCTGGTCCGGGATTGGGCTGGGGTTGGGAGGTTCTGGTCCGGGATTGGGCTGGGGTTGGGAGGTTCTGGTCCTGGATTGGGAGGTTCTGGTCCTGGATTGGGCTGGGGTTGGGAGGTTCTGATCCGGGATTGGGCTGGGGTTGAGAGGTTCTGGTCCGGGATTGGACTGGGGTTGACAGGTTCTGATCCGGGATTGGGCTGGGGTTGAGAGGTTCTGGTCCGGGATTGGCCTGGGGTTGGGAGGTTCTGGTCCGGGATTGGGCTGGGGTTGGGAGGTTCTGGTCCGGGATTGGGCTGGGGTTGGGAGGTTCTGGTCCGGGATTGGGCTGGGGTTGGGAGGTTCTGGTCCGGGATTGGGAAGTTCGGGTCCGGGACTGGACTCGAGTTGGGAGGTTCGGGTCCGGGATTGGGCTGGGGTTGAGAGGTTCTGGTTCGGGATTGGGAGATTCGGGTCCCTGGTCTCCAACCCTCCAGCACTCACCTGGTAGCCGAACTGGTTGCAAGGGAAGCCCAGCACGACGAAGCGGTGCGGGTAGCGCCGCTGGAGTTCGTTGAGCTGGGTAAAGTCCCTTGTGGTCGTGCCTCAGAGGGAAGCCACATTCTCGATCAAGACCACCCTGCCTCGTAAATTATTGAAGTCCAGCTTGTCCCCGTCCAGGGTGACGGCGCTGAGGTCGTAGAAGGACTTGACGCTCTGAGACATCCTCAGTGTATCACAAGGCTGCCTTGCAGAAGGACTCCAAGCAAATGGTGTGGGTATCAAGCCCTCTGATCACAGGTACAAAGGATTCTATGACTTGTGCGATGACTTGGCAGAAAAAAGAAACACCAGCCCCTCCCTCTCCAGTGGACCAAGCATTTAATGAGTTAGTTTCCTACAATAGCAGGAAACAGGCACTCATCCTGGCACATATTCAACTCTCTGCGAGACAACCACATACGGTTAAGTTTCACACAACTGCATTAAAATCTTATAAATATTTAAATCTTACTTATTTTGAACGGGGAGGAGAGCCCCCTTTAGTTTAAGATCATGCTTTGAACTGGGGGCGGGGAGCTACTTATACAGATCAGTATTGAAAAAGTGCAGGGATGAGAATCAGCACTTTCGCAAACAGAATCATAGAAATCCCCCGAAAGAAATTCAAAAACCTAGGACTGAGAGATTAGTTTTTTCCTTTTAGCCAAGACGCCGAAAAACATAGCAACTAAAAAGTTAAGGCAACGGGTTGGAGTTGGGAATTCCAGTCCTTTCTGAGCGTTTGGCCTTTATTTCCAGAAAATTGAGTTAAACTCAAGGTTTCAAGGTGAATGAGTTGCTCCTCCCTCACTTTCCGTTTACCACGCCCGGCCTGGGCAGGTAAGGACAGGTTCCCACTGGGAGTCTATAGTATTGCAAGGTTTATTATACACGGAGCTGAGACAATTAATTTATTTACCAGCGTTTCTGTGATACAAGTGTGCAACAAGGATTAAGAGCTCAGGTCGATGCGGTTCCCCCACAGAGATTCGACTCCAGTCTCCCTTGGGAGTGTGTTGATCAGAATTATTTGCTGCACTTGAAGGACAGAAGTCCGTCTGTGCCAGCAGTTTTATTTTTGGCGGAGTTTAACCAACCCTGCAACAACCCCCCCCCCCCCCCGCGTCTTCGTGCCTAGTGGGCGTAAACAGCTGGCTGCAAAACACCATCAGGTTTGGTAACACTGCAAGTGCACCATCAATTCTCAGATTCAGACCACGGGCCACAATAGGATCAATATTTAATAACAAGGCAGACGCTAACTGTATTTTCCACTTGAGTTGGGGCCCTGGCATCATTTCCTGTTGACTGATCAAATTTACTGAATGAAGCAAACAAGCCGTATTGTTGGATAACAAGCCAGTTGATATTCAATTTTCTTCACACCAGCACTACTACTCAGGCAGTCCCTCGGGACTGAGGATGAGCTCCTTCCACTCTGGGGTTGTGTTGGGGGGCGGGGGGGTGCACCTGAGGTGACTAAAAAGTCCAATGCTTACTGAGATTAGCTTTAATGGAACTTAAATTCCACCAGCTATCATGGTGGGATTTGAACCCATGTTCCCCAAAGCATTAGCTTGGGCCCCTGGGTTACTAGCCCAGTGACATTACCACTACACCATCTCCCCCTGATGTTGCACACAGATGTATTCACACATTATAAAATACATGGACACCAGCAAAAATGTGTTCATCTTAACCTTTAATATAGTGATTGTTGAATACTCCCCACCCTGCAAAATGTTCGCCTTCACATATTTATCTAATTCCCTTTTGAACCCTACCACGGAATTTGAATCCACCATCCAGTCAGGCAGTGCATTCCAAATCCTAACTAGTAGTTACATGAAAAAAAAGGTTTTCCTCATGTCACCTAGTTCGTTTGCCAATTACCTTAATTCGGTGCCCTCTGATTAGCAACCCTTCAGCCTTTGGGAACCCTTTCTCTTTACCCACTCTGTCGAAACCCTCTTATGATTTTAAGTACTTCAAACAGATCGCCTCGTAGGTTTCTCTGCCCTATCCCAGCTTCTCCAGTCTATTCCCATAAATATTTCCCTTTGTCCCTGGGGCCATTCTTGTAAATCTCCTTTGCGTATCCCTAAAGTACAGTGCCCAGAATTGGACACAATACTCCAACTTTATACAGGTTAACCTTACTTTCTGGGCTTTTCTGCTCTGTGCCTCAAAAGCTAGATGTTGAATCTCTTTTTCATTCATTCACTGCCAGAAGTCTTACTGAAAATTGTCACACTTGGACGTATTTATAGCTGAGAGAGGTAATTTTTCAGGAGTCACGTTGGCCAGGATTTTCCGGCCCCTCCGTGGAGGGACCCACTGCTGGAGATTCAGTGGCCCAGCCAAAAGTCCACTGATGTTCAGCAGGACCAGATGATTCTGGTGGTGGGCGGGGCTGGGCAATCCTGCCCATTGTCTTGGACTATGAAATTGTTCAGCATCCCGCACAAGAATGCATGTACAATGTGTAACACGCATAATATCACAATAGACCAAGGCCTGAATTTTACCTTTGGTGGGCGTACGCAATTGGCGGGCCCGGGAGCAGTGGGGAAACCGACCCCGATGTTTCCACGGGCGCGGGTGAGCACTGTGAGAAATCTCCCTGAAGGCAGACAGCTGCCTCAGGGAGCTGCAGACCTGAAAATGATCAAATAAAGATTTAAAAAGCTGCAAAAAAAAAATGTCCATGCATCACCATCAAGCACCTGAAAATATAGCTGATAAAAACAATGTCCAAAGATATTTATTTTTATTTTATTTCATAACGGAAATTTCATCCCGCCCTCGGATAAGGTTTGATGAAAAATGTAAAGGCCGCCTGGCCGATTCGACCATCCGCCAACCATATGGTTGGATGGGCCACGAAAAATCGGAGGCACTGCTAATGGGTTTAATTGCCCTCTTAATTGTTGGCGGGTGCGCCTCTGACTTTTGCGTGTGTGTGCTGAGCGAAATATTGCGCGAGTGTGCAATGGTGTCGGGACGCTCGCCTGATGCCTTCTCACGCGATTTTATGCCTGCCCGCGGGACATAAAATTCAGCCCTAAATGTTGGAACAGAGAAAGATCATTAGGAAACTATAGAAGTGACAGATCATTGTTTAAGTGTTCAACAGATCCAACACAAGCCAATCCCGAGTAAACATTTTTATGGAACAGATGGAATGAATAGAGGAAATGAGTGCTGGTACAATTTAGCGTTCAGATGTAAATGAGTACCCAGACATTTCCAAATACAGCAATTTTCAGTAAGACTTCTAGTGATGAATGAATGAAAAGTCATTTAACATTTAAGCATTCAAGTGACCAATTCATGTGCACATACAGACAACGAGATGTTTTGGTAGGCTGAGTGTGAGATTGAAAACTGTTAACAGTATTAATTTAAACATTCATGTAATTCAACATAAGCAACACAATGGAACCCTTGATGAACTTTATTTGTAAACATCTGTGAATAAAATCATGGTTTTCAACAGCAGGTAATTATAATTCATTCAAGTCAAATTGTACATTTTCCTTCACAAATATAGCAACTTAAGAAAATTAAGATGCTTTAACTCAACATATCTCTTTCATTTGACTCTTCCAAGTAGGGTGAAGAACATTGGGAAGTTGATGCATTCATACATACAGTACCAGATCCCTTATCCATTGTCTCAAAATCAGGAAGGACCCGAAAACCGGCTATGTTCGAAGCTGGTGCTCTGGGTAGCAATTTGAATAAAACCCTTTTATTCTTCATTTTCATACTTTATGTATTATAAGTACTTGCTAGGCTTAGGATGCAAAATCCATGAAATCCCCAAATCCGGCACGCATCTGGTCCTGAGCTTCCCGGACACGGGGTCCGGTGCCTCTACATACAAACGAGCTAAATGCACAAATATTCAAAACATCAGGCTCAAACAAATAGCCAAATTTCAGTAAACCACAGAATTAGTTCAACCTTTATCATGAACATTGCATTCTTACACTGAGAGGAAAGCAATTTATACAGACCATCAACTGAACATTGGTGTTCACAGTTATGAGGAATGTTAACATTGGCACCCTGCAGTAGCATATCACTCATGACTCCAAATCCCGACTTTAATGGAAAACAGGAGAATGCCTCGTTTTCTTCAGAAATATTGAGCTGTCAGCAAAATTGCATGGGCACTAATCAAACATGCAATCTCTGCGAGTACAGTTTAATTAGTGATTAGTGATTGATAGAAATTTTTACCTTTTTCTTTAAAACACCAAAGTCTATCTCCACTGTTGCACTGCTGCAAAAGAGATTTTATTCTTGGAAATTTGTGATGCCAATAAGAGGGAATTCACAAAGCAGTTTGAATTATAGAACTCAATGCACAGAATATTCAGCTTTGAAAATTCTAACTATTCAATTTTATAACAGTTCTTCAGTATTCAAAGCTTTATAAAGTGCAAAAAAATTCACTTAATTTCACAAGAACCGCAAAAATAAAACTTGAAAAGGGAGAGAATTTGAATGGACTGAATTATTGGTTCAGTTATACAGTTGTCCCTTAGAAAATAATTTATTTAGTTTTCTGTTTCTGGCATGGTTAATGTTGGAAAGTCAATGGTGATATATGAGAGAAAGGTGTATCAGTCACCTATTTAGCCCAAGCAACAAGCATCTACCAATTTTAAGATCTCCAGTGAAGACTGAAAATCTTTGGATCAAATGACAAAAATATAAGCACAAATGAAAACAATATGATGCCAAAACCTCATTCAGGTCAATAATCCAGCAGGACAGCGTGAGACTTAAAAAAATAAGCAGGGGAGATAATTGTTCATTTCATGAGGGCCTTTCAAGATATAAAAATCTAAATTGGCAAAATCACCTTTTGACAGTGTCTGCAAATAACATTGTCCTGTTGCAAACGTCATAACCTCAAGCTTTAGTTGGATATCTAAATAGAGTAAGATGTAAATAGACATGCTGGGTTCAAAAATTCTTAATTGGGCAGCAACATGACAATTGAGCACTTTTAGTGAGCTTGGCCAAAAGTATATTTAAAGCATTCTGAAGAAACTAATTACTAATTACATAAATGGGGGAGTTCCAGGAAACTGTTGTGATACATAACTAATTGTGAAACCAACAGTGACACACGTTTTCTGGAAGGGCTGCTCACATACAAAACAAATACTGAAAATAGCAGTCTTGTAGAAACTGGGCTACTGAACCATCAGTTGAGCACCTGAACACGAATTCACAGCACAGTAACTGTACAAAATGCACTAGTCCAAGAAGTGGTTGAGCCACAGAGCTGGGACAAAAATACAACACCTACTGGAATCAACTGGAAGAATTAGTCCAATTCAGGAGAGATGCAGGATTCAGGTGAACATTTAAGGTGGCACAAAATAGCAGCAGGCAACCAGGTCTTGAATTCTTGAGGCATGATTCAGACCGCTGAACTGGATTTTGTCTTGCTACGTTTCTAGCACCAGCAAGCTTTCTGTGAGTTATCCATCCCTTCAGTTTTGCTGTCATCCTCCTCTAAATCAGCTATACCAAGCTCACCAGGGGTTGATAGTCGAAGTCCATCAAGCTCCTTCTTATGGGCCTGTAACACTAGTTCTGTCAGTCTAGTAAATGACTGTGGAGTAAAAACATGCCAAAATACCACTAGATTACAAAAGCAACAATGCAACCTCAATTTTCAATCTGTTAGGGACATACATGTGTCCGTATGCTGTCCATCACACAAAATAAACAAAATTACATTTCAACATTCAATGACAGAGGGAATAATTCTGTGCTGACGCAACATCTATTCTTGAAAAAGCTTTTGTTTATGAGTACTAATTCTCATGGGAGGTTTTATTGGAGGATAATATCAATGTAAAAATAAACTGCCAACAGGATTTAGCTACTTTATAATTTAAGAAAGAAAACTCTGGAAGAACTCAGCAGGTCTGACAGCATCTGTAGAGAAAGAAACAAAGTTAACATTTCGAGTTCGTATGACTCTTCTTCAGTTCTGATGAACATACAGATTCGAAACATTAACTTTGTTTCTTTCTCCACAGATGCTGTCAGACCTGCTGAGTTTTTCCAGCATTTTCTTCATTATTTCAGATTTCCAGCATCTGCAGTATTTTGCTTTCTTAATGATGCTTTATAATTGGTTGTTAAATAATAAGAGTTCTTGCCTGCCACACATAAGGCCTGGTTCATACGCTGGCCAATGGTTTTACAAACTTGTCATAAGCAGGAGGGCCTAAACTGCCTCCCTTCTATGTTGTAAACATGACTAGTTCAATTATAGGCGGTGTTATAATATCTATTCTTTCAGGGAGAGCCTTAGAGACAATTTAAATAATGAACATTATAATTAATACATTCAATTACAAAAACATTCACATTTTATATTCAATATTTACACTTAAGGTTAGATTTTCAATGTTCATAGTCAGCAATTATACCAGGGATGGGAAATTCTGGTCATGAAGAGAGATGTAAGATACTGGGACGATTCACGTTGGATAAGAGGATGCTTTTTTTAATTGGGATTTTTGAATTTAATTAGTGCTTTGATAGGATGGGGGGTGGGGGGTGGTGCGGTGCTTAGCGAAGAGGGGTCATCAATTTTAAACTGTCATTTAGACAAAGAAGGTTAGGAGAAATCTCTTCATGCAGAGAGCTGTTGAGGCACAGAATGCTCTTCTACAGGTTGAGGCAGATGCGTAGGATACAAGAGATTTGGGGAGCAAGCAGTGCGGTACGATTAATTCTGGATTACTCTGGCAGCGTGTGGGGGAAGATATAATGGACCGATTAGCCGCCTTCCCTGCTGTAAATATTTACATTTTTATGATTATAATGATTTCACTGACCTCTTTAATGTTATAATTGGTGCAGGCACTTGTTTCGAAGAAGTCCATTCCATATTCTTTTGCAAGCTATGAAAGGAAACGTTGATAGAAAATGTAATAATAGATCAAATGATGGATTCGCTATTAAGCATATCCAGGCACATGCTCCTCCTATCAAACGAAACGATGAAATAGAAGATACTGCACTTCGGACTCACTGATTTGAATATTTGGAATCTAATTGTTTGGAGAGTTTCCTCAGACACTGACTAACTCACATTGTGCTAGTTAGAGATACATAACAAAATTTTCTGCACTCAATTAGACAACAATCAACAACATAAATTTTAGTTTAAAATCTTTAAACAATGTTTTTTTAAAAAATCGTCATTGAAAATGTTTGGCTCTGCTGGAGATAATGAATCCAAACTTAGGATGCATAAGGATACTGACTCCTGAGTTATTCAGCACATTCTCAATTTGTGATAATCTGCTCATGTTGCATAATAGGAACATTAGGAACAGGGGTAGGCCATTCTGCCCCTCGAGCCTGTTGCACCATTCAACTAGATCATAGCAGGTGTATACCTCAAATCCATTTTTGCCCTGTAGCTCAATATCCCTGGATACTCTTAGCTAACAAAAATGTGACTGCACTACACACACTGATAAACAGCCCAGGTTCGGAATTTCAATCTTTGCTGTCCAGCATCTTTGAAATGGTGAGTTCAGCAGTGTGTGCTCTGATGGAGGGAATTAGTGAACCAAATGCATGTTTTTGACAATCAATGATGGTTTCATGGTCACCATTACTCAGACTAGCTTTGTGTTCCAGATTTTATTAATTGAATTCACCTTCCACCAGCTGCTGTGGTGAGATTTGAACATGTTTCCCCAGAGCATTAGCTTGGGCCTCTGGATTACTGGTCCAGTGATATTACCACCACCACCAGTGGTTCAGAATAACGCTAACAGCGCAGGTTCGACCTGCCTCTTGCCCTGACCCTGAGAGGGGAAGACAATGGCAAACCACCATTGACAAAAAAAAAACTGCCAAGAAAAATGGTTTGGGATGAAGTATCGGCAGACAGTGAGCCTTCGGGCAGAGCACCCATGGAATGGAATGTACAATCCAGAAAACACTTACTTTTTTACCTTGTTCTGCACCCACTTGCCTTTTCTGTTCCTCATCAGCTTTGTTGGCTATGAGAATTTTCTGAACACCTTCAGGTGCATACTGGCAGGAAGCAACACAATGTAAGTAACCAATCAAATGTGAACAATTCATTTCATACAGTCTTATGTCCCAACATTTATTCAAAGACAAGGCTATGCAGAATCACAGCCTCTCCTACCTCATCAACATCGCTGGCCCACTTCATAATATGTTGAAAGGAGCGTTCACTTGTAATATCATACACCAGAAAGATTCCCTAGAAATGAAGGGCAATGAACCAAATTTATGACAGAAGTTGGTGGAAAATGAGTCACACTCACGTTAGTAACATACCATGGCCATAATGCATCTTAGCAATGTGGATTATTATCCATGATCTTCGATATAGGATAGCTATAAGCTGCTAAGAGGTCTGTGCCTTTAAGGCCATTGCTCTAAAACTAAAAACCCAGGTAATTAAAGCGACTTATAAACCGAGGGCTGTTGCATTTGCAGATTCTATTTAAGTTGGCTAAATCAATAATGTTAGATACGCAGATCCAATGATTTTTATTTACATTTTCTTTGAAACACAATTGTGAATTATCACCGGGACCGGGTCTTGTTTTGTAATTCAAACAGAGACTTAACCATATGAAAACTCATTTATCTTGGAATTTTTTAATATCTCTTCATTCAGTTTTACTTCTATGCAAAGGGGGAGAACTTGCTGAGGTAGTTTTGCACCTGGCAGCAGTCCCCCAGACGACCATTCTTCGTATGTGCTTGTCGATGGGCTACTGACAGTGGGTGATCATGGCAACAAACCACTGTGCATATACTGGCAGCAGTCATCACTGAATAATAATGAGTGAAGAATCCCGGTTCACTTTTCTGCTCCCTATTTTCACTGCCTAACATTTTCACTGCCTAACTCATTTTGGCCTTTGCTTGAGATCTGATAACTTCCATCACCTGTTCCTGTTTGGCTCAGGACCACAACATAATGAGTTCACCCACAAGTCAATAGAAACCTGGTTAGTTAGTTTTCCCAATTTTCATTCCATGCTGACGTTTAGTGCATTTCAACTGCCCTCTGGTACCTACCCTCAAGAGGCCACTATTTACGTGTCCAGACATTGTGGCCCTGTTTTAAAGGAGGAGGGGCTCCTGCAGCGGTAGCCTAAACCACCTACAAAGTTGGTGAAGATAGGATGGCACCAGAGGGAATGGTATGGCCTCAGGTTGGTGAAAGAACCTGGCCTGACCTTCACACCTCCCGTGCATCACTCTCACTGGGCAGGTTAAAATGGCACCTTAAGTTTGCATACTATCTGGCAGTGGATATTACCATTCAGGTCTGATACTATGTTCACTTGACACTTGCCCTATCACTTCAAGGTGGGGGGCAGTGGGCTGTGACACAAAGCAGGACCTGCAGCCTATCTTCCCTCTTCCTTGCCAGGGGCACAAGGCTAACTCTACCACACACAACTGCAGCCAATGGTTAAATGTCTGCACAGACCATGCCTGGGCCAGATGGTTTATATGGCCAATATGACACCACATACGATAGTGGCAAAACATAAACAGAAATGAGAACAACTTGTAATGATTATGTCAATTGAGGCAAAAACATTTACCCACGAAACCATTTGAAATTTAAAGCAAAGAAGCTTTCTCTATTAGTTTTAAATTCAATTGTGCCACCTGGCTATCTTATGAGCCTTCTCAAACATTTTCTTTTCCATGTGCTATGTCATGGAAGGTGGGTGCTGATGGCAAGGTCAGCATTTTGCTGCCTATCCCTAACTGCCCTTGAACTGAGTGGCTTGCTAGGCCATTTCAGAGGGCAGTTTCACAGTCTGGAGTCACATGTAGGCCACAGCAGGTAAGGATGGTAGATTTCCTTCTTTTATTGGGCCAGATAAGTTTTTACAACAATCAATGATAGGTTCATAGTCACCACTGCTAAGACTAGCTCCATGTTCCAGATTGATTAAATGAATTTAAATTCCACCAGCTGCCATTGTGGGATTTGAACCCGAGCGTTAGCCTCAGGATTGCTACTACTACTAACGACATTACCACTACACCGTCCGCTCTCCTCCCAAACGCAGAGCTCACCTGGGCTCGTCGGTAGTACTGTTTTGTGATAGTCTGGTATCGCTCCTGCCCCGCAGTGTCCCTGAGAAAATAATTTAAGCAAATGATAAAAGCATTAAAACTATACTTGCCATACATGGAAAAATTCTAATTACAGGACCTGCACAATCAATTCCTACCTTTCTCCTTTACTCTATTTATCAACCTCGTCTTCACAAGTAAAGGGTATTTTTCAAACGTTGTGCTAAGCAGCGAAGAGTGGATTATAGTTGAGCTGCAATAACAACCTTAAGTTTGTTTTTTAAAAGAGCATTTTCTTCATAAAAAAGAATGTTCAGCAAACCATTTTGGATTTTTTTTTTTGAGCAGAGAGAAGGGCCAGAGGAGCTCTGCTCATCACTTTCATCAGAAACTCTGCAAATATAAGTCAACTACAAATTTTTCTCAACATGGCTTTGCTCATCATATTCTATGGCCTGAATCTTCTGGTTGGTGTGCAGGGGTGGGTCCTGCTCAGTGATGCGTAAAATGACGCGTGTCATGACATCACTACGCGTCATTCCAATTTTCAGTTTGACAGGCGGGCACCGGAGTCGGCTGCGCGCCCGCCGAACTGTCAAAGGCCTATTAAGACCATTTAACAATCGCTTGAAACAATGAACAGCGCTGCCCGTCCAACCTTAAGGTTGGCGGGGGGGGCAGGCAAAGAGCCCAGGCGGCCTTCATGTTTTCCATGAAACCTCATCCACGGACGGGGTGAGGTTTCCTGAAGGTTTTACAAATTAAATAAAAATTTTTATTAAAATTCATTGACATGTTCCAGCTCATGTGACACTGTCACATGAGGGAACATGTCTGAATAATTTTTTTTCTCTCCTTATTTCAATTCTTCATAGTCAAAGTAATCTCCCCTCCGGGAGATTTCTGCGCTCTTTCGCATGCGCAAAAGAGCAGAGGCCCTGACTCTCCCTCCTCCCCCCACCCGCACAGGGAGAGCTCAGCACTTCCGGGCACGTGTCACGCTGGGCGGGTCTTAATTGGCCCGCCCACATAAAATGGCGGCAATCGGCTGCACCCCCGGCCCCGCGCAGCCCACCTGACAGGGAGAAAATTCTCCCCTGTGTTTCCTAAACAAAGAATCAAAGGTTTCCCACAAAGACATTCTTGGCATCGATTCTGAATGCTCAGATAGCTGCCAAATAATCACTGGGCTGCAATGTCACAGTAACCTTGGACAGGATGGCGCTTGAGATGTTACTGAGTTATTGACAGGCAGTTCCATAATGTTGCTGGTGCCACAGGGGTCCACTCACCCACAATTCAGTTTGGCACAGTGACCCTAAAGCCCAGGAGCTGCAGCAGGCTTTTTTCTCCCGGTGACAACATGTGCACCGCTTCTCTGGGGGTCAGAAAGTGGGGCAAGGTGCCAACCTGGTGGCAGAGCGGCAGCCTACAGTAGGCCAATGTCAGGGCCACGCTCAGCGAGATCAAGAAGCACCTCCATCTCTCAGGAGTGTCTTACCAATACACAGACTCCTGCCGCTGGGAATGCGCTAAGAGACACCGCCAATTTAGAGCACAACACCACCCACTTAGAGGAAGGGGACGCAAGGTGATAGCAAGCACCAGTTTCAGAGCAAAATCACAGGTTTGCTGATAGGTGACCTAGGCACTGTATTATCAGCACTCGCAGATGTCATTCGTGAGGCTGGGGCATCTTATGTGCTGCAAAACCTATGGACTGGACTGGGGAGGGGCTATGTGATGTGGGTGGTGGGTGGCAAAAATTGCAGGGAAAAGCATATACCTTGACCCCGAAGCTGTGTCCCCTCCCTTCTGCTGCCAGTTTCCCTGGGAAGCAGGTTAAACCAGGGGCTGCCAGCCTCAATAAAACTTTTAATTGGCCAACCCATCTCCTGGGAATGGGTTGACAGCTTTGCCCGTCCTGACTCTGTTAAACATGGTGGTAGATAGGTTGGAGGCAGAAAGGGGCCTGGTTGGAAGTTTATAGTTCTAACATCTCACTCAACAACAGCCCGTCTATCTTGGGAGGGGGTGGGGTTGCAGGGGTGGGGGTTGGTTTGGTGAGGGGGAAGGTGGTTAAGATCCAGTTTCCTGTTTCTGTCTTTGACAGGGGTTCAGAGATGCTACAGAAGGATAATAAACAAAGACATTGGGTGAATTGTTGTAAAATGAATGCTTCAAGACTACTGCATTCATCCAGTCAGCACAGAAGGCCTCACACAAGCTGAACATTGACAAGTTTTCATTGAGCTTTATGGGTGCCAATGTCATTCTGGATTGTAATTATGGGTGCCAATATCATTCTGGATTGTAAGAGAATCCTTCCGCTCTTTAAACACCTTGGGCCATCTCCTGTTGTCCAAGCAGAAACATTTAATACATGGTTGCTGTGGCAACCAAGGCATCAGTTAACGCTTCCATGCTCTGCCAACTCATTGATGTTCCTGATTTCCCACTGAGCCCCTAGAAAGGGACACGGAGGCAAAACAAATTCAAGGTAGCTTCCGCACCAGTGCCATGACTGCATTGGAAATGGGCTGCCAGCCCTTCTATATGGTGACACACACGCCCTGTTACTGTCTCCCTGAAAAATTGCAGCTTCCAAAGGCATTGGTCTTGTGTCAGATCCAGATCAATCCCCTGTGGTTGCTATGTACGTTTGACAAGGTAACAGTGGACAAGAAGTCCTCCTCATGACGATGCCTCGCTTCACGGGCATTCAAACATTTTCCTTGCTCCCATTCCACCAAGTAGCAAGTGGGCAATGGGATTCTGAATGTATATCATTTTGCTAATTGAGATGATGAGAGATTCCTTTGACTTCAAAGGATAGGGGTCTACAGTAATCATAAACTTTTAATTTTTTCTCACCACTTTGGCGAGAAATAAAATTTCTTTCAAATATTGATGCAAATACATTGCAACCAGCCAGTAAATCCAGTTTTGGTAGTTGCTATCACATAACCTTACATCCACATTTAAGGAAAAAGTAAATGTGCAGGCCTTAATGACGTTACTTCCAGCTCTTATAAATTAAACTTACATGTCAGCAGCACCTCTTTGAAGCACAACCAATGTCTTTGCTGCAACACTGTCAATGAACATAAATATGCGTGAAATGCAAATAGGCAGAAACTGAGCACATGGGGTCTCCACTCCTTCTTTGCCTGTCTGCACCCCAGAAATAGGTGCAATGGAACACACAAGAAAATCGGCTCCACAAAAACCTTACACTGGGATTCCCAGGTTACTAAGCAGAAGCAAATGTGCCTAAAGAGAGTGTTTGGGGCCCGGCCTTTATCTTAGCCTTACTGTTACATAACACCCGTGTTCAATTGACAGAAGAGTTATTTGACAACAAAAGGCACTATCGCTTTGATCAAACGCTCTGGAATTTCATTCACACAGGAGTCACTTACAGCTTGCTAGGCTCCTGACGTATAAAATATTGTTGAGATTAATCACACTTTCTAACTGTTCAATAATTATTGGGCGTTTGATTTCCTTTTTCAGTCAATTAACATCCTCAGCAATGAGCCCCTGACAATGTTTGCTGTTAAATGTTTTGAGGCCTTTATTAAAATAATTGGAACCATGGAGCACTTTCTAATTTTGTTCTAAGGTAGCAATTGAAATCCAGAGATGTAGCACCTCAATGTCCCACTTGACTTCATTTCTTCCCTCATAATTGATCCATTACCAAGTTCAGGCTCTTTCATCTCTCCAAATTCATCTCTTCCATCCCGATTGCAGCCAAAATCCTTCATCAACTTGCTTAATTTCTTCATGTTCCCTGAATCAGCCTCCCCGCCTCCACTAATCACATCTCCTTGCGAAATCTGCGGCCTGTGTCTTCTCCCACATTCCTTTCACTCCCAATCCTTCTCAAGCTTCATTTCTTCCTTGAGCTCAGTGAATTCACTTCCAGATCTAGATCCTCTTTTTCAAATCTCTCCTTGGTTCTAACAACTTGCTTTCAGTCAACTGCTCCACATGCAACCTCCAGTCCTGTAGCTCTTTCCTTTAGCCTTTCATCATTGTCCACTCTTCCATTCTCCACACCTACGTCCTCTGCAAACTGCTCCTCCAACTTCCCATCTCCGATTTCAAAAGTTTTGTCTTCTTCAGCTGCAATTTCTGCGCTAATTCCTCGAGCTTGCAAAAGGCTTTTGAGCATTTGAGGACTCCAATTTTTTTTTTTGCGCAGATGTGGCCATTGCCACGAACAAAGTGGCTTGCTAGGCCATTTCAGGGGGCATTTTTAAGAGTCAAACACATAGCTGTGGGTCTGGAGTCACATGTAGGCCAGACAAGGTAAGGAGGGCAGATTTCCTAAAAGGACATTAGTGAACCAGATGGGTTTTTACAACAAAAATCAATGACAGATTCAAAGTCACCATTACAGAGACAAGCTTTATACTCCAGATTTATTAATTGAATTTAAATTCCACTAGCTGCCATGGTGGGATTTGAACTCATGCCCCAGAACATTAGGTGGTGGCAGCTGGATGACTAGTCCAATGATGTTACCACTAGGCCGCCATCTTCACTGCACATTGTGTTTTTTTCTTCCCCTTTCTCAATTGTTTTCACCACATGCTGTGGCCCCCTATCTCAGAGTGATCAGGTGATCTGCTCCCAGTTAACAACCAGCTATCAAAGAAACAACCTAAGAGCGTAGCTTGTCTGGCCTTGTGATCTGTGTACCCTCTCCCCATTCTCCACCACCATGAAACGGCAGAGGGTTGAAACTGAGAGCTTGTCATTTGAGAAAGCTCATCAACATATCTCTGCCACCTCAATCTGGAATGCTAGGAAGCATATTTTATAGATTAAAAAAAATTAACAAGCTCATTTAAATTATGATGAAATTATACTTGAATCCTCAGAAGGGATAAACACAATGAACCTTTTGTTCATAAAACAATCATTTGCGGAGCTTTACATAGGTAGCTTAAACAGTTCAAGCAACAGAGGAAAACAATGGAAAATATTGCTTGTGTTGTGGTTAAGCAAACACAATATGGTGTGACCTTGAACAAATGGAATGGCAGTGCTGGTTAAAGCACTGGGATTTTCATGAAGCTGTTAATTTATAAAATATTTTGGAAAATATTTTTCTTTTAAAAATAGAGGTTTAGCCTGTGGTTATGCCATAATTGGATTAAAGCCAGATAGTCTAGGTGTTTTGATATGTACTAGTTTTGAGAGATGTAAGAGAGATAGCGTGCATTTGCATTTTTTTGAATACAGCATTCAAGAAGTGAGGTGAAAATTGACATATTTCTAGCAGCTACCAAGCAATATGTTTATATTACTAATAAAATTGGTATTATGAAAGGGGTTTTATTGTTAAATAGTGAAGTTCAAAGCGGTTGTTGATACAGCGAGAATTAACATTCAATCGGGCTGGTAGGTATAACTTCAGTAGTTTTCGGGTGTGCAGAGCAGAGGCAATGTACGATCAAAAGGCAACTGCAAGCCTCCAACTGGCTCCACAGTGAAAGGAGCCTCATTTTGAATTCGTACAGTGAAAATGCTTTGCCTGGTGCCTGGTGTCTGGTTAAGTCTATGAGTTGCTGTTGCCTTAATGGAGATTAGTTTGGGAATTTGTTAACAGTTATGATAGTAGCAATTTGTAGCCATGTGTATATATATTTTAACCTGTGGTAATTAATAGAATGTTTCGTTTAATGTAAAACCTCGAGAACTAGTAGTCTGATTCCTGAATTTAGGGTCGCATCTCAAACATTTAACACTTAAAATGATAGGTTATGACAGTTATTTAAATTTTCCCTCTGGGAATTTTAAATAACTCCACTTTACCAACTGCATCGGTTATCATAACAGGGGTAGAAATTGGTCTTGAGCGTTAGTGCAAAACAGCAGTCGCGAATCAGTGGCCAGTAATACGCTCTGCCGAATTTACTTTCCAACTGACTTGAATGGTAGTAAAGGTTGCATGCAGTTGACTAGCTTAGGAACTAATTATAGGCCTCAAAAGAAATATATTTCCGAAGTTACACTCTATGGGTGTAGATTACCTTTGGGGTTCATCCAACATCAGCAGAAAGATTTCAGCAATTACAACAGAGAGGCAGGCCATTAGGGTCCAGTTTGGTATTTATCTCCACTGGAGCTGTATTCCTAATTTTCCATGCCCGCACTGTTACCATATCCTTTTGTTTTTTTGCCCCCGCAACAAAATATCTTAAATGATGAGATAGTCAGTCACTAGCCCGAGTTGTTCATTCCACAGCCTCACAACTCTCTGTGAAAAGCAGATTTCTCTTGCTCTCTTATATTTCATCTGGTCTATGTCCCCTCATTCTAGACTCCTCAAAGTCTGTTTCCACCTATCCTACCTCATCTTCATCATATTAAATACTACTATCAAATCATCCTTTATTCGATAAAAGGCGGCAACCCAGTACATGAATAAATAAAATATTGCAAAGACAGAATTACATTTCAAATTAAACTATAACATGTTATGACTATGAGGTTTATAAGATTACAAGTCAAGTATCCTTGAACCATAAATCCAAATAGCTGAACACATCCAAAAACCACACTTTTTTGAACCTCATCGACCTTTAGTGTGGGGAATCTAGCTGTTTGTCTGCACTGTTCACCTTGCAATTTTTGTGGTGAACACATCAAAAAAAGAAACTTATTACAGGTATCCTGTGTTTATTATTGCGATACATCTTACTTTTCTAGCCATTTGATTTACTTTAGACTATAGCTAGCATAGGTTTAGTCTATTGTAATTAAGTTTATATGCGGTATCCGAAAACCAAAATGATCTGAAATCCAAAATGCAATCGGCCCTAAGGGTTTCGGATAAAGTTTGCACCACCTGTATTATGTTTTGGCGCACACTTTCAATTTAGGGAAAAACAAAGAGGGGTCATGCGATCTGTGCTGAAGCCTGCCTGACAACCAGCCTGGGTGATGGGCTGCTAAAGATTGAAGGGGGTCCAGATTGTTTTACTGGGACAAAGGTGCAAGGTGTTTGCGCTTGGAGACAACAGCAGCCTCCAAAACTAGACGCTAACAAGGAAAAGAGAAAAAAAAATCTCCCAGATGATAACCATTCCTATGGAGGTTCAGTGATACCTGGCCACAGTGAGGGGTACAATGGGAAGCAAAGCACTGTATCCCGGAATAGTTTTGGGTCCTGTGGCAATCGACAGCCCAGGTTAAAGTGCATGATAGCAATGTTTTAGCAATGTGGCCATGTTTCCATCCTTATGCACATAACACTTGTTATGAATGCTCCACCTCCCAATCTTTAAAATCTGGGCAAATTTTCACAGCACATTAAAGTACTCAACTTCCTACAAGAGTTCAATGAAATAAGTAAAGTTCTTGGGTAGACACAGCTACATATTTAGCCAGAGATATTTAGAATTATAACTGCATGAGCTGTTAAACATGGATCCTTTATTATTTACTATCTCTTCCGAGCAGATTCCCTCTGCTGGTACATGTGTGAATGGTTGCCTCAAGTGGACAAATGCACAATGCAATTTTCAATACACTACAAGATAGATCCATTTTTTTTTTAAATAGAAAAATCCTATCCAAAAATTCCATAAAAATTTCATGCTTAAATGAACTTCTGCCTTTTCAGAAGCAAGCATTCCTGTGGACTGTAATAATCCACTTCTAATCCATCTTTTATATGACCTAGTATTTTTTGAATTCTTATAATTTTTCTTTTTGACTGGCACCTGATGTATAGAAATTTGGTGGCATATTGTTAAATTACTGGTAATCTAGACACCAAGACAAATGATCTGGAGACATGAACATAAATCCTACCAGAGCAGCTGGGACTTAAATTCAATTAATTAAATAAAGCTGGAATAAAAAGATAATATCAGTTGTGGTGACTGTGAAACTACCAGATTGTTGTTAAAAACCCATCTGGCACGCTAATGTCGTAAGAATTGAAATATTCCATGTTTACTTAGCCTGACTGATGTAAATCCAGACCCACTGTAATGTTTTGTTTATTATTCATTTATGAATGTGGGCATTGTCAATGTATAAATAATCACACTGCATGGCAATCACCTTGTTAAAAACAATTGCTAGTTAAACAGGTGATGAGCATTGTTCATCCCATCTAAATAGAATAAAAAGATACAGCTGGAACATTTTGTGTGGAAGGCAGTTCTGAGAAGAAATTAGCTTGAACCAAAAGATTAGCCTGGATTAATTCTTCCATCATAACCTCTTATTGTGAGTAACTGGCACTGCTTGCTAGGCCAGCCTTTATTGCCATCCTTATTTGCCCTTAAGAAGGTGGTGGTGGTGAACTGCCTTTTTGAACTGCTGAAGTCCCTGTGGTGTAGGTACACCCACATTGCTGTCAGGGAGGGAGTTCCAGGATTTTGACATAATGAAGGAACGGGGATATATTTCCAAGTCAGGATGGTGAATGGCTTGGAGGGGAACTTCCAGGTGGTGGTGTTCTGTGTATCTGCTGCCCTTGTCCTTCTAGATGGTAGTGGTTGTGGGGTTGGATGGTGCTGCCTAAGGAGCCTTGATGAGTTTCTGCATTGCACCTTGTAGATGGTGGCTGATGCTTAACTACCTTCTGAAATGGCTTAGCAAGCCACTCTGTTGTTGCTGAGAATATGGTTCACCACCACCACCTTCTTAAGGACAATTAAGAATAGCAAATAAATATTGGTCTTGGCAACAACTTGCAGACCTTGTAAATGAATTTCCAGGTACAGTAGCATAGGCAAAAACACAAGACTCTTAAGAAAGCAATGAAATGCAACAATGGACCAACAGTAAGATTCCTCTGGAGAGTTGAATAAATGAGACCTTCCTCATCCATAACTATCTTGTGATTTTTGGAGGTGGAAACAATCTATATATATTTTTTTAAAAAAGCTATGGGCTGAATCTTTGGCTTGGTGAGTGGGAATGGAGCTTGATTGCCGAGGTGTAAAATGACATGTGGTGATGTTGGGTGGGCTTCCCAATGTCACAGCACGTCATTCAGACTTTCAGTTTGGTGGGTGTGCACCTGTTGAACTGTCAAAGACCTGTTAAGGCCATTTAACTCAATTAAAATAATTAATGGAGCTGCTTGTCCAACCTTAAGGTTGATGGGCAGGTGAAGAGCCCAGGCGGCCTTTGCATTTTTCATAGAACCTCATCCATGGGTGGAATGAGGTTTCATGAAAGACTTGAAATTTTGACAATTTTTATTGAAGTTAATGCACATGGCCCAGTTCATGTGACAGTTTCACATGAGGGGACATGTCAAAAATTTTCTAGCCACTTTATTTTGGACTTCAAACTGAGGCACAGAGATGTCTCAGATTTCTGTGCTCTTTTGCGTGCATATGTGAAAGAGTGTACTCCTGACTCGGGCAACCCTGACCCCACCTGCACAGGGAACGCTCAGTGCTTCTGGGCACGTGTCACGCTGGGTGGGCCTTAACTGGCCTGCCCATGTAAAATAGCAGTGTGGCCCTGATCGGGGGTGCCGATCGGGTCCATGCCCGCTCCTGCTTTGCCTGCCGACAGGCAGAAGATTCTGTCTTATGCTTTCATTCCATTCACAATCTAAATTTTTTTTTTGTTTTAGGTTGATTTTAAAAAAAAACCTATGAAACCCAAGAAGGGCTGCAAGTGATAAGTTGAACTTCAGCACCATGCGGCAGTCAATGGCTTATGGATGGTAAATTGCCTCCATTACTTTAAAAGTTAACAACAACAGCTGCATTTATACATCTTGAATGTACAAAAGCATCCCAAGCTGCTTCAGAGGAACATTATCAAACATTTGCCACTGAGTCAGGTAGGGAGATAGTAGGACAGATGGCCATAAGCTCAGTCAAGAGAGAGGTTTTAAGAAATGTCTTAAAAGGAGAGAGATAGGCAGGGAGATTTAGGGAGGGGGAATTCCAGCGCTTGAGGTCTAGGCAGCTGAAGGCACGGTCACCAGTGGAGGATCGATTAAAATCAGTGGTTCAAATTAGAGGAATGTAGAAATCTCAAGGTTGTGGGGCTGGAGGCGGTGACAGAAATAGGTGAGGGTGAGGTCATTGAGGTATTTGAAAACAAGGATAAGATTTTTAAAATCGAGCCTTTGTTGTACCAGGAGCTAATGTAGGTCAGTTAGCACAAGGTTGCTAGGTGAACAGGACTTAGTGTGAGCTTGAACACTTAGATGAATTCAAGTTTATGAAGGAAGTAAGGTTATAGGCCGTTCAGGGAAAAAACAGGTGTCCTTCATGTAAAGCATGTTCTAATGGCATGTTTTAGATTTGACGCTGTTTGTAAATTGGGGTACGTTCCCCAATAGCACTGCTGCCATTTGTGCTTTAGCACCAAATTTTTTTAAACAAACTGATGCTCGCTACCTTCCTCCCCAATCATCCCTCTTACAGCCTCTCCCACTCTCTCCTCCCTCCCTGACCCTCCCACTTGCCACCTCTCATGCTCACTGCCTCAGAATATATCCCACAAGTGTAAGCAATTAATATTTATTTTCAATTTAATAAACCACAGGTAATCTAATTATTTGGCTTCAACATTCAAGTGTTTTTAAAATTAAACAGATGTTTACACAAAGGCTCCTTTCCCCTTCTGACCCTGACCCCTGACTCATTCTCCCCCGTCTCCATTTTCCTCAGCTTAATAGACTTTGTAAAGTTAAGAAAACACAAAATGAAAGGTGCAGCTAGCTGTTGTGTAGTAAAACAATAATTTATTGCTCTTTTGCACTTGCATACTGCATTTTGTTTTTTGAAAAATGGTCAAGATAAAGTTAATGGCAAGATAAGCTCTCAATTTGCC
The DNA here is from genome assembly GCF_017639515.1 of Carcharodon carcharias. NCBI lineage: Eukaryota > Metazoa > Chordata > Chondrichthyes > Lamniformes > Lamnidae > Carcharodon > Carcharodon carcharias. The sequence continues at coordinate 14,901,674 of NC_054486.1, read as the reverse complement.
CTTCTGTTTTTTCAAAACTGAAGAAAACTGTTTGCTAGATTGAAGAAAAACTAGCAAGCAAAGCACTAGATGATAAAGAAAAGTAATCTATGGAGATAGTGGACTGAGGGGTATTAGAGCATCTGGAAAATCAGATATACTGCACATGTCAAGGCTGTACATTCTGATTACACTTCACAGAATTGCTGCTTTAGGCAAAGGATTAACTTAAATTACAGCCAGCGCTTTAGAAGAGACTGAAGCCTTTAAGTAAACATTCTATTGAAAGCAATACAGAAGACAATTCAAAACGTTTGACGTTGTAATTATGAAATTAATTATGGAAGTTTTTTGATAAATTTTATTTAAACCATGATTCTGGAAATTTCAGTCACTGGGTGAAAAAGAAATTTCAGACAGCTTCTTCAACAATTGGTGGGAATCTAGTGGGAAGATTGCACAATTATTGAGTGATAAGATTACAAGGGGAAACCTATTATAAATGTGGGCATAGAATTTATGAGAAAAGGTTCACAGAGGGTTGATTTTAACCTGGGGCCCCAGCATCTTTGGGTTGATGCAAGGGAGGAGGGGGGGCACAGAAATAATCTATCTGCTCACCCCTCTGCCACCACCCCCCCCCAGCCGCCTCAGCATGAGACCTGGGAGTTTTTAACTCCCAGTCTCACTTGAGCCTCCTGGCCAAAATGATTTGGAGACTGACAGGTGGGAGTGGGATTTCAGGTGGCCAGACAGCATCATCAGGGACCAGAGGAATAGTCTCTGATGTTCATATTATGTTAATTGTATTATTAATGTTCAGAATAAACAGGTACTAATTAAGTATCTTGAGCACATATAAGGAGGGTCTGAGGGCAGCTCCACATTGGTGTACCTGCCTGCCACGCAGGAGACCTGGGTTCCATTCCTTGAACAGGAGAAGTCATTGTCTAAATAATTACCAACTGAAGAGGGTGATGTGTTTTTCTGAAACTGGTGGGTGCGACAGGGGCTGGAATGCATAGTCAGCCCCAGGAACAACATTTTAATTTAGTTAAGTAAGTTTCCCTCAGAGTTTTGTCCTTTCTTACAATGCCCCTTTAAAAGGCTGTCACATTATTAGTTAGTTTATTTTATTGTTTATTTAAGTGTATAAAGAGGGACTGCTGGGACACTGGAGTGTTGGCAGGTAAGCAGCAAAGGTGTGTATTGCTGCATTCTGTGAATAAACCTACACTCAAGAAAAGGATCTGTCTCTAGTTTAATACTTCACCATCTGGCTTGGATCCATTCAACATGTGGCAGTCATGTAAATTCATCGGAGAGGATCTTGAATTGATCAGTTAGTGGCTCCAATCCTTACCTGGACTTAGCTGAGGGCTAACGCCAGCATGGAAGGTAGTCTGACATTGACCTCCTCACCTGGGTGGGCTAACTGGAGGCATGGCTCAGGTCTGGCAGCTCACCCCAAGCATGCTTATGAGGACTAAAATTCCACTTCCATTGATTATTGGGCCTCACAGTTTGGGATTACTTTGATCACATTGCAAAAAAGAACCTGACCAAAATCTACCCAATGGACCTTCTACAGCTGGTGATCAAGGGCTGAAGGTCATAATTGCTGCTTTATTTCTTCTTATGATAAACATTTTCTGGTATAGAAAAACAGAAGAAAAAAGACTTCATTTATATCACACCCTCATACACCCCAAAACGCTTTATAACCAATTAAATACTTTTGAGACAAAATTAAGTTTTAAATAGATGGAAGATTAATAAAGAATTTTGCAAAACAGTTATGTAGTTTGTACAATTTTTTCCCTGGGATTCTTCAAATTTTGGCACTGCAAAACCCTTTGGGAGAACTCTCAAGAGATTATAAACAGAATTCAATTTAACTTTTACATGAACATGTTATTCACTATTGATCATCAATTTGATAGGGTAGAATTGACAGCATCACAGCAGCATTTCCTAGTATTTCAGAGGATTAAAGGTGACAATGAGTTTGCATTGTGCCTTTATTATCCATAATTTTTTTTTGAAGTATAGGGACTTGGTCAGGTGCTGTGGTGGGAAGAAAAGACAGTGGCATAGTGGTAATGTTAGTGATCCTGTAGGCCCAAACAAATGTTCTGCTGAGAGGGGTTCAAATCCCACCGTGGCAGCTGATAGAATTTAAAGTCAATTTGTAAATCTGGAATCCAGAGTAATGATGACCATAATATTTTCAATGATTGTTGTAAATTCACTAATGTCCTTTAGGGAAGGGAATCTGCCATCCTTACCCTGTCTGGCCTCCATGTGACTCCAGACCCACAGTAATTTGGTTGACTCTTAACTGCTTGCTGAAATAGCTTAGCCAAGCCACTCAGTTCAAAGGGCAATTAAGGATGGGGCAACAAATGCTGGCCTTGCCAGTGATGACCACCTAGGTTACCATGTGACCAGTGATGCCCCACATCCTGTGAAAGGCTGAAGAAATTAACATAGACAGGAATGTTTCGCCACAACTGGGAAGTTGGTTGGGGGATGGGGTGCTTGAAATTGGCTGGGAAGACAGTGGGTGCTGTAACTGTCATCTTCCCACCCCATTTAACAATGAGGGGGTAGAAGATGGACAAGGCTGCCCTCCCTTAGGCCAATTGAGGCCCTTAATTAGCCAGTTAATTAAAAGCCTCTAATTACATAGTTCTGGTCACATTGGTAACTTGGGTGGGAGAAAGCACAACATTCTAAGTCATATATATTCCAGGTTGGAATTCTGTCCTGTCAATCCTTTCATTCTACTGCAGATCCCACCCAACGCAGTGGAATTTGCTGCCCCTGATATTTACCAGTTGCAGATGGGCACTTCATCACCTGGGGAGGCAGGCCAGTTAAACCCAGTAGCCTTGCTGCAAGCTTGGTGGGGAGTGGTGGTGATGGGGGGGTCACTCCTGATTGGGTAGCCCGTGGCTCAGACATTCTCTGCCCCCTCCCCCCCACGCCCCCCCGCCACTAGTGGTAAGGGCGGTCCCAGCTGGAAGACCACCCATTGCTGTCACAAAATTGCCCCTCCTGCCCCCTCACCGGGGCTTGCTTGATTGACCCTGGTGATCCACAACCCCACTGACTTTACTCTGCACCTCCTTGATGGTTGGTGGTCCAGGGACTGCTGCAGTCCCAGCAGGGGCCAGCACTCCCAGCGGCACTACTGGGACTGAAGAGCTGCTGGCCATCTGATTGGCTGGCTGTTCTTGCAATCGGGATATCCTGCTTCAGAGGGGTGGAAACTACGTCTGCAAGCAACTAATTACCCGAACAATGCAAAACTCAAGACATGGCTCCCAGGGCCGGCAAAGGTGGGCTTGCTCCTGACTTTCTGGCTGATGGGTTGGGACCTCCATGTGAAAGCCTGGCTGTATTTCCCCTGATCCATCACTGGCCACTGCTAGGTGGGATCTGCGGCAGAATGAATTGACAGCAGAATTCCAACCTGGACTAGATTAGAGATGTTTTTATATGGCTTAGGATATTGTACATTCTCCCACCTAGGTTACCATGTGACCAGAACTGTGTAATTAGAGGCTTTTCAACAGGATCTTTTTCATGCTTCAGGTAAAAGGCTCTTTTGGCAATGATCTTACTAGCTCTGATTCTACCTAACCTGCTGAGTGTTTCCAACATTTTCCGTAGGTCAGAAACCTGGAACTCCCTTCGATCAGCCACATAGACTTCAGAGGTTCAAGAAGGCAGTTCATCGCTAACTTCCCAAGGGCCATTAAGGATGGGGAACAAATGCTGACATTGTCAGTGGTACTCATATCCCATGAAGGAATAAAAGAAAAAAAATCTGTCCTTTATTTCTGTTGATCATAGGAAATGGTGGCATAGTGATAATGTCAGTGGACTAGTAATCCAGTGGACTAGTAATCCAGTGACCCAGACTAACGCTCCTGGATCACAGGTTCAAATCCCACCACAGCTGGTGGAATTTAAATTCAATTAATAAATCTGGAATTGAAATTGGATTGTTTTTTTAAAAAAAAATCTATTTCCTTGTAGAAACACGCTCTGGAAGGCTTCTTAGTCAAACAAAACAAACTTTATTTACACGAAAGCTTCTGTGGCCACTTGTATCCAGCCAGCCCCTTGTACAGTCTTCATTTTCAGAGGAAACCCCTCCCTAGAATTTATTCCCCTACGCTAGCCACACATTGATTGGACAAATCAGGTGAAACCCCTACTCAGTTGAACTGCTCTTGAAGTGACAGTCATCATGTTCCTAATGGCCTTTAGGGAAGGAAATCTGTCCAACATTACTTGATCTGGCCTACCTGTGACTCCAGACGCACAGTAATGTGGTTGACTCTTGACAGCCCTCTGAAATGGCCTGGCAAGCCCCTGAGTTTACCAAACTACTGCAGATACCAGATAGACTCAGTAGCTCAAGATGGCTCACCACCACCTTAAGGGCAATTAGAGATGGGCAACAAATATTAGTCTTGCCAGTGACGCCCACATCTCATGAAAGAATTAAAAAAGGTGCAAACTTCATCAGCCAATGACCTACAAAAGTACCTTCTGCTTTTGTAAACAAACAGAAATGTGTTTCCATTTCTGTAGTGATCATATACATAAATGTTGCACTCCCATCTCGCAATCATTTTGACAGATCACCTCCCTAATAGATTTAGAGGAAAGGAGCTGGAGAGACATGCCAGAGGGTGTTGTTCATTTGGCGAATGTTTGTTGCACCAATAACAGAATAGTTGTTCTCTTCTTAATCATGCCATTCCACTATTTTAGTCATTTATGGGATTTGGGTGTTGCTGGCAAAGATCACATTTAAGCTCCAGCCCCCTCAAATTCCATTTATTGTGTCAATACCTTTTAAGAGAAGTTTATAATTGATTAAGGCTGCAGCATACTGTATATGTTTCTTAGTAGAAAAGCTAAAGCTTGGTGATTTCCTGGCAACATGTGGTGGCTCTGGATAATAAAAACCGTTAAAGTGAAATCTGAACTTGTCTGAGGCATGCATTTTGACCCCAAGCCTGCTCAAAGTATGAAACTAGACACTAATACTTTTCTTGAATAGATTTATTCACAGAATGCCACAGCTTCCTACCCAGTGTCCGAGCAGTTTCTCTTTGTAAGTGCTCTAAGTGCTTAATTAAACAAAGCCCTTCACCAATGCTCACCCCTTCATCTTAACAACATAACTAACACACCATTAAGGGCATAATGTCATTTGATATCAGCATGTTAGGCACTACGAGGGACTTCAAACACACAACATCCCACTAGATAGAACGAGCGAGCGAAGGAGGAAGAACAACCTTTCATTTGTAATGTGCCTTTCTGATCCTCAGGACATTCAAAATGCTTCATAGCCAATTGATTACTTTTGAAATGTCTCTGATTTGACAAATGCTACAATTAAGTTGCACACCGCAATGTCCTATGAGCAGTAAATGAAATAAATGTACAATTTGAGTACAACAATATGGAATTGATTTGAAGACGAGAGGATTTTGAGTATCTGCAGCCCAGCAAGTACTTAAAGTGCAGAATGAAAGACTTTTCATGTGGTATTGGTGGCAAAGCAAAAAGAACGTTAGATGGCTGCCGATGAGTTACTTACGTATCAGAAGAAGGGAAGATCACATAGTGAACGGCTGTGCACTTATCCTGGTTGGGCTGTCTTGATGCAGGTGGCACGCCAGGTATGTTGAATATAGATTAAAAACTACATTTCATCATATTCGTGGTATTTCTCCATATTCACAGCTGACACCATGTGATAACCAGAGCAACAGTAGTTACTGGTGGCCCACAATGTTATCCATATCACTTTTAATAAAAAATAACAGTTTTTGCTCCCTTTGGTTCAATACACATTTGACTGTCGAGCTTGAAAAAGAAAAAAATATTTGAAATTTAACAGATCCTACTCCTGTATGTACAATGCTGTTTATTACCTAATCCTTTACCACAGGTTTCTACAACAATTAATTGGTTTGCCATCGGTTGCAAGCAGAATAGCAACAATACAATAACATCACCAAGGAGTTCAGAGCGACAACAGGAGCGAAATCTGAATGGCAGAGCTGACTTGAATCAATATGAATTATCAGTCAGCTGACCCAGGACAATGTTTGTAAGATTAAACTTGTGATGTAATGATTGCAAGCTTTAGAATTTAATTTTCCGTGGACTATGGGGAAATAAAACTGCTCAAAACATTGATGTCCTAGTGTCTCCTTCTTTGGCTTGATGCCGAACTTTTGTCTGGTTATATTCCTGTGAAGCATTTTCGGACATTTTCCTGCATTAAGGGCGCTTTATAAATACAAAAAGGAAATCTGGAAGTGAATCATTTGGCAACAGTGAGAAAGATCATTATACAAGGGTAGAAAGAACTAGCTATAATACCTATAGACTGCAACCGCTTCAGTCTGGAAATCTATTGTTTGGAAACACCAGCTGCACAGAAATCTTTTGAGCAGACTCAAGGAACTCATTGCATCATTTTAGTACAACACTTGGATAAGTAGTGTTTGGATAAGTAAAACAATTTTTATTACTGCTTTACAATGTTTTATCACTATATTATCTTTTAGGTAAACATTTATATCTATGGTGTTCTCCAGTTCACATTTTTGCAGTTAAGCATTCTTAGGTCATTCTGTAATCCAGAAAATCCCAAACTCTAGAATTAACTTGATCCCAACCATTCTGGTCCAGGGAGTTTACAGTGTATTTTAAGAATCCATATTTTCCAGCTGTTTTCCTTTGTTTGAGGGACCGTGAATTGGATTCTGCAGTTTGGATTGATCTTAATACAATTTTTTTAAACTTATATAGTCACAGGTTGTGTGGGTGTCACTGGCAAGGTCAGCATTCATTACACATCCCTAATTCTCTGGACATTGCTGTGACTTTTGATACCACTAAAGTGAGGTCAGAGTTAAAATTGCTATTGAATATTGTGAACAAAGCAAATAGACTAATAGAGAGAGTTGTTGATCTGGTTACAAGGGGCCATTCATATTAGTTGGACATGATTCTCCAGCTGGGAGGAGCATTGTCTCATTTTTCAACAGTGACGCAGATATGAGAGTGTGCTGTTCCAATGCACAACTAACCCACATGGTTTTCAACGCTGCTCGAATATAATGATCAATGATTCCTGCCAGCGGTTAACTAACATTTCATATCATTTCCTTGATTCATACAGTATCCTCACAATCTTGCTTGGTTCCTGCTTGTTTTTTTGAAATGCTTCCTTTGGTGAGCAATTAATTTTGAACAATAAAAAGAAATGTAGGCGTGTGTGTGTTTGAGGTTGTCACACATTTCATATTTGAACCAACACAATTACACCAGATAAAGAATATGAGTAATTTTTAAAATATATTCATCCTGAGAAAGCTGATATTTGTCGTCCGTCCCTAGTTGCCCTAAGGAGGAAAATGCAATTTGATACAACCGGGTGGCTTGTCAGACCGCTTCAGAAGGTAGTTAAGAGTCAACCACAATGATTGGAGTGACATTTATGCCAGAAGGCCGATTTCCACCAAAGGCTTCTTCCGAAAATCCAACAGCTTCGTCGTCACTTACAGAAACATTCAGCCCTTTCAATTAGATCACTGATAACAGATTTCAAACCGACGTGGTGAGTTTAGAACTCATATTCATCGCAGTTGTTATTCCAAACCCCTGGATTAAAAGTCCTGTAACGTAACCACTACACCACCATACTCACGGGTATCTGATACCCAGGGTGGAATTTTACGGCCCATTGCAACAGGGTCACAAAAAGCGACGAGCCATTCAAAGTCCATTGACTTCGGCGGGACTGGAAAATCCCACCAGCGGGAGGGGCAGTAAAATTCCACCCCCAATTTCTAAGACATTGAGATATCGAAATAACGTTGGAATGTACCTCTAAATGTCTTTTGGTTTAAAGCAGAACATCCTAAATGAGTTTGGAGATTTCTGACATGCTCCGGAGCACTGATTATTCTTAGATTTACTGCTCTGAAATTTGCAAGATTAAAAACATGGCATGTATTGTACGAGTCTAAGTTCCAAAGCTCTAGTGTTCATGAAAAATAGCATTACATCAGAACCCCGATAGAGAGACACAGTGACGTGTGTGCAAGAAAATTTTTGTGGGATATTCATTCAAATCTTGACAGTGCAGTGCTCCATAGCTTTCCTTTTGATGTCCAGGTGTCCATGCTATGCTTCAAGGAGTGAGCCCAAGCAGAAGGTAGAGCTTGGATGGGAGGAAGTTGGGGGGTGGGGTGGTGGGTGTGGGGGGGGGGGAGGCAAAATGATCTTTATCTTTACCCTTATCCCTGGTCAGCAATCTGGTGGAATGGACTACCTGCCTGATATACAACCCACTTAATTTGTATCTCCTTGATTTCGAGGTGATGAGAATCAAACAGACTCTACAATGGCCGATTGATCTGCTCTTCCAAGTCAATGTCCAAGGGTGAAGATGAAAATTATCTTTGGGCAATTCTTCATAAGGAAAGAATTCAGAGCACCTAATGTGTCACCAAGATAACTCCTGCACATCCTCAACTCCCTTGTACAAAAATAGCTTTGGAAGAGTCCTGAGAGCTAGTTAGCTGCTTGACCACTTGGCAGGATATGGTACATGGTATCTGGGAGAAGAAAGGCCAGGGGTGGGAGGAGACTCACAAAATAAAAAAAAACCTCTCTCATGTTTTGAAGTTATTTACTTGTGCCAGTCCTCTGAACCTTCAGTGTTTGTGAATTAACCCCTCAGCAGAAGCACTGTGAACAAACAAGCAGGTAAGAAAGTATCTGTGAGTACAGAATATTTTATTGACATATTTGCCTGTCTTGGCTTCAGCACTCTCAATTGCCTCTACGTTCTTGCCTTGCCTGCACTGGCCAGTTCCAAGAAGACCGGAAAACCTGTGGAGCCAAACTTAAACTTCAAAACCGCTCTAATTGATGGTTAACATACTGAAATTGACAGCCCGCCTCTCCCGCACACAATGTAATGCACTGGAATGAAATGTGGGAGTCAGCAGCTTGGGACTCACTCCCTGCACACTTTCAAATTTCCCATTCTTGTCCTGATGAGCGCAAGACGAAAAACTTCAGCAACCTCGCTCTCTTTTCAGCAATATTGTAAAATGGTTACTCATACTGGTCTTTCTGTTAAAAATTAAAACGTTATCAGCTCGGCATGTGGTTTTAATCCTGCTTGCTCAGTGGAAACCGGACGGGCAGTTAAAATCACGAGGCACATTCAACCGGCAACATCCCAAACTGAACCCAAGGCTAGGATTTTGACCAGCTCTTCTAGACAAGAAGGACACTCGCTGGGGACCAATATGTAGATCGTAAATGCAAAATGCTGCGGATGCTGGAAAAACTCAGCAGGTCTGACAGCATCTGTGGAGAGAGAAACAGAGTTAACGTTTCCAGCCCGTAAGACTCTTCTTCAGAGCTCTGAAGAAGGGTCATAAGGACTGGAAACATTAACTCTGTTTCTCTCTCCACACATGCCGTATGTAGGTCATACACTGATGACATCATTGAGACCTGACTGCTTTTTTAAGCATGGTCCTCAGTTGGTGAAGTTCAGCCATGATCTTATTGAATGGGGAAGCAGGCTTGAGGGGCTGAATGACCTTCTCCAACCCCCATACATTCTCCCAGGTGGGCCAAGTGGCTGAAGATTTTGAAGGCAAGCACAGCTACCAAACACAAGGGTCAGGCAAGGTTTAAAGCCTTTATTTGTCTTTTTAAAAAATTCCTTGTAGGCATCCTCCTCTAGGGTTCACAAGAATAGTTGCGCTTTCCAGTTCCCCAGCCAACCTCAAACTCCTCCTGAAACCCCTGCTCGTGACTTAGCTAAGGGCTGGGCTTGTTCCAATGATGCTTGTGGCCTGCTGCCTTCTGAGATCATGCTGTTGCCCACCAGCCAGGTGCCACCACCTGCCAGTTTTAGATGGGGAATTGACCGGGGGGATGCAAGTACAAGCTGGGAGTTAAAGCCTTGCTGGTTTGCCAGCCACTTCAGCCCTTGCTCACTCAATTCCCCACCCAAATCAGGGACATAAAGAAATAACCCTGGCAACAAGTGCAGGTGACGAATCGTTCTTATATACGTACCTTAAAAGAAACTCACACTGCTGCTTGAGAGACTGGATTGGAGGAACAGAACACCAAGATTTGAAGGGCAAACACTTCTCAACTACATGAAGACAAGCATATGAGGCTTAGGGCTGAGGTATTCAGCGCAAGCTGTCATAGTAGCAAATGGTCACTTTTTGCATGATTTATCTCTGGAAAATCTGGGGCAGAATATTACTCCCCCCCCCACCCCCCCCACCCCCTGGTGGGATCTTCCGGACCCACCGAGGTCAATGGGCTTTTGAAAGGCTCGCCGCATTTTACGGCTGAGATAGGGCTGTAAAATTCCACCCGTAGAGTGTAAAGTAGCACCGATACCGAGTAAATATCTGTGGCGGATGCAAGTTCCAAACACTGGACTCAGATACAGAAATTCCAGTGGGGGGTATATCTAATTCATGACTTAATGCCTTTTTTTGTGTGAAATCCCTATCTGCACTATTTGATCCAAGTCATTAACTCATTTATATTAAAATAACTTCTCCAATGTTTACCCTGAACTTTATGACCTGGAACTCAAATTACCCTGGAGTAAAACTGTTGGAGATAGATAGTTTTAATAATTCACCTAAGTCAAGTTGACATATGAACATTATTAACTGTGGAAATGTAAATCTAAGTTTCCCTCTTGTGGCCTTGGCCAGTTCTTCTTGGCTTTTTTCCTTTTAGCTGCACATTGCCATTGATTGGATGTGCCAGGTACTCGATAATAGTGTCCTGCGTGCAGTACTTGATGGGATCTTACTGATCATGGAACAAATAAAATATGCTTCCAGAGAGGGCGTAAATGGCAACAGCAGAATTATTACGAACAATTACTGACTGAAAAAAGGGGCACAGTGGCTATGGTCTGAAATTGTTGAATGAATGTTCAGTCCGAAGGCCTTAAAGAGGAGCTGCTGCTCCTTGTCCTTCCCTTTGAGCTTCATCAGGATGGAGTGGTGAAATAGCGAACACATCCCATTCTGGTGCCAATGACCAAAAAAGCTTCATGAGAATGGTTGCAGGGATGAGGAGCTTCAGCTATGATGACAGATTGGGGAAGTTGGGACTGTTTTCCTTGGAGAAGAGAAGGCTGACTTGATAGGTGCATTCAAAATCACGAGGAGTCTGGAATAGGGTAGATAGGGAGAAAATGTTCCCACTCGTGAAAGGATCGAGGACAAGAGGGTGCAGATTTAAAGTAACTGGCAAAAGAAGCAAAAGTGACATGAGGAAAAACTTTTTCACGCAGTAAGTGGTTGGGGTCTGGAAAGCACTGCCTGAGACTGCAGTGGAGGCAAATTCAATCAAGGCATTCAAAAGGGAATTAGACTGTTATCTGAATAAGAAGGATGTGCAGGTTACGGGGAGAGGGGAGTAGGCGGAAGAATGGTAATAGGTGAATTGCTCATTGGGAGAGCTGATACAGACATGATGTGCTGAATGGCCTCCTTCTGTGCTATAACAATTACATGATTCTGTGATATGGAGCAGCATGAGTTTGAGTCTGGAGACTGAAGAAGATGACATTAATTTTCCTACTCCTAGACCAGATGAGGCACGGGTAGCACAAAGAGGGTAATAAATTAACATGAGCCATCTCACCTTTCTGTTGATGGTTTCTACAACAGATAAACTTGCACTATATAACGGAAAATAAAATCCCATCCCAAAAACGATATCAAACACAAGCTGTTTCTCCATATACTTTTCTCTATACTCTTCCTATTGGATAGAATACAGAGTGTGACTGAACAGCAGTTGCCGCATGTTGTTTATTGCATTCCACGCAGTAATACAAGCTTTTCTTCCAACCTTAGCCATGTAAACTGGATGCACTAGAGATTGTCGCTGGTATCATCTATATAAGTGACTCCCTGACTGTGAAAATGTAGTGCAAGAGGAATGCAATATTAAATGGTTAGATGGGAGAAAGAGATTGAAAGATGATAAAAATACCCATTCATTGACAAAAAATTTACAAATGAGAAAGAAAAGTGAAAGGAAATTCTTAAAATATATTTTAGATGTTATTTTGCATTTTTGAAGAATATTATAACTTTCTGTGGAATAACCATCTCAGCTCCAGGACATCACTGTAAGAGTTCCTCAGGACATTCGCCTAGGCCCCAAGCATTTCGGTTTCTTCATCAATGTTCCTTCACTGTCGCTGGGTCAAAATCCTGGAACTCCCTCCCTAACAGCACTGTGGGTGTACCTACAGTACATGGACTGCAGTGGTTCAAGAAGGCAACTGAAGGGCAACTAGGGATGGGTGCCATGAAGCTACTAATGTATAATGTTATTGGAAATTTTTTTTAAAAAGAGGTTTAGTCTGCGTGTGTGTTAATTAGATAAAAGCCAGCTAGTCTGGGTGCTTTGATGTATAGTAGTTTTGAGATGTAAACGGAGGGGTAAAGGTACATTTGTATTTTGTTGAACAGAGCATTCAAGAAAGGGAGTGAAATCTTGCACCTAGCTAGAAGAGACCAAGCAATGTTTATATTACTAATAAAATTGGTACTATGAAAGGGGTTTTATTGTTAGAAGAGGTGTAATTCAAAGGGCCTGATGATACAATGAGAATTTACTTTCAAAGAGAGGTGCTGGGTATAATAGAAAGCAGTTGTGTGTATAGGGCAGAGGCATGTAACATCAAAGCAGCTGAAAGCCTACAACTGTCTGCAAAGGAACCAAAGTGAAAGGAACCTCATTTTGAATTTGTGAGGTGAAAATGCTTTGCCTGGTGTCTGCTTAAAGTCTATGGGTTATTGCTGCCTTGGTGGAGATTAGTTTGGGAGTGTGTTAAAAAGTTATGGTAGTAGTAATTTGCAGTCATGTGTAGATGTTTAACTTGTGTAAATTAATAAATGTCTCATGTAGTTTGATATAAAAACCTCTTGAGAACTCGTGGTCTTATTCCTGAATTTAGAGCTTCAATCTCAAACATACCACTTGAAAATATCGGTTGTGACAGTTGTTTAAAGTTTCCCTCTGGGATTTTAAATAACAGCCTTTCCCAACTGGTGTGTCATAACATGGGCATTAAATGCTGGCCCAGCCAGTGAAACCCACATTCCGTGAGTGAGTAAAAACTAAAATCTTCCCTTCATCATATGGTCAGAAGTGGGGATGTTCGCTGATGATTGCACAATGCTCAGCACCATTCATGACTCCTCAGATATTAAAGCAGTCCATGCCCAAATGCAGCAATCCCTGGACAACAGTCAGGCTCGGGCTATAAGTGGCAAGTTGATGTTTGTGCCAGACTTGTACAAGGCAATGACCGCCTCCAACAAGAGAGAATCCAACAATCGCCCCTTGATGTTCAACAGCATTAATATCGCTGAATTCTCTAACACCAACATCCTAGCGGTGAGCATTGACCAGAAAATTAACTGAACCAGCAGTATGAATACTGTGGCTATAAGAACAGGTCAAATGCCGGGAATTCTACAGCGAGTAACTCACCTCCTGACTCTACAAAGCCAGTCCACTATCTACAAGGTGTGATATAATACCCTTTCCTGGATGAGTGCAGCTCCAACAATACTGGAGAAGCTTGATGGTCAAAGCAGCCCATTTGATTGGCACTCCACCCACCACCTGAAACATTCACATTCCCCACCACCAGAGCCGATTGGCAGCACCGTGTACCATCCATAATATGCACTGCAGCAATTCATCAAGGTTCCTTTGACAGCAACTTCCAAACCTCAACTACTACAACCCATAAGGACAAGGGCAGTGGACCCGTGGGAACACCAGTACCTGCGAGTTCCCCTCCAAGCCACACATGATCCTGACTTGGAAATATATCGCTGTTCCTTCACTGTCGCTGGGTCAAAATCCTGGAACTCCCACCCCAACAGCACTGTGGGTGCACCTACACCACATGGACTACAGCGGTTCAAGAAAGCAGCTCACCACCACCTTCTCAAGGGGCAATTAGGGATGGGTAATAAATGCTGGTCTAGCCAGTGAATGAATTAAAAAAAAGCTTCAAGCTGACTAATAAATCCAATGCCAATATCTTAGGTCTTATGGATATGTTAACCATGTATGAGCCTATTCGGGTGACCATGTTGACTATACGAGAAAGGTCCAGGCACAAATTTAACAGCTTCAATTAATTCCTTGTCACCTGAGAGACAGACTGAATTTATGAAGGAGTTATACGGGCACAACATGAAAACAATTCTAGGCCAGGCTGAAGTGGTTAAATATTTCTCAGTAATTTGCAATGCTGCATCAGACAGGTCACACAAGGAAAAAGATAGCACCAGTGATCAGATACCTTCATCAAGTATCTGCAGGAAATTCTGTGGGCAGAATTTAATGTTCGCAACTGGAGTCTCGCTCGCTGGATGGAGAACCAACGGAAGCCTCATGTTGCCTCCGTTTGTGAAGGCTCACCAGTTTAAAGTGCCCATCAGGCACTTAAGTGGCCAGCATCGGGGCCTTCCCCTGAATTAAGGACCCCAGGGCGGAAATCGCAACACCAACCCCCGCCCCCCCTCCCCCCCACCACCACCGAGCGCTGCCAGCAAATCAGATGCTGGCGCTTCTCCATTGCCATCAGCCACGGGGGTGATGACAGCTGCCAGTAATGCCCCAGCAGAAGTCCAGGAGCAACGAGGGACCCCAGGCCAAAGGTAAGGGAGGGTGGGATGGGGGCCATAGGGAAGGGGTTGCGGGAGAGGTAGGGGGAGGGATTTCGGCAGCAAGGACAAGGGAGTAGCTCTCAGTGGGCCACCCCACCTTCCCATTGCCGGGTCCCTCGATCAGGTGCTTAGTGCCTTTGAGTGAGGGGTTCCCCCTTCTGCCTTGGAAGTCTGCAAGCAAGCGTGACAGAGTTTGACTTTCATACTTCCTGCATGGTGACCCCGCTGGTTGAATACCAGCAGCGGTGAGATGAGGCCCTTAAAATGGGCATTAATTACCCACTTAAGGGCCTCAATTAGTGTCCAGGCCATCCACCAGCCTCCCGCCCCACCCTGCACCTTCACGCCCTAGTGAATGCCCCTCCCTGCCTCCAATCTGGCCCCAGGGTGGGGGGGAGACACATTAAACTCTGCACTTGTTTTTCAGGGACCATTCATTCTAATGTTTCAAAAAACTTGAACAAAAAGCCTGCAAGGAAATAACTGAGGCAATCTGAAACAGCATAGCTAAACATGGATTAAATTTCTAGCTCTGTCCTGGACAAACTCACATTAAGAAAGCCAACACGGCAGGGACGTACACTGGAATTCAGGACATGCTTCTTCCGTGCAACCACAGGTGCTTTTCTCTCCAGTATCTTAATTGACGTAAGAGTCGTCAATTAACCGTGTCACATTCTTTGATTGTCTTTAGTCACTCCACAACATTTTCAGCATCGGTCTACAAAATTGGGAAATTTTGAGGAAAAATGTCCCTGTTTCGGTCTGTCCAATGTTTGAACACGTCTTGTGTTCTTTTTGCCGCAAATCTGAAAGGCTTAACAGCAGCGTTGAACGAGCTGCTCGAATTGAACCAGGCCTGCGCCATCCAGAAGCAATACTGGTAACAGGTGTCGGGACTTAAATGGGTTTCACTCGCATCGATTTAGCAAAAATCCTAAAGCCCGTCAATGAATCGAATCAGGTCCTTCAGTACTGAGATGCTACACTCGATGTCGAAGAGAGACAACTTCAATGGCACTTTCACTGAACCGGGGCAGCTGAGAGGAAAAATAGAGCTAAATTATTAATGAACGTGAGCTTGTCGCAGCAAAACTTGGCACCCATCCTCCAGAAGTATCAGTGGCATCTTGTGTTCATGCCTGCTCTCTAAATAGACTAATCTATGAAGGTCCGATGACTGAATAATTCCTTCCCAAACATGGGCTCTGTTACACATGGTGTCAAAAACCACTCATGATTTTGAATAGCTCCATCAGATTTCCTGTTAACCTTCTGTGCTCAAAGAGCAATCCCAGCTTCTCCAGTCTCTCCACCTGACTCAAATATCTGATCCCTGATACCGTTGCAGTAAATCTGTTTTACACCCTCCCCCTTTTCTATAGTTCCAAGGCCTTAGTATTCTTCCTGAAGTATGGTGGCCAGACTGGAACACAATGCACCAGTGAGGCCTAACCAGCGCTATATAAGGGATTAACTTTTTTCTAAACTATTCTTTCATGGGATGTGGGCCTCGCCAGCACACATTGCCCATCCCTAATTGCCCTTGAAAAGGTAGTGGTGAGCCGCCTTCTTGAACCGCTGCAGTCCATATACTATAGGTACACCCACAATGCTGTTAGGGAGGGAGGGAGGCCCTTAATCAATTTCCTGGATTTGGTACTCTATTCCTTTTGCAATAATGCTGAGGATTCCACATGCTTCTTTCTCAACTTGCCCTGCCACCTTAATCCTGTCACCTGAAAAAGTTTACGTAAGCACACCCCTAGGTCTTTCCATCCCTGCATCCCTTCCAGTTGCATCATTTCCTTTATATTGTCTCTCCTCATGTTTTCTGTGAAAAATGCACACCTTTCTGCATTCAGTGTCAGTTGCCATGTATTTGCCCACTTCATCAGTCTGCCTATGTCCCCCTGAGGTCTGTTGCTATCCTTCTCACTGTTCGCCCATTTCCAAGTTTCATATCCTCTTCAAATTATGAAGCTGTACTCTGTTTACTCAAGTCCAGGTAATCATGTTATGTCACAATCGTAAAGTAAGAGATTACCCCCTTGACTCTCTACAGAGTGAGGTCTTGATATCAGCTGTAGCACCGCCAGTGCGCAGTGACGTTCTTCGTCACATGTAGGAGGAGAACAGTAAATCAGAAAATGTTCCTTGGACTAGCTCTCCCATAGCCCTCAATCCTACCACAGAACTGACTGAACGGTGGAGAGCAGAAAACTTTACAAAGAAAAGCCAGCCATCATTTCACATTTTCAATATAATCTATTACATAATCTAGTGCAATGTATTAGAATGGATAGGTGCTTGCTGGCCGGCATGGACATGACGTGCTGAAGGGCCTGTTTCTGTGCTGTATAACTCCATGACTCTATGATTAAATCACCAAAATCAAGGATGACTTGCACCTATGAACAAAAATGTTTCCTCAGGATTAATTGTGCTGTTTGCACAAATCAAGGCAGATTATTAAAAATCTATTTAAATGACTTAGGCAGCTTTGTTTTATTCCAGTGCACAAATGGAACAGTCAATGAGTTTTAAAAGCTGGTCCATGAAGTCAAATGCAAAGCTTTAAATGCAATATATTAGACAACTCTGGTGAAGTCGTGGTAAACATCGGCCACCCACCCCTGGAAGTCTGAATGGAACCAGAAACATTAAATTATTGGAAACTGTCGTATGTAAGTTAGAAACAAAAACAGAATTACCTGGAAAAACTCAGCAGGTCTGGCAGCATCGGCGGAGAAGAAAAGAGTTGACGTTTCGAGTCCTCATGACCCTTCAACAGAACTTGAGTGAGTCCAAGAAAGGGGTGAAATATAAGACCCAGCCCCAGCCGTGTATTCACTATACACCCTGACCTTCCCCTCTCCGATGCTGAACATTCAGTGCTCAGCAAAGGACTTAGGTTCATACCCTTACGCCCTCACCTCAATGAATTTCGGGCTCGGCATGATGCTGAACTCTTCTTCCGCCGTCTTCGTCTCCGGGCTCACTTCTTTGGGCAGGAGTCCTCTCCCCGTTCAACGGATCCTTTCACCCACCTCCAATATTCTCCCTCCACCTGGACCCCTCCCTCTGGATTCTTACCTTCTCTTGATCTTTTCATTGAGAACTGTCGGCGCGACATTAGTCATCTCAATTTCTCTGCTCCTCTCACCCATTCTAATCTCTCTCTCTCTGAACTTACTGCACTCCATTCTCTCAGGTCCAACCCTGACATTGTCATCAAACCCGCTGACAAGGGTGGTGCTGTTGTCTGGCGCACTGACCTCTACCTCGCGGAGGCTGAGTGTCAACTCGCAGACACTTCCTCCTACCTATCCCTGGTCCATGACCCCACCACTGAACATCAAGCCATTGTTTCCAGGACTGTCACTGACCTCATCTCCCCCAGGGATCTTCCTCCCACAGCTTCCAACCTGATAGTTGCCCAACCTCGGACGGCCCGCTTCTGTCTCCTACCCAAAATCCACAAACAGAACTGCCCCAGTAGACCGATCGTCTCAGCTTGCTCCTGCCCCACAGAACTCATTTCTCGTTATCTTGACTCCCTTCTCTCTCCTCTAGTCCAGTCCCTTCCCACCTACATCTGTGATTCCTCTGACACCTTACGTCACATCAACAATTTCCAGTTCCCTGGCCCCAACCGCTTCCTCTTCACCATGGACGTCCAATCCCTCTACACCTCCATCTCCCACCAGGATGGTCTGAGGGCCCTTAGCTTCTTCCTCGAACAGAGGCCCGAACAATCCCCATCCACCACTACTCTCCTCCGTCTGGCTGAACTTGTTCTCACACTCAACAATTTCTCCTTCAACTCCTCTCACTTCCTCCAAATAAAAGGTGTGGCTATGGGTACCCGCATGGGCCCCAGCTACGCCTGTCTCTTTATGGGGTATGTGGAACATTCCTTGTTCCAGTCCTACTCCGGCCCCCTTCCACAACTCTTTCTCCGGTACATCGATGATTACGTCGGTGCTGCTTCATGCTCTCGTCGGGACTTGGAAAAATTTATTAATTTTGCTTCCAATCTCCACCCCTCCATCATTTTCACGTGGTCCATCTCTGACACTTCCCTTCCCTTCCTTGACCTCTCTGTCTCAATCTCTGGTGATAGACTGTCCACCAATATCCATTACAAACCCACCGACTCCCACAGCTACCTCGACTACAGCTCCTCACACCCCGCTTCCTGTAAGGACTCCATCCCATTCTCTCAGTTCCTTCGCCTCCGTCGCATCTGTTCCGATGATGCTACCTTCAAAAACAGTTCCTCTGACATGTCCTCCTTCTTCCTTAACCGAGGTTTTCCACCCACGGTCGTTGACAGGGCCCTCAACCGTGTCTGGCCCATCTCCCGCGCATCCGCCCTCACGCCTTCTCCTCCCTCCCAGAAACATGATAGGGTCCCCCTTGTCCTCACTTATCATCCCACCAGCTTCCGCATTCAAAGGATTATCCTCCGCCATTTCCGCCAACTCCAGCATGATGCCACCATCAAACACATCTTCCCTTCACCCCCCCTATCGGCATTCCATAGGGATCGTTCCCTCCGGGCCACCCTGGTCCACTCCTCCATCACCCCCTACTCCTCAACCCCCTCCTATGGCACCACCCCATGCCCACGCAAAAGATGCAACACCTGCCCCTTCACTTCCTCTCTCCTCACCGTCCAAGGGCCCAAACACTCCTTTCAAGTGAAGCAGCATTTTACTTGCATTTCCCCCAACTTAGTCTATTGCATTCATTGCTCCCAATGTGGTCTCCTCTACATTGGAGAGACCAAACGTAAACTGGGCGACCACTTTGCAGAACACCTGCGGTCTGTCCGCAAGAATGACCCAAACTTCTCTGTCGCTTGCCATTTTAACACTCCACCCTGCTCTCTTGCCCACATGTCTGTCCTTGGCTTGCTGCATTGTTCCAGTGAAGCCCAACGCAAACTGGAGGAACAACACCTCATCTTCCGACTAGGCACTTTACAGCCTTCTGGACTGAATATTGAATTCAACAACTTTAGGTCTTGAGCTCCCTCCTCCATCCCCACCCCCTTTCTGTTTCCCCCTTCCTTTTGTTTTTTCCAATAAATTATATAGATTTTTCCTTACCCACCTACTTCCATTATTTTTAAATATTTTTAAATCTTTTATGCTCCCCTCACCCCCACTAGAGCTATACCTTGAGTGCCCTACCATCCATTCTTAATTAGCACATTCGTTTAGATAATATCACCAACTTTAACACCTATGTGTTCTTTTGTTCTGTTGTCTGTGACATCTTTTGATGATCTGCTTCTATCACTGCTTGTTTGTCCCTACAACACCACCCCCCTCCACTTCTCTCTCTCTCCTCCTCCGCGCACCCCCCCCCCCCCCCCCCCCCCCCCCCCCCCCCCCAAACTCCCCACACACCTTAAACCAGCTTATATTTCAACTCTTTCTTGGACTCACTCAAGTTCTGTCGAAGGGTCATGAGGACTCAAAATGTCAACTCTTTTCTTGTCCGCCGATGCTGCCAGACCTGCTGAGTTTTTCCAGGTAATTCTGTTTTTGTTTTGGATTTCCAGCATCCGCAGTTTTTTTGTTTTTATCTTTTATGTGTATGTAAGTTAGAGTTGTGTTAGAAGACCACTAGTGTTTAATTGACCATTTAATTGTTTAGATCATTCAAAAGCCAGCCTTTTCAATTTGTGCAGGATAGCAGATTCATCAGATATGAACATTTTCCAAATTCTAAATAGCATTCATAACACAATGGCATAGGAAATAGGAGCAGGAGTGGGCAAGCTGGTCCCTCGAGCCTGCTCCGCCATTCAATAAGATCATGACTGACATGATTGCAGCCATTTTCCTGCCTGCACCCACCACCCCCCCTCCCACCCCCTGCCACCCCCCAATAACCCCCGAGTCCTTTGTCAATCAGAACTCAGTATTGAATACATTCAATGATGTATTCCACTGCTCTCTGGGGAAGAGAATTCCAAACACTACCGACCCTCAGAGAGAAGAAATTCGTCCTCATCGCCATCTTAAATGGGACACCCCTTACTTTTTGAACTGTGCTCTTTAGTTCTAGATTCCTGTACGAGGGCAAACATCACCTCAGTATCTACCCTCTCAAGCCTCCTCCGAACCTTTTACATTTCAATAAGATCACCTCTCATTCTTCTATGAGTATGGAACCAACCTGCTCAGCTTTTCCTCATAACCCCTCATCCCAGAAATCAGCCTAGTGAACTCTCTGAGCTGCTTCCAATGCATGTCCCTGCTTAAGTAAGGTGACCGAAATTCTACACTGTACTCTAGGTATGGTCTCACCAAGGCCCCATACAGCTGTAGCAAGACTTCCCTACTTTTATACTTCAGCCCCCTTACAATAAAGGCCAACATTCTGTTTGCCTTCCTAATTACTTGCTGTACCCACATGCTGACTTTTTGTGATTCAAGCAAGAGGACGCCCAGATCCCTCTGTATCACAGCATTCTGCAGCTTTTCTCTATTTAAATAATGGGTCGTAACTCCCTTGGAGGGGCAATCAGCATCGGATTGGCCAGTCCATGTCCAATTACCTCAGGCCGGGCAAGATCCAGGCAAGGCAGCTCGTGCCAGAGGCCCAGCGGCGAAGTTCAGCTCCATCGAATTGAAGGAGGACATGCCCCCTTTTATACTGCACCAGCTGCCGTAAGTTAAAGGTCCCATTGAAATTCACAGGGCAGGGAGAAGTTAAGTGGATAAGATTTTGGAGGTGGGGGAGGAGGGAGGTCGGAGGGTGGGGGGTGGTTTGGAGGTTTGGGGTGAGGGGTTGGGTGGGAGATGGATGTTGGAGGGTGGAGGGAGGGTGGGGGTTGGAGGTTGGGGGTTTGTCAGAGGTCATGGTGGGATTTGGAGGTTGGGGATGTGTGGTGGTGGGGGGTTCTTTTGAAATGTTAAAGCTTTGACCTGTCATTCTTTCCGCGAATAACTGGAAGTTCAAATTTGCCTTTAAACCGTCATCGGTCTCTTTGGCGATTGTAACAACATCCAGAGTAGGCCTCTACTCACACTGTTTCTGCGAAGAATTCCCTGCCAATGTGACGTGAGAAATTGACAACAGTGACCACACTTCAAAGGTACTTCATTGATTGCAAAGGGTGTTGGGATGTCCTCAAGTGGTGAGTCCCACGATATAAATGGAAGCTCTTTCTATCAACTATGAGTTGCCACAGAAACGCACTTGTTAAAAGGGCCTCCATTCCCAATATAAAAGTTATCTGTTTTAAAGACTGCAGGTCATTTTTGTAAGTGGAAGTAACTTAAACTTCTGAAGGACACTCATCCAATACCAGTAAAAGTGTCAACTGAACTGTTTGCGCTTAGCCAATAGGTGGGGTTAACCTACCAATTAACAGGATTCCTTCGTGAATATTTGATTCAGATTATCATGTTAAGCCATCTAAACACTGTTAAAGCAACTGAACGGTCCATAGTTTCAACAGAGTTTCACAGATTGTTTGCACCTCCCTGTTGTCTTGCTCAATGAAAGCAGAGAAGACTTGTAACTAGTGGAAGAATTACTGAGCTGATAGCAACAGTGTGCACAGAAGCAAAGCTAGAATGGAGTTTTGTAATAACATTTCCCAACGCGGTTAATTGTTTATTGCTGGGCTCTGTGTGCAGCAGAGGCACCACCTTGCGCTGGTTATTCCCCACTTAGTGTATCGCAGCGTTAACACCGGTCCCAACTTTCAGTGGAAACATGGCAGGATGAATTACATAAAGAAACTGAGACGTGCTGGTCGTTAGAGAATTGGTGGTGCCCCGATACAAATATAAACTAAGCCAGTGGAATGAGAAGCCATCATTGTTTCTGTCGCCCGCTTATATGAACCTTCTATGGCCATGAGACAAGGTCAGACGGCCAGAGAATCAAAGCTGCAACCACCATTTTGGAATGTGTGTGCAGTGCGGAACAGAGCTTTAGTGTTTCCGCACTATGCGATTCACATAGCGCTACAAATGCAATGAATTGCTGAATTCTCAGCCTGGATGACAGGAGCAATTTATTAAGCAATTCTGTAATATAAAAGGTAGCATTCATGTGTTTGCACCTGCTGTTAACTTTCCCACAAGCTATGGGCCAGTCTGTTCTTTACAACGAGAAATGACTTTGAAAAATAGGACAAAATGGCCATTTTTAGTTGTTTTTCAAATGCTGGTCATGAAACTCTCCAGGACAAACTTTCATGCAGTTTGTGTGCAGGCGGGGAGTGAAACCTCGAAAAGGCCTCTCTAAACAGTTTGCAAATGATTGCTTCAGATGATCAAAATGGTCAGAAAGAAAGGTGTGCCGTGGAATGAAATGCACTGTTGCCGCAGCAGGTCTCACAAAGAGGTCCTTGTGGTTGAACGTTAAGGGCAGAATTGTCCAGTCCCGTTAGTGGTGGGTGTTGTGGGCGGGCATGAGCAGACAATATGGCAAGAAGGCCAAAAGTCGGTTGTACGCCATCGTGAAACCAGTTTGCGATTGTCCACTCCACCTGTCAATGGGTGGGCCGCATTTCCTGCTGCCACACGTCGGGAACCTAACTTCAATACTTTAGCATCTCATTAGAAGCCCTGCTCACCGGAATTACCCCTCCACAATGGATCATACGGGCATGTCAGCATGTTTCACAACTGTACATAAGTGATGTGCACCTGGCGAGCTCCACTTCACTCGGGATTTCGAGGATTGTTTATCTACCTGGCTTCGGGCAGCACTCGCAGTCCATCAGCTCCAGGCTTTGCAGGCAGCTCCGCATCACTTTTACGGCGGGGGGGTGGGGGCGGGGGGGGTTCTCACTGGCAGATCTCTATCTACCAGACCAGCCCTAAGGCTTTTCAACAGCTGTGGGGCTAGGGCTTGTTTGGGGAAGGGGGAGAAATGGCCTCAAGACAAGGGAAGAGGCTGCAGAGTGAGGCCTCTACTGGGGAGGGGTGGTTGTTTGTGTGTGGGGGGCCTTAAGATGGTGAGGGCTGAGGAGGCAGTCTCCAGAGGAGATGAGGCCAGATGGAGATGTGAGGGTGTGTGTGAGAGAGATTGAATGGTATTGTTGATTAAGCTGGCAGTGAGTGAGATGCCAGTGAATGTGTGATGGGATTGTGAGTGGGTGAGTTGAGATTGATGAGATGGTTGCCCGTATGATCCATTGTGGAGGGATAATTCTGGTGGCACAGCTGAGATCATTCATCCATTTTCTGCACTGCATGGCCCACCTCTTGTGTGCAGCATTGGCACTGACCACTTTTGCCACTGCCTCCCAAGCCAGAGTGGTGAGACTGATGGGCGTCCTGCAGCAAGAAAGTGGGTGGAGGACATCGCGGTGGGCCTCCACTCTATCCAAAAGGTGTGCCAGCGATGCTTCACTGAACCGCTGGGGGGGGTGGGGGGCTGCACTTTTCTTGGCTTTTGGGGCCATGTCTTCATCAGAACAGTCCTGGGATGCAAGCATTGAGACTGTGTGCATGGCTGAAGTTTAAATATGGCGCCCGGAATGAGGAAGCGGCGAGGATACAGTGTGGCGGGTAAATCGGAGACCGCCCACCAGTGAGTCGATGTGTTTCCTGTGGCTACATAATTAATGAGGTGGGAAGGGGACTTTATGGTGTGAAAACCCGCCATTGCAGCCGGTGGGTAAAATGTCATTTTTCATGCCCGCTACTGCACTTAGGGCAGATTCATCCCAGATTTGCACTAAGTGTTTACTGATAACGCATATACATATGTACAAATGTGCAGGGCGTAGTCCAAGCTATGCGCTAACTCCATGCTCGTTTCTACACAGGTCTCTGTTCAGTCTAGGACTCTCTCTAGTCTCAGGTCATGTGTCCCTTTACATCACACTGTTCCAAGTCCCACATTAACCCTTGCTATGCCAGGTGCCCTTATACTACATGCATCACAAACATGGGGAATTCTCCTTTAACTGTGTCGCACTTACTCTCTGATGTCTCAGTCAAACTTAAAAGCTAACTGGAGAACTGGGGCCAATTTATATTACTTGGTGTAGGTCTCTTATTGAAGATTAAGAACTGGTAAAAATCTTACCAGAGTGGTAACGTGTTACAAGCACTCAATTTTCAAGTGACAGGCTCTGTGTTATTATTCTGACCTCTGTCTTGCTATCTCTGTTGAAGGACCAATGCTCTCTTAAATTAGTCCAGCAAAATAGTGCAGATGCTGGACATCTCAACTAAAAATAGAGAACATTCAGCAGATCAGACGTATGGAAAGAGAATGGTCATCAACTGGAAATGTTGATGCTGCTTGACCTGCTGAGTGTTTCCAGCATTTTCTGCTTATATTTCTCTCAGTTCACTTGGCCTGAGTTGTTTGAATGACCCTGATGCCCCCTTGTGGCAGAACCTAGAACAAGGGGGGCACAGACGGAGATGAGGAGGAATTTCTTCTCTCAGAGGGTCGTTAAGCGTTTGGAATTTTCTTCCCCAGAGACCAGTGGGGGCTGGGTCGTTGAATATATTCAAGGCTGTAATAAAAACAAAAAACTGCGGATGCTGGAAATCCAAAACAAAAACAGAATTACCTGGAAAAACTCAGCAGGTCTGGCAGCATTGGCAGAGAAGAAAAGAGTTGACATTTCGAGTCCTCGTGACCCTTCAACAGAACTAGGTGAACAGAACCCCTCTCCTTGGATTCACCTAGTTCTGTTGAAGGGTCATGAGGATTTGAAACGTCAACTCTTTTCTTCTCCGCCTATGCTGCCAGACCTGCTGAGTTTTTCCAGGTAATTCTGTTTTTATATTCAAGGCTGTGTCAGATAGATGTCTCACTGACAAGGGAGTCAATGCAGGGAGGAACAGGCAGGAAAGTGAAGTTAAGGGCACAATCATGTCAGCCACAATCTTCTTGAATAGCGGAGCCAGCTTGATGGGCTGACTGGTCTACTCTCGCTCCTATTTCTTACGATCAGCACATGCCTGCCACCCTGGAGTCTTTTTGAGTGATGGGAGATGGGGTAAGTGTTTGAAGTATTAGCATATACTCGTACCACCAGGAGGTGTATCAGTTCCTGTTGGTACTCGAAGCTTGCTGAAGGTGTTCGAAAAGTGTTTGGATATTGGGTATGGTGGGTCCACTGCAGGTGATTTGCTCTTGTGATCTATTCCAAATAGAGCAGGAAATCAAAGGGATTTTCAACTGTCAGAAGTAGAAAAAGGAAAAGGCATCAATTGGCGGAAAGCAAGGTATTGAATTTGGCGTAAACAACCTTGGAAGTTCAGCTAAAGTCGCCCAATGTTTGTAGTAATTGAATGACTGTACAAGGTTTGTTCTCCATTCTGGAGACTCTAGTTTAAGAGGTGAAGATGTCTTGAGATATATATAGTCATTGTGGCTGTGGTGTGAAATGCATGCTCATTAGCCTAAGGTGGTCACAGGGCTGACCTATTGGGTTTGCTGCTTGAGATGAAACCATGTGGGAAGGGTGTGGGTTTGAGCCCAATGTCAAGAGAACTGACAGCTGATCGTATGGAAGGCTGAAGCTGGCTTGAGGCAGAGGTTGGAGGAGCAGCAGAACACATCAAAGCAGGGCTGCCAGGTTGGCCGTTGAACCTGTCTTCGGAATGATATTTGAGTTGAGAAGATTACCTTCTTTGCTGATGGGGATCAGACACAGAGAAGCAACAAAGGATATGCAGCACCAGAACGGATTTTACTATTATTAAACTTTTAGCAATCCTCGAGTACCAACAGGAAAGGAACAAGTAAGATTTTATTGAACAGGGTTTGATTGTCAATGGGGACATAGAAAACTAAAGAATCTAACTGAATTAGATTTAGAGGCTAAGATAAGCAGCTTCTAAGACCTTCCATCTTTTCATTGGATCTCTAGTATCCATAGAAACAAACACCTCTTATCATGTGGATGCAACTGAAGCAGGGATAACAACAGTTAATACAGAGATCCGTAATAGGCATTTGATTCATAGATCACACTCATTCAAAACGCTGAATGTACTTTGACATTCTTGACAATGCTTAAAGCAATCCTGATTGAACTAAGAATTACACTGGAAATCAATTTAAGACTATCAGGGCTCTCAGTGTGGCTCGCTTACGCAAGCTAGAAGCTACGTATATTCCCACACAGGGCCCTGTCCTTCGCAGGCAGAAGGAGCACGTTCACACATTGTTGCCTTTTTCAACTAAATAAATGCTGGGGTCAGCCATCCTCTGGTTCCTTCCCCATGGCAATGCCTTGACCAATCAGTGTCAATCTGTCTGGTCTGAATTTGAACAAAAGCTTGGCGGTTTACTATTCCCTGGTGCATTCTCCATGGCAACACCCCTATCAATCAGAGTCCACTTGCCAACCAATCAGCATTCTCTTCTCATGCAGTATAAATTATTGTTCGGTTTACTATTGGGGTTGTTGTAAATTGTCCTGATGAGTACAAGACAAAAAGCTTCAATAGCAAGTCCTTTTTTCAGCAATATTTTCGATAGGTATTGGTGAAGCCATTTTAATGGTTCACTGATGGTTTCTGGGCGACAGAATGGAGTAGTCAGAATAATACAAAGGGCCATAACTTCCGAGTTCCCCAGCGCTGTACTGCGGAGGTAGCCTAAAGATGCACTGGGGAATCCCCTTTGGAAGTTCTCAGTTAAGGTTTGCATGGCAATTGCCCAGAAGTGCAAACTTCCTCTGAGCAATTGCCCTGCACTGGGAACCATCTGAAAATGTGATTTAAATCATAAACTTTGGATGGTTGCAACTGGGTTTTACCAATTGTTACCCAGAAAAAATTAGAAGTAAAACCACTTCTAATTTCTGGGTGACTATTGTACAAACCCAGACCGCTCCCCCCCCACCCCGGCCAAACCATGGGGCTCCCCCCCATGACCCCCCCAGGGGACTTCCCCCCACCCGCACGGGACTCGTTCCCCACCCCCCCCGTGGACCCCACTCTTGCCCCCATCCTCAAGGCCCAAGCAGACCCAATGCCATCACTGACCACCCCGAGGCCCGACCTCCACCCGAGGCCTAACAACCTCACCCCACCTCCCCTCCCGAGGCCCAACATCCTTACCCCGAACTCCGACCCTCTGAACTTTGATCCCCAACCCACCCCCCCCCCCAACTTTTGACCTGACCCCCCCGACCTCTGATTCCCCCAGCCCCCATATCCTACCCAGTTACCTTAAACACTTACCTTCTCCCTGCCCTGTCAAGGGCCTTTAAATTTCAATGGCCCTTTAAACTTACCTGGTTTATGGCAGCTAGTGCTGTAAAATAGTCGGCGTGGCCTCCTTAACTTCGACTCTGCTGGACTTCAATGCTGGGCCTCAAGGCCGCGCTGCACTGCCTGATCTCGCCTGGCCTGAGTTGGAAGGTCGGGCGAGATAGGATCAGAAAAAAAATTTAGGGTAAGAAATTGGGCATGGAATGGCAATCTGGCGCTGACTGCCATTCCGAGGGAGTTCAGGCCCAACGTTATATTTAACCATCAGCTGGGTTCAGAAGGTGAAGTAACGGAAGCGATATTAGGTCATAAAGGACAGAAACTTGGAGCTGACAGATTAAACGAACTGACCTCAAGAATCCCGCCCGTCTTTACAGTGGTCGGGAACAGCCAATCAGGTCCCCACAAGGAAGCAAATGACAATGCCACCTACAACGTCAAGCACAGAAAAACCACAGGATCAAAAAGACAACAAGAGAAATCCCGTGGTGTGTGGAGAACGCTGAATGAGGAAGAATTCCTTTGGAGTTGTGTAAAAGCTGAATAATTCCTAATTGCGAATTTGAATTTATCCTAAATATTCTCGGCCAGGCTCAGAATTCTTCAGGGCGCTCACAAACGAATGTCGCGCCAGCGAGTAAGGACAACATTCTGGGTTAAGCTGCATGAAACGTGTACTCAGGACTGTAGGAGGAGTTGACCAAGAAATTTATGAAGGGGTGGTGCCAAAGAGTCATGGTTGTCATTGCAATTTTTAAGGTGACAGTAGCAATGAGCCCCAGGAGTGTACAGAGCCAGAATAAAAATCCTTCGCGGTTTTGCAAAGAACTTGTCCCAATGTCTCTCCAGTTGTGGATGTGCTGAAGTTTAGATTAAGAAAGAAACAGGCAGTGGCTCTCTCCTTGTACAGTACACCATTGCCTGCAATCTGCCCCTGAGCCTTCACCGATCCCACTCCGAAACCTGTTGCTGGGATTTGTATGAGAAGAGCTTGTGGAATCATTCCCTCGGAGTCCTTTCCTCAGTAGGTGCTTTCCTGTGAAGGTACATGACTGTGCCATCTCAGCTGAGCTCTGTTGTGAAGGTGCTTGGGCATAAACCAGAATTGTGGCTTTCGCTGCCAGTGTAACCTATCCAGGTCACAAGTGTGGGAGGAAGATAATCAACATCGCAAGACTTCAATCCAAAATTATCTCCACTAACTGGTCATTTTTCTGCCAGTTTCTTCCCATGGAATCAGTGTTTTTTTTCCAATTTCCCCAATCCGCGCCCCACCCACCCCCACCTCCCCCCCCCGCTTTTGGTGGCCTCCTTTCACCGTAAAACAGGATTAAATAAGGGCTGGTCGTCATGAAGATTTACTAATGAGATGGAATGTCAAATGCAGAAGAGATGTCCCATGTAACTGTGGCAGGATTCAGTCGGCAATGCGCCTACACTGGGTTCTCGGACAATGGGATTATACAACAGGAACGAGTCCCCAATTATGCCGGCAGTTCATTGCCAATTTTACAATCACTTGTCTTCCTCCTTTCCACAGTAAGTTGCGTTTATTTGGTTCTTTGAGTACAAATTGCTGTTCACAATCAGGCCTTCACCTTTGTTGCAACCTTTTGAGTTCTGAATAAACCATGATTTGTGCAGCATAACAGGCAGATAGACAGCAAACTACCCCTGCAAGCTTCACGGACCTTTTAAAAAAATTCCAATAATCCCAGTTTGAACTTTACAGAGCCATAAGCAGAATTAGAAACGTACAGCACAGGAGGAGGCCATTTCAGTTTGTTGTTCTTCAGCTCTCTCATATAGGGGAGACTGTGGTGCAGTGGTAATGTTACTGGACTAGTAAAATTGGGGACATGGGTTCAAATGCTATCACCACAGCTGGTGGAATTTAAAATCAATTAGTTAATAACAAAAAATTGCATAGTGGTCCATGAAACTATCATTAACTGTTGTAAATATCTGTCTGGTTCACTAATGTCCTTTAGGGAAGGAAATCTGCCATCCTTACCTGTGGCTCCAGACTAGATCAATGTGGTTGCCTCTTAAGTGCTTTCTGAAATGACCTAGCAAGCCACTCACTTCAAAGGCAATTAGGGATGGGCAACAAATGCTGCCCTTGCTCGTGATACGCACACCCCATTAAAGAAAAAGCAATCGAGTCAGGCTTTGTCCCGGTGTGACCTTGCTTTCGCAGAATCATGAAAACTTAACAGCACTGTACTGTCCATTTTCCCCTCTCCCCCAAGCTATTGATAGATTCTAGGTGCCACCTGGCACTTCACCCATCCAGCCATTATTCACAGGTGAGCCTCGATGGAAAGTGCTGGTCAGCTATTTGACCACATGGGGCATCACAACCAAACCTAACCCTGTCCTCATCCGATGGTTTCGCAGCTGCAGTGTTACTGGACAGAGATGTTCCCTTCCTAAACCTAAAAGTATAGAAGTCAGTGGTAGTACCTACTACCATCCAGGCTGAAATCCGCTAATTCAGCACATTCTCCTGCCCCATACCTCTCAACTTCTTACACTATAAACTCAGTGATATATCAGAGCATTCTTAACTTTACCTTGTAAATGCTTTGCATAAAAATGCAAGCCAGCTTATTTTAATCTTTGACTACGACAAACAAAATAGTAATATTAAAAGGTAAGCCAATCAGGAAAGCCTTTCACGTGGTTAAATTTCTTTTAACCGCTTAACTACATTTCCACAATTCGTTGCAAACAAAGCACTCAGATGTAGCTAATCCTTTGTAAACTTACCAAATCTGTATTCGCACCTTGATTCCGTCCACATCTATTGTCTTCATTTTGAAGTCAACGCCTACGAATTAGACAAGAGGTGAATGAATTAAAAGTGACGCTGAGGAACAAACGGAAGATAAGATCGATGTGACAACTTCAAACAGGTTCCCGCACAACCTGTGTCGCCCTCGGTTTGAATACAATGCTTTGATTATGGCATAGCCCTGTTATAGGGAGGTCTTGTGGTGCAGTGGGTAGTGTACCTGCCTCTGAGCCAGGAGCTCTGGGGTCGAGTCTCAACCCTGCACTTGATGGCCGTGGAAGGTGTATGTTCACCACGTGGCCAAACAGGTTGATTGTCAACCTGCAAATCCTTCCAATATGGCGGGTGCGAGTTTCCTCTGTGGCCAGAAGCGTGTGGTAGCTGGAGTGCACCAGCCTCCCCATGTTAAAAGACCCCAGACACAAGCTCTTGCTATGGGCTGTACTCTGTGGCAAGTATCCTCCTCCCTTCAAGGGAGGGAGAGAGTTATTATGTTCATTCTTTCTCTCGCCCACCCGCCAATCTTGAATTATGAGGTAAGCTTGGCACACAGCTCTCAGATTTTCATCACCTCTCCCTGTGAAGAAGTGTCTCCATTCAGAACCTCCCCAGTGAGCCTGAGGATCACGGCATTTTTTTTAAATTAGATTTTAAAAATGTATTTTGAAGTTTAATTTATGCAAGAAAGATTGCATCCTTTTTAGTTTTTTTTTCCCCATGCAACTTATTCTACCTCAATAATCTATCTTTGTCCCAATCCATTGAAAGGTCAGTCAGATTATTTTCATTTCCAACATCAGTCACTCTTAGTGGTCTTTTTGAGGCAATTGAGTTCTGAATTAGTTGCAGTTTTGTGCTATGAGGATATATATGAGCATATATTCATGAAACATAGAAACTAGGAGCAGGAGTAGGCCATTTAGCCCTTCGAACCTGTTCCGCCATTCATTATGATCATGGCTGATCATCCAACTCAATAGCCTGCTCCCACTTTCTCCCCATACCATTTGATCCCTTTCACCCCAAGAGCTATATCTATCAGGTTATTGGAAGAATAGGGTTAAAGTGGACTAAACCTATCCCAAACTCAATTCCATTAAGACTCACCAGTGTTTCTCTATTGGACACACAAAAGAGTTCACAATATGCCATTATTTAACAGAATACTTTGTCTTTTTAGGGGGATGCAACAGAGTTAATTCAACAAGAAATTGGTACCAAATTGGCAATTCGACTCAAGGATGACTGACATGGGAAACAGAGGAAGTCAGCCAGGCGAAGCAGGGTTGCTGTGTTCAGGCTGTGGCCGCAGCAGAGTTGAGAAACTTTTCATTGCACCTAATCCATGCTAAATGCCATCTGTCAATGACATGAGTTGACCAAAATGGGAGAGTGTTATGTTCCCTTCCCACTGGCATCCCTCAAATTGATGACACCACATTGCTTCATTTTTGAAAAACATTTTTAGAACAATAAAATTCAAATTCTACAGGTCAGCAACTGGTGAGCTTATTAACAAAGAATCAGAATAACTGAGCAGCATTAAAATGACAAGCACAGCAAGCGCTCACATCATTATTTTTTTCTCTGGGAATAAATTATAGTGGTTGAAGTGATTACTAGAGAATGGTAGAGCCCACTAACCAAGTAAACAAATAGCAAGTTCCCTAAAGAAGTGGAGTGAACATTTCCAGGAGGCACTCAGCTTCACTTCCAAATATCTCTGCACCTGTTATTGAGGGCATGAATATTTTATTACCTGATATACTGACTAGATAAAGCACAGAAACTCACAATGCCCATCAATTTTGCTGTGAACTAATTTTCCCAAAAAGAAATTTGCATAAAAGCTATGACTCAAATGGCCCCTTATCAGCTCAAGGATATAGAACTGTAGATACTTGCTTATCAAAATCATGATTTTACTCTTGTTGAGCACAAGCTGCCTGACTGCACATTAAAGCAAGGACTGTACTACAGGATCAGGTTTCATATGTTATTTTTTTACCCTGTTTTCTTAGTGATTTGGGTGACAATGCATCAAGCAAATCCAAAACAATTCAGTTGATTAAAAGAATTTAGTTCTAAAGTACGTTTTGCCCAAAAGAGGAAATATATCATAACAGAGACAGAGAGGGCCTTTGGTTTAGTGCTCAGTTCTTGTGTGCACCCCTTCGCAGTTCCATACTAATTGTTATTGAAGTCCATAAGCAGTCTCTGCAAGACCTAGATCAAATGTTCATTTGTTCAAGGGACTAGTGCATCCTCTAGCCTCTGACTCATCCTTATCGACATTTTCCAACAAACATTATTTAGTTCTCAAGCATTTGGCCGAAGACAGATTTTTCCAAAGTAATCTGCATTTGACAGGAAACAGAATATAAATTGCTTTGAAAGATCACACTGGATATGTTGTTTTTTTATTTAAAAAAAGATAGATTTCACACAGGCCGTCTGAGTTTAGAAATCAGAATTACAAAATGACAGAGGTCTTCTCCTTTTTGCTTAGGAATCAGACTTGATGGAGCCATTTAATCAAGATTAGGTAGGCAACTTTTATCAATCACCAAACCTCTGTCATCTTAAACAATTAGATTCTGGAGAAAACTTACTTCAAGGTGCGCTAAGCACATTTACTAAACAAGGTTAACTGAGCAGTTTTTCAAAGGCTCTATTCACCCAACAATTTGATGACAGGTTTGCGTGGTGCCCTCTTGCTTTGTAAACATGATAGAGTAGGCACTGTCAGCCTGAAGCTCTTAATTCACTTGCTGTTGACTCAATTCACAGCTGCAGCATGGAGCGTCATAGAGACATCTGCATGCACTTAAATCCAAAATGGTACAACCCAGAGTCCAATTAAATGCAATAAAGAAAGGGATTCAGGTGTACTAACCTGGAACTGACTGGATGTAGGAGTGCTCCCTCACACATTCCAGGTTGGATTGTTTGATGGGCATTTGTCTTACTGTTTCACAGTATAATGTTAGCAAACGGCACTGGTCACTACTAGCAGATCCAAGTTTAGGCAGAACACTTACAACTGATTTAGCAGGAGGAAAATTGCAAAGCATACATAATATACCCTAACTTCCATAGCAACATTCATTTCAGGTGGAATCTCATTTTCCACACCCCTTTTAAAAAATGTTTTCTGCTGTTCTCTTCCTCATTATGATACAGATTAACAGGTGGTGGCTGCCCTTCTGTACGTCACCTGATTTGCCTGCATTCATGCGTGGGCATCAACAGTGATAGCAAACAGGCTATCAGATGGTGGAGGGCATCATTGCTGAACCCGATACTGATAGATACTGTTCTTACCCACTTGTCCACACACGCCTACCTCCATATCCAGAAGGGTACACTAGTTAGCATTCAGTGGAGTTGTGATGGGGGCGTGAATGGTTGGTGAGGGTAAGTGGTGGCAGTGAAAGCCTGGATGGGTGCCCCTTCCATATCCCAAGAAGGTTGGGGTGGAGGGGGCTGGTTAACTGGAACACTTTTACCATGATCATTGAAACATAAAAATTACAGCAAAATGTCCACCAAACAATGCGGAAAATAGTTCGGGTGTGCATGGTCCAGAAAGAGCAAGACAACTCCAAACCAGTCAATTATCACCCTACCAGCCGATCCAAATCACCAGCAAACTGCTGTCAAGCAGGTATCAAATGGCACTTTCTCACCTATAACCTGCTCACTGATGCTCAGTTTGGATTTTACTTTCATCTTGGCTGCAGGCCTCATTACAGCCTTGGCCCAAATATGGACGCAAGCTAAATTCCAAAGGTGAGGTAAGTGAATGCCCCTGACAATAAAAGAGCATTCAACCAGTTGTAACCTGAGTAAAACCCTGAGGGAATCAGTGGGAAAACTCTCCAGTGGCAGCCTTCATACCTGCCACAAGTGGTGAGGGCTGGGGTTGTGAGGGAACAATCATTTGAATTATATAAATGCAAATTATTTCTTCCTTAAAAATAGGCAATTTCACAAATCTAACATTTTTAGTTTGGCTAACTGACTTCAGATATTACTGTGAAAGATTTCACTTCATTAGGGTATTGTCCTTGTGAGACAACTGAAGCTCCCAATTGCTGAGAGCAGGAAAGGAAGAAACTTGCTTTTTGTAGCATCTACCATAACCTATTAGTGTTCCAAAGCTCTTGACAGCCAATTTTTAAAAAAAATCCTTTATGGGATGTGGGCGTCGATGGCATTTATTGCCCATCCCTAGTTGCCCTTGAGAAAGTGGTGGTGAGCCGCCTTCTTTAGCCGCTGCAGTCCATGTGGTGTAGGTACACCCGCAGTGCTGTTAGGGAGGGTGTTCCAGGATTTTGACCCAGTGACAGTGAAGGAATGGCCGATATATTTCCAAGTCAGAATGGTGAGTGACTTGGAGGGGAACTTCCTGGTGGTGGTGTTCCCTGCTGCCCGCGTCCTTCTAGATGGTAGCAGTTATGGGTTTGGAAGATGCTGCCTAAGGCACTTTGGTGAATTTCTGCAGTGCATCTTGTAGATGGTACACCCTGCTGCTACAGTGCATTAGTGGTGGAGGGAGTGAATGTTTGTGGATGGGGTGCCAGTCAAGCGAGCTGCTTTGTCCTGGATGGTGTCAAGCTTCTCGAGTGTTGTTGGAGCTGCACTCATCCATTTGAAGCGTAGTCACTGCTGTGATGTAGAAATGTAGCAATCAATTGAGAGGCAATAAAGTCCCAGAAACAACAATAAAATAAACAAGCAGATAATATGGTTTAATTATGTTGGCTGCAGGATAAACATTGGCCGGGATTTCTCTACCCTTCTTCAAATAGTGCAATTTTACGTCCAGCTGTGAAGACAGATGGAGTCTTGGTTTTGAAAGACAGTACTTCCGACAATGCAGCACTCCCTCAGTGGAGTCTCAGCCTGCATTGTGTACTCTGTAAGTTCCTGGGCCAGGCCATGAACCCTGTCCTTACAATTCTGAGATAGGAGTGGCACCCACTGAGCTCAAGACTGGAACCCAAACAATGAGGTGGGGGGCTGCATTGATGTACACAGTTGATTCTGATTCATCTCTGGGTTTAGAACTACATTTCCACCTGTTATAATTCAACTTCCTCACTTGTGTGCTGCAAAATTTCCCAAAGTTGCCATTCCTCGTATCATTTGCATTTGCCAATTAAATACCGTTAAAGTTTCTGGATTCAAATCCAACTCCAGAACTTGAGCACAAAAATCACAGCTGACACTCCAGGGAACGCTGAATTGTTGGAGGTGTTGAGTTTCAGATGGGATGTTAAATTGAGACCCCAACTGTCTGCTCGGATGTAAAAGGTCCCATGGCAATATTTTGAAGAAATGAGCGGGAGTTATCCCGTGTGTCCTGGGCAATATTTATCCCTCAATCAACATCACAAAAGCAGATTATCTGATCATTATCACATTGCTGTTTGCAGGAATTTGCTGTAACCAACTGACTGCCCTGTTTTCTACATTGCAAAAACATAGGCTGTAAAGCACTTGGAGATGCTGATGGTCATGAAGAATGCTATATAAATGCAAATCTTTTTTTCAAAAACTACATAGAAAAAAAGAAAAGCATTAGAGCTGAAAAAAGCAAAGCTTATTAAGATTAACAATTATACCCTTATTTAACTTTTAAATAATATTCCAAAACAAGATTCCTTCTCTACTGCCCCTCCTCAAGATTACATTTAGTTGACACAGAGCGGCTCAACATTTGTAAATATAAATTTCCTTTTCCTTCAAAGTGAATTCATTTTAAATAAATTCTACTCATTTCCTTCCTGTTTGATGTCAGCCTTGGCTCAGTGGTAACATCATCACCTCTGAGTCAGAAACATTTGGGTTCAAGTCTCACTCCTGAGACATGAGCACATAATCTAGGCTACAACTCAGTTTAGCAGAGAGAGAGCACTAGTTGAGAGCAGGAGTTTCCTCTCCATAGTATTCTTCAACCAGCACCTAAAACAAATGAGGAAAAGTCACTAGACTTGAAACATTAACTCTGCTTTGCTCTCCATAGTTTCTACTTAGTCTGCTGAGTCTGAAATAAAAACAAAGTGCTGGAAAAACTCAGGTGGTCTGGCAGCATCTGTGGAGAGAGAAACAGAGTTAACATTTCGAGTCAAGGCTCTTCTTTGGAACTGAAGAGAGGTAGAAACGTGATGGGTTATATGCTGTTGAAAAGGGGGAGAGGTGGAAAAGGTGGAGCAAAAGGGAAGGTCAGGGGTAGGTTAGAGGGCGAGGGAGATTAAATGACAAAGATGCCATGGAACAAAAGGCAAAGGGGGTGGTAACGATAGCTATAAAGAAACAAAGCATTGGTCCAGAGAAGGTGTTAATAGCAGAATAGAGGTCAGTTCCACCTGAAAGCAAAAGCATGGGAACAAGATACAGACTGGCACTTGGGGAAAAGTAAAATCAAAATGGAGGTCAGAGTTCATGGTCTGAAGTTGTTGAACTCAATGCTGAGCCTAGAAGGCTGTAAAGTGCCTGATTAGATGAGGTGCTGTCCCTCCAGCTTGCATTGGGCTTCACTGGGAACATTGCAGCAGGCCGAGGACAGAAGCATGAGCATGAGAGCAAGCTGGCTAATTGAAATGGCAAGCGACCAGAAGGTCCAACATCTTCTGTTTGTGTTGTTTTGTCCCAAAACAAATGATCTGGCCATTTATGCTTCGCTGTTATTCATTCGCTCAAATCAGCAGCTGTGTTTCGTACATTACAACAGCGAATTACAACAGATTAGAAGCATTTCAAGTAGAAGTTAGACTTGGGGGCCCAGTTCTGTGACATCTGCCCTATTTCAATTGGGATAGATTCTGTAGCGCTGGTGGCGACATAGAAATAACTTCTCAGGGTCAACTGCACGAGTACCTTAAACAGCAGATTTTAGATTAGGGCCGGAATTTTCTGGCCCCTCCTGCCAACAGGATCTTCCAGTCCTGCCAAAGTGAATGGACGTTTAAATGGACCGCCGCATTCTCCACCGCGACAAGGCCAGAAAATTCCACCTTGAGCATTTTTGATGGTAACTCCGATGACAGGAGCTCATTTACCTCATATTGCTGCTACTGTAACAATAGCGAGGCTGTAATCGTTCTTACTTTAGCGGCTAGTAACACAGCTCTTCTCATGGTTGTAGCAGTTCAGTAGTTTAAAAAAGTAAGTCAAGGGAAAGTGGTAGTGCAGCTAATCTATTAAAAGGAAATCTTAGGAATGAATTGTCAATATCTTTGTTTTAGGAGTAAGTGAGAAGCACTCCCTTCCCATGGATTTTAGTTTGCAAACAGCAACACCACAGGGAGTGTTGATCTGCTCTCTGGCCTTAAAGCTCTCTTCATAAAGCCTCTGGGAGATGGAGACAATATGTGGAGATGACTCACCGGTCGATTTTCCATTATATATTTATTTACCTGGAAAGAATCAGGATTCGGCATCAATGGCACCTAATAGGTCTAACAGCTGTCACCTTTGAATTTTCTGGGCATAATTAAAGGATTAAGGATGAAGCATGTCAAAATCAAAAACAAAAATACCTGGAAAAACTCAGCAGGTCTGGCAGCATCTGCGGAGAGGAACACAGTTAACGTTTCGAGTCCGTATGACTCTTCAACAGAACTAAGGAAAAATAGAAAAGAGGTGAAATATAAGCTGGTTTAAGGTGGGGTGGGACAAGTCGAGCTGGATAGAGGGCCAGTGATAGGTGGAGAATCTTTTGGATTTCCAGCATCCGCAGTTTTTTGCTTTTATCATAGGATGAAGCACGTATTCCCTTTGTGGGAGAGTCTAGGACCAGAGCGCGTAATCTCAGAGTAAGGGGCCGCCCATTTAAAACAGAGATGAGGAAGAATTTCTTCTCTCAGAGGGTAGTGAATGTGTGGAATTCTTCACCGCAGAGGGCTGTAGAGTTTGGGTTGTTAAGTATATTCAAGGCTGAGATAGACAGGTTTTTAATCAGTAAGGGAATCTAGGGTTATGGGGAAAAGACAGGAAAGTGGAGTTATGGATTACAGATCAGCCATGATCTCATTGAATGGCAGAGCAGACTCGATGGGCCGAGTGGCCTACTTCTGCTCCTATGTTTTATGGTCTTATGTTGGTGATAAGCAGATATATAAATCATTCACATCACTTTAAGCCATTTTTTTTACATCACTACTTGGAACCTAATCTTTATGCACAATTAGGCTTTTATATCAGCAGTTGCAGAAAGTCAAATGCAATGCAAACTCCTTCTACTGGGAAGTACTTTAGGTTGAGATATTGATTTCTTCATTTACTCACAAAGTCCTTCCACCAACTCTATCCCTCTGTGAACAATTTATTTATTCTGATAGATACAGAATCAGACATTAATATTAAAACCATTGCTTTGTAATTATTATGCAACTACTTTTCCTCCACACTGACTCCCTTTTTATTTTATAGTCATAGAGGTCCACAGCACAGAAAAAGGCCCTTTGGCCCATCGAGTCTGCACCAGTCAAACGAGTACCTAACTATTCTAATCCCATTTTCCAGCACTAGGCCATAGTCCTGTATGCCATGGCATCGCAAGTGCACATCCAAATACTTCTTAAATGTTATGAGCGTTTGTGCCTCTACCATCCTTTCAGGCAGTGAGTTCCAGATTCCCACCACCCTCTGGGTGAAAAAATTCTTCCTCACATCCCCTCTAAACCTCCTGCCCCTTACCTTAAATCTATGCCCCTTGGTTATTGATCCCTCTAACAAGGGGAACAGTTCCTTCCTGTCCTCATTCTCTGTCTCTCTCTTTCTCTGTCGCTCGCTCTCCCTTTCTCTCTCTCTTTCTCTGTCCCTGTGTCTATATCTCTCTCACTCTGTGTCTATGTCTTAACGGTTTTAAATAAAGCAAAGTTAGAATCCATTGAAGAAAATTCTTCCCGAGTGATGATTAGTGCAGATGACATGGAAAGGAAAAAGGAGGAAGCCGCTGGTTTTAGACCGACGTCATTGCTGCATCGCTGTTTCCTGTGATTGCTGTTGCTGCATTTTTTGCATGTCTCTCAGTTATCTCACTGCTAATTTGATCCACAATCTCTCCTTCATCCAGTGCATGGTGCTACCGCTAGTTCACTGTCTTAAGTACAACAAACACAGCTGCTATAACAGCTCTGTAGCTTCCTACAATGATCATGCTTGATGGAAGGGCCATATACAATGTGAATGGGAAACAAAGGAGGGAGAGCCAGATGTCGAGATGGAAAGCATTCACAAATGTATTTTGATGAGGTTCACAATACCATCTACCAGTGATGGAAGCCCAGACTCCCTGTCTCAGGATTTGTAGAGTCTGAGACCCCATTTCTGTCTATATATCAGTCTAATAGTGTCCCAGTGATATAGCAAGCAGGAGCCCTGAGCCCCGGCTATACTCCTTTGTACGTGTAATATGCTGCTGTGTTGATTGTTGCTGGCTTCAGCTTACTACTGTCAGCCATCTTGTCTTTGGGCAACAGCTGCATTCTGTAGAGTAACGGGTTAATAGGTTGTGTTAATGAGACGATAATGTTGTTAGTTCTGTGGATGTGACATCAGGGGTCGGATGACCAGAAGGCTCCAAGAGAGCAAGACACAGAACGGTCTGTGTCCTGAAAACACAAAACAGGTTCAACGTGTTCAAGACATCTTTGCAGCTTTGACTATCCTGATTTCCCCAAAGTAAATCCCAAGTGCGTAGTACTTTTAATGGCTAATGTAGTTGCTGCAATTAGAAATACAAGTTTACAAGCTGCCTGTAGGAGAATCCCACCCCACTATCCCTTACGTGACACAAATCATTTGTATCATGAAATTAAAAAGAGCAATTGCGGAAGTTTAAATAAGAGAGTAAAGAGCACTGAGAAACAAAACAGATTTTTTTTTAATTGGCAAGCCCTCTGAGAAACAGAAGCATTCCTGCAGCAGAACCAACAGTATTTTTAAATTCATCTTCATAGCACAACACATGTTTAGAAGAATTTTGGTAGGTATCACAAATTTTTCATTTGGCCTTAATAATTTTATTTCATTTTTGAATGTTATGGAACTATGTGCACATTTTGAGGATTCATAGGGTTAAATAGAGGGAAATATGAGGTTAGTGTTTTGAAAGATGTCACTTCCTTAATTTGCTGTCTGCTGTTTTACCCTTGAAAACTGTAAGGACTGTTCCTGTGATCACAAATAATATTTTCACTTGTGGTTTATATACCTAATTCTTCCAACAAAGCCTGAAGAAAATAGGCGCACGAGATTAAATGGTGAGCAACTCAATGCATACAAGGCTTTCATTACATTCTGCTCCTCTGGGAACAGCCACTATGGAAACAAGTTTGCTCAGCAGGAAGGCAAGTCTTCATTGCACTATCCTGGGAACTGAATCAGACGAGTGATGCAATTGGATGTACATGGAGTTGTTGAGAAGCATGCAGGTGAATGGAAGGTCAGTTTCGTAGAGTAAGTGAGAAAATAGACACCTGACTAGATAATGCTGCAATCCATCAAGAGAGCACTAGCAGACATGTTTGTGTACTTGCAGTTGATGGTGTTGAGACATTTTTCAGAAAGCAAATGCTGCTCATTTGAAAATACAGTGTAAAGCTCATAACAATTTAAAACCGCTTTCAAGAGAAAAGTTGACCAAGTGTGATCTTGCCACTGATGATCTGGGCTAAGGTGGCAGTAAAGGGGGTGCTACAAATGGGCTACGTATACCTGAGCTAGAGTGGGAAATCAGCCTTGGTTCACATTCCTAGTCACCATTCACCAATGTCTACTGGAGCCCGAGCTGTGTGGATGCCGGACAAAGAAAGGATTAGTCCATACACCTTTGGTTAGGCTGCCAATCTTTCAATGCAACAGCCTTGCTGCCTCATAAAGAATGGCCATTTGAGATAACACAGAGATCCACTTAGCCCTTGGCACCAAACTCTAGCCAGAGTTGATCAGCACAAGAGGAGAAAATTAGTAAAGGAGGCAATGAATTCGAGCTTCATCCTTTCAACTGCAGAACCTGAGTTCAATGACCAACATAGCT
Organism: Carcharodon carcharias; assembly: GCF_017639515.1. NCBI lineage: Eukaryota > Metazoa > Chordata > Chondrichthyes > Lamniformes > Lamnidae > Carcharodon > Carcharodon carcharias. The sequence continues at coordinate 14,859,800 of NC_054486.1, read as the reverse complement.
TTGCAAATCCCTGCTCGTTACTTGCTTTCTGAGGTTTATGCAGCTATTAAATTTGCAGAATGCAACAAAAGGCAAATTACTTCAACACTGCATTGCACATTTTAATTTTTAGCTCTGTCTTAATAACTTCATAAGAACACTATAACCTTCCATACATTGGCCAGGATTTTCCGGTCCCGTGGAAGTTCCTGCCCAAAGTCAATGGACCTTTGGCTGGTCCGTCAAATTTTCTGACCCACCCGCAATGGGAATCGTCACGGGTGGGACCGAAAAATCCTAGCCATTGTCAACCATAGTTTTTGAGGGAGGGTGGGGCACAGGCAAAAGATGATTTTAAGGAGAACATACTCCAAACCTAAGAAAACACTTACTGAATATGGACTTTATTCATGGGAGGGCAAGTTTATCATTACAGTCTTGCAACTTAGCTTTGTTTGAAAATAACAATCTTTTTCACCTTTTCTATTATATGTACTTTACATCTTTCAACTCCATCTTCATGAGCAGTATTTACTGCAATCTGTATTCAGAAGACATTCTGAATTGATTTTCATTCCAACCATACAACTTGCCTCACATTTGTACAGTTGTTTAAATTACAGTGAATAACTATTCATCTCTTGGGTATTTATTCAGTAGCTTTAGGCTCATCTCTTTTCTCAGAAGTAAACCATTGCTTCCAGGGTAATGCGATCCATACAGACGATGTCCTATTCCCAATCAACTAAATCGCAAGAAAGCCCCCTTTATTTCAGTCATTCTCAGGCCCTTGGAATACTCTTCTTCTCTCATCATTTTGGTCTTCCTTTTATTCCCATCCTTTTCCTTTCCTTTCCAAGTAACAAATATTGAAACATGTAAAATCTGGATGGGACTTGACAGGGTGGATGTGGAGAGGATGTTTCCTCTTGTGGGAGAATCTAGAACCAGGGGGTCACTGTTTAAAAATAAGGGGTCTCCCATTTAAAATGGAGATGAGGTGAGATTTTTTTCACTCAGAGAGTTGTGAGCCTTTGGAACTCTCTTCCTGAAAAGGTGGTGGAAGTAGAGTCTTTGAATATTTTTAAGGCTGAGGTGGATAGATTCTTGGTAAGCAAGGGGGTGAAAGGTTATCGGGGGTAGGCGGGATGCAGATCTGAGGTTAGTATCAAATCAACCATTAAATGGCGGAGCAGGCTCGAGTGGCCGATTGGCCTGCTTCTGCTCCTCGTTCATATATGAAAGTTGTATCAATTTTTTAAGTGACATAGTCACAGTGCACATTGCTGGTTTCAAGACTCTGGAATTCTCTACCTAAAAGCACAGTGCAAGTACCTTCACCATTTGGAGTGCAGTGGCCCACCTTAAGGGCAAACTAGGAATGGAGAATAGATGCTGGCTTTACAATAATGAGACAGCAATTGAGAGGGGGGCACAGCCAAGATGGATGGGCTGGCAGGAAGTGGCCATTGGAGGGGGGAGTGCGGAGCCAGCTCCTGCAGCTCTTGCCCTCCACGTTTATGAAAGTATATTTTAAAAGCTTTCTCTGTTGGTTGTGGCTCAAGAGGCATCCCCTTGAAGGGTTCTGTGAAGGCAGCTGAAGAACTACTCAACGAACTGGCCAATGCAAGCAAGTTAGCGCAACAATGAAACTTAATATCACCAAGTGTTTAAAGATTGCATGTAGGAAGGTAAAATTGGGTGATACATTGACTCACGAATGATATTGAAATAGTTACAGATGCTGCTGAAAGAGGTCAAGAGGCTTTTATAGAATTGGCGCAAAATATGTCCCAATGACTGTGGGGCAATAAAGAGAATGGTGCACCATACGGTCAAAACAGCAGATGAACAGTTTGAGGAAATCTAATTGGCCAGCAGCTCTCAAGGACGGCACTTTTTCCCACTTATAGGCAGAAGCCCCACTTTCTCCTTGTTTTGCTCACCAGCAGCGCTCTAGAACGGCGGGGAAAGTTTCTCTCTGGTGTTGCCAGCCGGCTTTCCTCCTGGGGGGTGGGGAGATTCCCCTTCCCATGATCCATTCCTCCCCCAACTCCCCCCACTCTCCCCCCGCGCACCCCCCCCCCCCCCCCCCCACCCCCACCGCCGCCCCAACCCCATCACCGTCAAATCCAGCCCTGTAGGTACCTCACAAATCTCAACCCGTTGTCTTTGTTAGTATCTGGGCAAGTGACATCCATTCTTGATTTGTCTTTTTTGAGCTATTTTCAGTCCACTAAGGATCCCCAAATAATTGATTTCAAAGTTGTTAGCCCTATTTGAATTTCCTGTAATTAAGGAGGAAATGTGTCTGCCATGTGAGTAATTAAGTGAAGCGATAATTGAATAGATTAATATACATTAATTACTTCACCCACATCCTTAGTTTTAGGCCAGTTACAATCCTTTTAGTGTTTTCACCTCTTCTTGGACTACCTTACTCTTACTGTACAGGAAAAATTCCTTGAAAACATGTTTAGCATCTGTTTTCAAACACATTTGAGCTCCCTTTTAATGCATTTCCAATGAGTTGTTATATACTACTCCTACTCCAAATCTGTCTCCCCACCACCCCCATCTTTCTCACATGAAGATTTATGGCATGAGGTTTATTTTAGCCTTATTTCACATTGTTTTTTTTAATCCATTTAGACTCATGCTTAGTTATTCAAGGATTTCTAGTGCTAGGTAAATATATACCCCAGACGTTCATTGGGTAGTGTCATGGTAATATTACTGGACTAGTAATCCAGAGGCCCTGGAGACATGGGGCGGGATTTTCCAGCGGGAGAGCTGTTAAAAGTCAACGGCTCTCCAAATTGTCCCAACCCGCCCACAACAATGCTTACCTGTGTCGGGGCTGGAAAATCCCACCCGTGAGTTCAAAACCCACCAGACAACTGGTGGAATTTAAATTCATGTAATAAAATCTGAAAGCAAGACTCAGTAATGGTGACCATGAAACTACCATCGGTTGTGGTAAAAACCCATCTGGTTCACCAACGTCCTTTAGGGAAGGAAATCTGCTGTCCTTATCTGGCCTGGCCTACATGTGACTCTGGACCCAGAGCAATGTGGTAGATTCTTAACTGCCCTATGAAATAGCTTAGCTTTCCACTCAGTTCAAGGGCAGTTAGGGATGGGCAACAAATGCCTTGCCAGTGATGCCCACATCCCATGAGAGATTATAAAAAAAATAGTAGTTTACTTCCTCCAGGCTTCCCTTTGCCTTCAAGGAACTGCTGTTTCCCATGGGTTGAACGAGGAAGGATTATTTCAGATTGGAGGTTAAGGTAACAGAACGACGAATGTATTTTCCAACTTTCACAGACGTTTCCCTTTTCTTATTTTCCTACGCTTTCTTCCCTGCCTCTTATTTGCTTAGAAATCCTTCTCCTAACACCATCCAGTTCTGATGATTGGCTATCGACCCGAAACCCTTGACTCTGTTTCTCTGTCTGCAGGCACTGCGTGACCTGCTGAGCGTTTCCAATTTTTTCTGTTCTTATTTCAGGTGTCCAGCGTCCGCGGTACTTGGTTTCAATGTATTTTCCCTCTACTTTCACATTGTTTTTCTGCTTCGTGACAGAAATATGAGGCTTATTGATTTTTTTTGGGGGGGTTGACCTGCGATTAGTTCAGCAATTTGATATTTCAGTCTTTTTCAAGCCATCCATTTAAATTATGAATATTATGTCCAGAGGCATGCATACTACAACTGACTGCTCGGACCATCTGAAAATACTTACACCCATTTCAACAGCGTTGATATTAAAAATGTATCTCCCCTAATACAGTGTCAATAGCTCTTCGCTTCTACTGCCTAACAACTGAAAATAATTCGAGCCACTATGATTAACTCCAGCTATCACACTCAGACAAACATAGTCTTTGTGACCATTGGAACGTCATATCAAAACGTGCCTCTGGGTCGCAAAGAAATAACCGGAAGAACTTGGCTGCATTTTGTACGAATTAGGTGACATTGAAATCCAGTCAGGCAGTACTGCAATGGCTCACTACTATTCCTTCAGCTCCTGTGCATTCAGTAACTGAAATGTCAGTGACCTTATAACAAGTTAGGGCATTGAGGGTCGAATTTCTGCACGTGCATTCCTGAATTTTATAGCACGAGAATTAATAAAGTCGAAATAGATTCAGATTCTTATTGAAGATACCAGGTTTAAATTACAGGGCAAGCCCACAAATGAGCTGACAATTTAGAATGGAATGGAGGTACAAATGGGGGGTCGGGGGGGGGGGGTGTTGGGGTTGCGCAGAGAAACTGGGGCTACTGAAAATCTGAAGTAAAATAAGGAATTGCCAAAAATACAGAGCAATTTTGGGAAAAAAGTCTTCATTATAACTGGAAAAAGGCAAGAGAGCCCCTCTGTAGGGCTGAGCGAATCAATGGTGGGAAACAACTTATGAAGATTTTGATTTAAACCCCTGATTTGTGTGTGTGTTAGCATTCCAAGTTTCCAGTCTTGCCGTAGATATTCTCTCAGGCATCATTAATATATTGTCCAGTATAAAATAGGCTGTAACAATAGGATCCCCTTGTGATCTGAACTGGATGTCTTTGTTTCTTGCGTATGCACCTTCAAAGGCTGACCGAGAAAATGTTTGGTGAAACAAGGCAGTAAACTGATTTATTGCAGTGAGTACATCTGACTCACTTACCTCAATCAGTACAACCTGTTTACATATAAGGGTACAGAATGATCAACAAACCACACTTCCCTATGGATGACTTTGCAGATTTCTGTTTTCATGCAACCGAGGCTGTGTCTGCATCTCATGTTCATGTAAGAAAAATCCCACAGCACCATCCAAAGAAAAGCAGGGAGCTTTTCCTGTATCCCGGCTGATACTTATCCCTCCAACCAACATCACAAAAATCAGATTATCTGGTGATTTATCTTGCTGATGTTTGTATGATCTTATGGTATGCAAATTGGCTGTTGGGTTTCCCCATATTGTAACACTGAGTACAACTCAAAATTACTTCATTAACTGTGAAATGCTCTTGGAAGTCCTGTGGTCATGGAAGGTGCTAAACAAATGCAACCTCTTTCTTTCTCTGAAGACCAGCTTTCTAGCCTTTACTGAGCTTGATTGAATGCTTGTGTTTCCCCCTCTCTTCACAGGCAGAGGGGTATAAGGTACTCATCGACTGCTGAAACAAGCTAATGAAGTACTTAATATTTGTTTTTTGAAAACACCATCAAAAGCGAACCCCAATTCCACACGCCATGATTGGCTGCTAATGAAAGTGTTTTTTCAAGCTAGGGCAACTAGGGATGGGCAATAAATGCGGCCTTGCCAGGGTTGCCAATACACTAGGTGCAAATATTTTTAAGATGACTCACTTATTTCATAAGTGAATACATCATTTAATGGATATCTCCTCAATTTGGTCATCAGTTCCTGATATTTATCTTGGAAGCCTTTTGGGGGTGATATAGTGTGCTCTCCTGTGTTTTGGGGGGGCGAGGCTTGTTGGTTGTGATACTTTAGCATCTTCAGCTATGTGTCTTTATTGGCTGTGGGTTGCTATGGCTGTTGTCAGGGGAACGCTGCAAGCTATTAGAATAGAAGCAGTGCTAATGCAGGAGGCAGAAAATGTGCAATCAGCAGGTGGTCTTAGCTTCAGATTGTGGGTCCACACTTGTGTTTGACTTTAAATGTTAAAGTTTAGTAATTAAGCTTAGTGCCTCCCTGGATATTGTCTGATGAACGTAAAAATGTTTTGCAAATTCAGTATTGCTGTCTGGGATGGTAGTTATGGCCGTCTGATTTTACAAGTAAAATTAAACTCCATTAAACACAAAAAGCATCAAGGCAAAAAAAATGAAACCAAAAATATTTTTAGTTTCAGTATGTTAATTAAATTGTTAAGATACACAGCTAAAGGGTATTGACAATTAAGTATCTAAATAACTTAAAAGAGAGACTGCTGGGACACAAGGGCAGAATGTAGGAAGCAGACATATGTAAAGCTTTCTGTAATTAAATCTATCATCAAGAAAAGTATTAGTGTCTAGTTTCATACTTCGCCAACTGGCTTGGGATTGAATTAACATGGTACAGAGGATGATTGCATAAAGGTGAAGGGCATTGTTTAATTAAGTACCTAGAGTACTTGTAAACAGAGACTGCTGGGACACAGGGGTAATAGGTAGGAAGCGGATATATGTAATTCTGCATTCTATAAATACAGCTATTATTAAGAAAAGTGTTAGTGTCTAACTTCATATTTTACCAACTGGCTTGGGATCAAATTAACACAATAAACACAAGCAGGACAATGGCAAATTCAAAAGGAAGAGGGCTTGAGCAGCGAATTAATGGGAGTCAAACAGGACTTGAGGGTCATGTGGCATTTCCCTCCTTGAAGAAGTGACTTAAAGCATCAGCAATCACTGCTGTACCAATTCATTATCATTTTTATTTGGATAATCTCATTGAGAATGGGACTTAAAATTACATGGGATACAATGGATATTGTGCATAATGGGGTGGATTCTTCTTTCTCACTCCTCCTCCTACATTGGATTTGTCCATGATTATGCTTGGCAAAGTACTGCAGTGGTTTGCCAATTGCCTGTACTATGGCCGACCAGGAATCTCTCCCACTCTTACCGCCTGCCATCAGGCGCATTGGCATGAATTACAGGCTGATAACCAACCTGTTTAGCCATGTTGAAAATGTACCTTCCCTGGCGATCAAGTCCTGAAGTGACACTTGAACCTAGAGCTTCTGGCCCAGGGGTAAGGACGCTACCCACTGCGCCACAAGACCTCCCTCTTTCTCAGTGTTCCTCGCAAATTAGACTTGGATCGTCAGTGGCTGATTGGCAGTGCAAGATCAGCAGGTTGGGAGCTCTTGGTCAGAGCCTTTCAGAAAAGTACAAAATAAAAGCCAGCTAGAGATAAACAAGCATAACTGGATCATGACTAATCAGGTGCTATAGGAACTGTAGAAGTGCCACATTTTAGAAAGCAACAGACCGCTATTCAAACATCTAGCTTGTAAAGCTGAATAGATAATTCTGGATATCTACTCACTCATCTTCAGAGGGGATAGGGGTATCAACGAGTAGTTTTGCAGAACTTTCCCCTTGCAGATTAAATAAGTGCTAATTTCAATTCTTTCATTGATGTGGACAAGGAAATAGCAGGTTTCAGAAATGGGGCACAGTTGCTGTTCCATAGTGTGCAAAGATCAATCTAACCATCTAAAATGAATGGTATAACTTTAAAGGGCATGGAGGAACAGAGAGACCAGGGGTTACATGTACTCGAATCTTTGAAGGTGGGAGGACGAGTTGACATATTTGTTAAGAAAAAAGCAGATAGGATCCTTGGAATTAAAACAAAGCAAAGAAGTTATCCTTAATTTTTAAAAAAATAACTGGTTTGGCCTAAGCTAGGATATTATGGCCAGCCAGTTCTGGGCACCACGCTTTAGAAGGGATGTCAAGGCTTCGGAGAGAGTACAGTTGGTTTTGTGGAGAGGTTAGAGAGGTGTTTTTGTTCCCTTTCAAGCAGAGTGGTTTAAGGGAAGATTTAACAGAGGTGTTCAAAATTGTGAGGAGTTTTGATATTGTAAATAGGAATAAATTGTTCCCATTACAAGGAGGCTCTCAATAACTAAAGGACACAGATTTAAGATAATTCACAAAATTACCAGAAAGGATACGAGGAGATGGTCTTTTATGCAGCGAGATGTTAAGAGCTAGAATGCCTCAAAGGGTGGTTGAAACAGATTCAATAGTAACTTTCAAAAGGAAATTTGATCAATACCTTAAAAAGGGAAAAAAAATTGCAAGGATATAAGGAAAGGGCAGGAGTGGGACTAATTGGACAGTCTTTTCAAAGAGTCAGAACAGATGCGATAAGCTGAATGGCCTCCTTCTGTCCTGTATGATTCTACGAAATCCCATTGTTCTTCAGAATTATGACACAATCACAGGGGGAGAGATTTTATGGGGGTGTCAAAGGTCTAACCTGTTGACTGAAGAGCCGGCAGGAGACTGGAGTTGCCTCCTCCAGGAAGGCCTGCTGCTTTTCATTGCCTTTCAGGCACTTAAGGACCCCGGGAGCGAAGACCCCATCACCCAAGAGCTACTGGCCAATCAGAGGCCGGCAGCTCATTGCAGCATCATGAGAGAGATGGTGGCTGCTCCTGGAATGACAGCCACTGGAGGCTCAGGATCACTGTGTGACCCTGATCACAAGAAATAGGAGCAGGAGTGGATCATGTGGCCTGGTGAGCCTGCTCCGCTATTCAATACGATCATGGCTGATCTTGGGCTTCAACTTCATTTTCCCACCTGTTCCCCTTATCCCTTAAGATTTTTCTTTTAATTCGTTCATGGGATGTGGGCTTCGCTGGGCCAGCATTTATTGCCCATCCCTAGTTGCCCTTGAGAAGATATCCCTTAAGCCAGAGGTAAGTAATAGCAGGAGGAGTTTTGCAGGCTGGGAGTTGCAGGTTGGGAGTTGTGAGGGTGCGGGAGAAGAGTTGGCAGCAAGTACAGGGTGGTGGCTCTCAGTGGCACCCTCCCTCCCGATGCAGGTCCCTCAATCCCACACAGTGCATTTGAACATAGACCCCCACCACCCCCCCACCTCCCCGGGAGACCACGAGCAGCCTGCACAGTTTTACTTGTCATGCATGCCACACGGTGACAGGCCCACCCACAACTGGGTTAATACCAGTGGTGGCAGGATAGGGCCCTTAAATAGTCATTGGTCACTTAAGGGCCTCAATTGTCCAACCACGGGTTGTCCTGCCCCAATTTAATTCTGGCAGAGGTGGAGAGGCAATGGGGTGCTTGCATACCACCCTGACACCTGATTAACTGCCCCCCTCACCTTCAAATATGCCATGAGAGTGGGTATTAAATTCCCCCCACATATGCACATTTGTGTGTAGAGACAGTAATAGACATGTGGTCCTGCCATATGTCCCCATAGAGTTATACAGCACAGAAACAGGCCCTTCGGCCCATCCTGTCCATACCGGCCATCAAGCACCTATCTATTCAATTGAGTATAATGAAGACGTCTTCATGAATCTCACATCTACTTCACCCAATTAACTTTCCATATGCCCTCAATCAAACAAAGCTCCCACTGGCAGGGCACACTCCATTAACCCCTGCATGTCAGTACGCATGAGCAGGTGAAGAATGCAAAGAACATTTTAATGCCATATCCAAATGATAAATCAGGCACCTGCTTCTGAAATGACCCTGCACTGTTCATACATCAAAAGGACATTCTAGGACATTACAAAACCTATCTTCTGCCGGTGGTGGGGGGAGGGGATTGGGAAATAAAGTGCCATTTTTCAAGTGATTGCCACCTAGAGAAATAAAAACAAACGTTTATGAGAAGCACATGAGGTATAAACAGAGGGCCTTGCTACTCAACCCATTCATACAATGAACATGCTGCATCAAACCCGATTGCAAATAAAACAAGATGTTGAGAGGTACGGGAAAAATTATAGTCGGGTGTTATTTAAAAGGTACGTGGTTATCACTGGCACTAAAAACCTTATCCAGAGCCCGACGAGACACTCCCTAACACTATAAATTATTTTAACAGTGCAGCTTCCAAACCTCTTTTTAACCTAATGTAAAACTAGGCAAGCTGAAAAACACTCACTGAACTTAAGCAAAAAAAAAGCACTATAAATTAAAATTGAAAAAAATCCCAACATGAAAACTTATCAGTACGGGCTCTACTCTTAAGCTGTCAATTCTGACTTTTCTTATTAAAAAGGGCAAGAAATGTAAAAAACAGCTGGAGGCAAATATTAACTTTCATTTATCAGCCAGCAAGGTTCAGCACAGTTGAATACAAAAACATTTTCTTCACACATACAAGTAATTTGATTTAACAAGTTTAATGGAACAAGTTGCTGCTGTCACAAGTTGTTACTGAAGCAATGCCACACTGGGTTTGATGTTTGATTTAGGCAGGAGCAACATTTGAAAGGTTTCTCTTGGAACTCAGTTTTATCCTTTGGTTAAGGTTTGCAAAGCAGATCCTCCACATCACTGCCCATCCCTTAGAAGACATGGGTGGGACATCACTACAGCTATTTCCAACATTGAAACACTCTGGGACGTTTTTCTACATTAAAAGGTGCCACAAAATGCAAGTTGCCACTGTGTCCGCCAATGGTTGACCAAATTGCTGCTCCAGTCAGGTCTGCAAATTTTTCTTTCTTGATACTGCTTCAAGATGGAGTTGTGCTGCCAGTGTCCAGCTGTCTCTCAGCCTTGAATTACAGGTAGCTTTATGCATGAAATCAAAAAGTGCAAAAGTGTTTTCCTCTTTACGAAATGAAAGGATATTTTTTACGAATGCGAATTCTTTTCCTTTCCTGCTTGAGTTAATTCGGATGCCAGAATGCAAAGAGCAGTTTCTGCTACTTCCCTGTGAAGAAAATTGCCAGCAAGTCTGTCAATCGGAGTGACTATCTGCTTTCCCAAGGGCATGTGCTCCACAGATAGCTCAAGACATGCTCATGTGAATAGAATAGTCCTGGTCACAATGGGCGTGAATGTCTGTGGGCCAGCCAAACTGAGATAAGAAATTTCTTAAGGTTCCTTGTCACTGTGGAGACCTCTTCAGTGAGCCTAGCTCACTGACAACTCAATCTCACTGCTCTCCCCATCCCCCCACCCTGTCTCCATACAGTGGCCTGTGGCTTTTTAAAAATGTGTAATCACTTTTCACCTTTTAAAAAACACAACGCTTTGATGTAACTGAATCCTGAATCGGTTTTTCAGAAAAATGGTCACAAAACTTTGAAACACAGCAGGAACACAAGCTACAGAGCCCTGTACAAAGGCTTTAAGCAAGTCACAGTTGCAGTGTTTTTCTCCAGTAAGCAATGTATCAGCTCCTTAATGGACATTTAATGCCAACCTGATAAGGTTCTAACATTTTACTAAGTGGTGGGATCCCCCAAGGTCTGAAGAGGAATTGATTGCATTGCATTTCTGTGGTCATGCCTAACCCCTTCATTAATGTTCAACATCAGACTGTTCAGGTCATTCATAACCCTCCTCCTTAGGCAGTCCATTGGGGTCGAGGATAACATGCTTTCACTGCAGTTCGATGTGTTCTGAGATGGCTGATGCATGACCTGCAGACTCTAATTGCCACATCTGGATGTGCTGCTTGAAGGGTCAGTAGATGAGGTGTTTGGAGGTTTGTGTGTTCTCCCTGATGCCTCCAACTTGGCCTCTGTATGCTCCCAATGAAGCCTTTCGATGTGCTCACTGCCATCCCAAATAAACCTTCTGCAATTCAGTCAGTCACTAGCCAGGGTCTCCCATGAGCCAGCCGGTATGTTTGACCTCCTCAGGGATTCTTACTTTTGGTGGACATCTGCCCCTTAAAGCTGCTATAAATATCTGAACAATAACCACTTATATTTGTTTAGCTCCATTAACATAGACAAACTTTCCAGGGAGACATAGATGAAGAGGGATACAGAGCCAAAGGAGTGATGACTAAAAGCTTGGTCAAACAGCTGAATTTTAAGGTGAGACATAAAGAAAAAGGAGGTGTAAAATGGGAGGGATTGGTTGAGGGATGATTGAAGGAATAGCTACCAAAGTTGAAGTGATGTACAAAAGGCCAGAGCCAGAGGAATGCTGAATTCTGGGTGGCTGAGGGGGATTTTTAGGGAGAATGAGTTAAATGATAGGGAGGGTGAGGCCATGAAGGGGATTTAAACATTGTCATGCACAATACAGGTATGAAGATATTACAAATTTTAGAACTATATATTTTTTAAATAGACACAGCAGTTTTTAATAAGGTTGACAACACACCTTGCGACTTTGTCATTACCAACTCCAGACAGAACTGAAGCTCAAGCAAATACCTCATTAAAATATCGACAATCCTAGCCACTTGTGAAACTCACAAATCCTTTTGTTTAGGAAGAACTGGAAGCAGAACAAGACTATCATGTATTAGCCAACTCATCATCTTGGGCCACAGAGCCATTGGAACTCATTGTACTAGTCATGAAAGGCATTCAAAGGGTAATCTGAATTGAATGGGTCACTCAGTAAGGATGATCTTGGCTGACTCAAAAGCTCTCAATACGTGAAAAGCTAAAACACAGGGTGTGAAGAAAAACAAGCCACTACCTTTTTTGGAAGAAGGACTTTGAACTCGTAATTGGTCACATGATTTAAGGCACTCATTTTTAATGCCTTTACTTATTATAAATAACAGCAGAAGCTGTTCAGATCAGAAACATCAAAAATATCATCTGAAAAGCCATTGAACCAGCTGCAGGGCAACTCAGCCAAGATGAAACAACTACACCCTGAAAGGGGGAAAAGGAATCTTCCCACAGCCCCTTCTGACTTCAAGTTCACCTCAGAACCAGCCTCCTGGAAATTTAACTACAAGAGGCATTGCAGCTTGCTGAGATTCCTCTGATTTTCAAGACCTCCATTCCAACTAAAGTGTCAATTCAACTGAGAAACTATAGGCCTGATACAAAGGAGAATGAAATCATTATTGATTTTTCTTCATTTGTATCTCATCTTTCTGTGTGAGAGAGACATCAGCCGGAATTTTTCAGCACCCCCCCTCCACCCAATCCTTTGTGGCATATTCCCCCATGGTGGAGCCAGCAAGCCATTAAAATATCTGTTCACATCGGCGAGACCAGAAGATCCCACTGCCATGAGGGGCTGGAATTTTCCAGCCCTCTTGTTAAAACCTCAAGGGCAAGTGTTTGACAATGAATAATCATCTTTATTTTTAAAATTCACAAACGCTTGCTGCTGTGAGTAATTTAAATTGGGACTGCCACTCTGAAGGAAATACACACTAATTTCACACATTAAAACATGTTGATCATGGACAACAATAAAACGCATAAATATTGTCCAAAATTTTAAATTGGAGGTCCTGGATACCAGGACTCAAATGGGTCAAGGAGGACAGTGGTGATGGACATTTACTGCCAGAAAGAATTTTTGATTAATGGATGTTTAATGAGCATATCGTCAGACAGGAGAAATTTATTTGTTCATGGGATGTGGGCATCGTTGGCTAGGTCAGCATTTATCGCCCATCCCTAATTGCCCTTGTTAGGCATTTTAAGAGTCAACCACCTTGCTGTGGGTCTGAAGTCACATGTAAGCCAGACCAGGTAAGGATGGCAGATTTCCTTCCCTACAGGATATTAGTGAACCAGACAATTGACAATGCTTTCGTGGTCATCATCAGATTTTTTGATTCCAGGTTTTTACTGAATTCAAATTTCACCATCTGCCGTGGTGGGATTTGAACCCAGGTCCCCAGAGCATTACCCTGGGTCAATAGAATGCCATTGTCCAGTGACAATACCACTATGCTATCACCTTGGAATAATCAAGTTTGGAGATGACAAAGGAATGGAGGAGCATCATGCTAGTTTCCAGGCCCTAACGGGCAACATTAGGCTGATTCCAGGAATTACTCCAGGGTCAGTCAACTTCCTTCAGATGTTGGTAAATCACGGTCTGTCCTCTTTCTCTCTGGAATTGCACCCAAGTGAAAAGTCAAGGCCTATATGATCTAGGAAGATAAGTATAGGAAGATGCGTACCCAAGCTTGAAAAGAACTGTAGACTCGCATTGACAATAATCGGGATCCACAGTGCTTGATGATATATTTAGCAAAATCATTCGGAGAGCTGGCCAGACATTTGAAAAACAGAAAAAAGTGAAGTTCCTGAAGTTGGAAAGTTAAAACAAGGTAACAGAGAAGGGCAAACCCGAGTTAAGATAATTGATAATCTTCCAGACAGAAAGAATGCCTTCTGGCAGCCTGTAATTTTAAATACTTGAAAAATAGTTCCCGACATTTTGTTTTTTTTCTCTGTAAGGCACTTAAAAATATCACAAACACACAACATGCTGAGTTATTCAACTGAGCATTAATTAGCAGTCAGCCTAACGTCTTGTCGTTATTTCTTGGAGTTTTATTTTTGCACAACAAAACCTTACTGGAGTTCATGTCATTCGCAACTCTAAATGTTTCAGAAGTACTAATTGCATTTAAAATGCTGAATAATAGTGGAGGGAGTGAGATGAGGGACTGATTCCCACAGAAACTGTCACGATAACACCTTTTGTTAGGTAATGCACTAATTAATATTTAGCTGGCAAAGATGTTAGTTTACCATTAGTTTTCCACTGACAACAGCTGTGGTTGTTACTTGTTCCTGGCTGGGATAGATTATCTGCTCTGATTTTTAAAAATTCTTTGATGGGATACGAATGCTACTGGCAAGGCCAGCATTTGTTGCCCATCCCTAATTGCACTTGAGAGGGTGATGGCACTTTACTTTCTTGAACCACTGCAGTAGTAAGTTCAGTAATAGTAAGTTCAGAGACTGCCCTATTCTTACCTATCCAACTTAGCCAATGAACCTCCTGCAATGGCTTCCCTTCCCTGCTCTGCCCTGTTATTTCTGCAGTCTCCAAGGTCTCTCTCCTTGGCTTCCTCCTATTTCTCATCTGCATGCTGCCTCTCAGCGGCATCATCCAAAAGGTGCAAGATCAGGTTCCCCTGATGACATGTAGGTCACCTCACCTACCACACACCACCCACCCCAACCTCCCTTGAACCCTCTCCGCCACCACAGTGTCATGTTAATTCCTTGGTGAACCACAATTTCCTCCAATAAATCAACAGGTAGAGTGAAGAAATTGCCTTCGGCCCTGCCACCAACTCTGTTCCCGAGCCATCAATCCCATTCCACTCTCAGGCTGACTTTGCCTACTGACAACCTCGGGGTTTGACCAGATGATGTGCTTCTGACCCCAGATCTTCTCTATCACAAAGGCTGCCTTCTTCCACCTCTGTCTCTGCCCCGTTTTCAGTAACCTTCAGCTGTCTTTCAGTTACACCCAAACTCCTCAGTGTCCTCCTGGCTGGCATCCCATAAACGTCAGCTCACGCAAAACTCAGCTGCCCATATCTTAACCCATACCGCCCCACTCACCCATTGTTCCATGTTTCTCTGACCTTATATTGGCTTTCTGTCCACCAGTTACTCAATTTTAAAATTTTCATCTCACGTTCACATCCTTCTATGAACACATGCCTCCCTGTCGCCTGTTCCACCCTTACAACCCTCTAAGAACTCTGTGTTCCTCCATCTCTAGTCTCTAGAGCATCTCCACTACCATCACTCCACCATTACTGGCCATGCCTTAGCCATGTAGGGCCTGAGCTCTGGAATTTCTAAATTTCTCCATCTCTCACACACTCTCTCTCTCTTTAAGTCCTTCCTTAAAACCTACCTCTTTGATCAAGCTTTTAGGCACCCCTCGTACTATCTCCTTCTTTGGTGCAATGCCTAATTGGTTGATTACATTCCTGTGAAACACCTTGGGACATTTCCTGACGATGTTATACAAATGCAAGTCATTGTTGCTCTTGCTGTTGGCCACACGAGATGCAGTTATATATAAGCTACTTAAGATGTGGCAGCCATTATACAAACTCATTCATACAAGAGCCCAATACTGAAGATGTTGGAAAGCTGCTATAAAAGCTGAAAAATGCTGGAAACATCCAGCAGGTCAGGCAGCGCCTGTGGAGAGAAGCAGAGTTAATGGCCAGGATTTTCCCTATCCCGCCATTGGCGGGACCCATCACGGACGGGATGGAAAATTTGGCAGGCTGGCAAAAAGCCCATCGACACTCGGCGGGCAGTGGGACTGGAAAACCCCAGCCAAAGTTTCAGATCAACGCCCCCTCATCAAAACTGAGGAAAGATAGAAATGTATTAAGTTTTGAGCATGTGCAAGGGCAGTAGGTTGGGGAGTTTGTGGGGCGGGGGGGGGGGTGCGTGTAGTGGAATAACAACAGGGAAAGTCTGTGCAGGGGTTGAGGTCAGGATAAACTAAAGGACCAAAAGGTTTCATGGTACAAAAGTCAAAGCAATTGGTAGCATAAAGTAAAGAAACAAAATATGCCTTTAGTTGAAGTGTGAATGGCAGAACAGCAACTATTCAAATGCAAAGTCAAGCAAGAAACCAGAAAAATGTGAACCAGCCAGAAAAACCTTGAACTGTAAAATTTGATCAACTTTGTTTCCAATTTTCACCCTTCTCTCACCTTCACCTGGTCCATCTCAGACTCTTCCCCCTCCCTTCCTTGACTTCTCTGTCTCCATTTGTGAATAGGTTGTACCATGAAAAACCTTTAGCCATTTAATCTTGCCTGCCCTCAACCCCATTGCATATCTACCTTCCCTCAGCAATGATGAAGGGTCATCGACCTAAAGAGTTAACTTGATTTCTCTCTCCACAGATGCTGCCTGACCTGCTGAGCATTTCCTGTTTTTATTTTATATTAAAAGCTCGCTCATTCATTAAATATGTGCAAGGCAGCCTCTGTTAATACAAGATGATCACAAACCTACCATACATACACGTATGGATTCAAACCATGTAAATGCTCCCTTTCATTCCAAAACCATTTCTCTTTTTCACCACTGAATAAAACTGCTAATCTGTGGTGTGTCAGGCAGTTCCCTGTTAAAAGCCGAGATGATAAATAATGGAGCAGCTAATTGTGAAACAACTCCAAATTCTATAAAATCTGTTTGGATCAACGATTTCTTTAAAAATACAGATTTCTCAGATGTTATTACCGCATTGATTGGAGGCATTTCCAGGATGTGGAAACTTTACTGAATGCAGCTTATGTTAGCAACTTGCATCAAATGGAACTACATTAAATGTTGGTCCAGGCTGGATCTAATATGTCTCTATTATGCATAAGAAATATTGAGGAGGAGATGATCATCATATGGCCCCTCGAGCTTGCTTTGCGATTCAATATCATAGATCGTCGTCTTCCTCAACTCGACTTTCCCACGCGTTCCCTATATCCCTTGATTCCCTGAAAGACCAAAACTTCAGTCTGTGAGCATCACAGATCTGTTACTGCTCAATCTCATATGGCTATACGCCACTCATCCCTTTAAGAGGTTGGACAGTTGGACATGGATCGCTCTGTGCTGTGGGTGTGGGGGGTGGGGGGGGTGGATGGTGTGTGTGTGTGTGTGTATGTAATTATTTCGCATGGAGGAGTCTCGTTTGCGATTGGAATTACATTTTTTGAATTAATTGGCGCAATTAATCCGCCAGAATCTTTAACCAACTAAGAACAGCCATTTGGAAAAGGAAAACCAAACCCACCTGCTGCATGAAGTGTATTACTTAATGACAGGCGTCAGGTAGAAAATGCAATTGAGAACCAAGAGGAATACAGAAGGTTCAGAGGGGAGGTGAAATCAGAAAACTGAAGAGGGATTGTGAGAAAAGACTGGCAGCCAACATAAAGGGGAATTCCAAAGTCTTCAATAGGCATATAAAAAAAAGTAAAAGGGTGGTAAAAGGAGGAGTAGGGCTGATTAAGGGCCTAAAAGGGAATTTACACATGGGCTGAGGTATTAAATTAATACTTTGCATCCGTCTTTACCAATGAGGTAGATGCTACCCAGGACATGGTGACAGATGAGGAAACTGTCGCTGGAAGGGTTCAAAATTGATAAGGAGGAAGTGTTGAATAGACTATCGGTACTTAAAGTTCACAAGGCAAAGGGATCGGATAACTTCATCCAAGGATATTGAAGGAAGTGAGAGTAGAAATTGCAGGGACACTGGCCATAATCTTTCAGTCTTCCCTAGGCTCGGGGGGTGGTGCCACAGGACTGGAAAATTGCAAACATTACGCCCTTGTTCAAAAAAGATTGTAAGGATAAGCCCAGCAATTACAGATCAGTCAGTTTAACTTCAGTGGTAGGCAAGATTCTAGAGACAATTATTCGAAATAGAATTAGTAGTCAAATAGACATGTGACTATGAGGATAGTTTGGAGAAGTTGGGACTGTTTTCCTTGGAGAGAAGGCGGCTGAGAGGAGACTTGATAGAAGTTTTCAAATTCATGAGCGGGCTGGGCAGAGTAGATAGGGAGAAGCTGTTCCCGCTCGTAAAAGGATCGAGAACAAGAGGGTACAGATTTAAAGGGATTTGCAAAAGAAGCAAATGTGACACGAGGACAAACTTTGATCGGTCTGGAATGCACTGCCTAAGTGTGGGGGGGGGGGGGCAGGTTCAATTGAGGCATTTAAGAGGGCATTGGATGATTATTTGAATAGAAACTATGTGCAGGGGTGCGGGGAAAAGGCAGGGCAATGGCACTAGGTCATGATGTTCATTTGGAGAACTGGTGCAGACATGATGGGCCGAATGGCCTCCTTCTGTGCGATTAAGATTCTGTGATTCTGTATAAAACCTGTAATAATAACTTAACCAATAAAAGGCATCTGAAGAATGAATTTTTGTCTTCTCCCCTGTCAATGTCATGAATATCAGACAGGTTCTGTAAAGGCTGTGTGTTCCACCTGGTCAGGTTATAAGCTGGTGCTCAAGATGAAAATCTACCGAGAGTGCTTTCTCTGTTTTGGTCCAAAAAGTGTTGGTTCTTTGCTTAGGTGTAGTTTTATAGCCATCACATGCTCTCCAGTACCTCACCCAAGTAGCCATTATTCAGGTATGAGCCTCGTCATTGAATGCAGACCCAACGTTCACACGTGCACTTTCCTGCTGGAGAACAGAACGAGGACTTGAAACCTGAGCCAGTTCAATTGCTCCCATAATTCATGGACTGCTGAGACCAGTTGGACCATATATTACACCAGCTGGTTCGAGGTCAGTGATCTCAACACAAACCAGATCCCTTTGTTTCAAATCCTCCCAGAATAAGATTCAAGACTTGAAACAAAAAGTGATTCAAGGCTTTGGGTTTCCATTAGGGACATCTACAACATCCCAAGTAAACAGTTTGTATTATTATCAATATAATTAGTTTGTCTTATTGTTATCAACATAATTGATTTTTCAGGAACCATTGTTAAATATCAAACTTGCACTGAATCAATCAACAATCAGCACTCTCTTCAAATACAGTATAAATTGTTGTTTTCCCCTTATATTGGCATTCTTGCGAGTATCCTGATGAGTGCAAGGCACAAAGCTTAGACACGTCTCTTTTTTCAGCAATACTCACACTGAATTAGTTGGACGTCAAAGCTGAAGGGAGATATCACCTGTGGATGTAAAACATTGACCCCGAACGTTAACATCCTCAAACATTTCACCACAACCTATTTAATGTTGAATAATGCAGCTCTGGGCTTCTGCCAACATCCTGCAAGTGACATCAAAATTGCTATTACCATAGTGAGACTAACATTTTAGGGCTTGTGAACCTTATTGATTTAAACAGCTATCTTTAGCGAATACATATAACAAAATTGTCATCATATCACTATTCAAACAGGGTCGTAGACCTGTACTTCTATGCAGACAAGATTTCAACTGAACTGTTCAAAGTTGACTTGATAATGAGAATATCTTAGATGGTGCGTCTAACTGACTCACCCCTCATGGAAGGAGTGCTTTATGCAGAAAAGTGGAGGATAAGAGTGAAGTCTACCTGGCATGTCCCAAAAAACTTACAGCTTTTACTTGTCCACTCCAGCAAATATTTAATAGGCCATAGGAAGTACAGGGCAGAAAAATAATTTTATGTTAACTGTACTATTTACGTAGAAGATGGATATTTCAGAAAGGCTGAAATGACATTGCAATGAGTTAGCACATTGCCCTTTCATCTCTAGGACTGGGTACACAACCAACCCATTCTGATGGGAAAACAATGTAATATTTCAATGTGAAATTAGTTTGGGCTCATGAGCATCAGTCCACAGTGAAAAACAGCACACAATTGGGCAATTTTACTCAGCAAGACCACAACATGACTGCTCAAGAAGATAGAAACGTCATTGTTATAGAGTTGACCTTCAGACAACTTTTCTTCGTGGAAACATTTAACTTTATTTACAAGACAGCAGCAGCAACTACACGTGTGCATCAAACTCCATAACTAAAGAAGAACTCTCTCTGTAGAGCTTCCCCACACTGCTAACACACTGGTTTACACAGATCATGTGATCTTACAACACAGGATTATTCTTAAAGCTGCAGTCCAACATTTCCCAAAACTATAATTACTACATTCCTCCCCCTTTAACCTGCCCTCTACTTTGTATTTACAAGGATATTTATCTCATGACAGTACAATATTTACATAGGTCGTGAAATTACAAGTTCAGTCTTTCAGTTGGCTTCAGATTCTTTTGAAGGAAACACATTCTCTGGAACCACATTATCAGGTACCTCACTAGGCACTTGCAGTTCAGTGTCTTCCACGCCAACAGAGACATCGGACATGTCTGTCCTTGTTTGATCAACTTCAACACGAACCATTGGTTCTGCAATGGTTACAGGTGGAACATCATTTTGTTGGGGTCTCTTTTTCTTAAATGATCCACATGTTTATGTCTGATCTGGCCCTCCACTTCCACGTGGTATGACAATGGTCTGGTCACAGAGCTTACCTAACCAGGCAACCACTTCGGTACTCCATTGAAATTCTTTACATATACTGCTTCTCCAAACTATAACTATGCAAATCATGAGTCGCTTTTTGGTTCCTTTGACTTTTCTCCACCTTCCCGTACAAATTAGGAAGAATTAGGCTCAGTCTTGTATGAAGACAGTGCCTCATCAGTAATTCTGCATCCTCTTTCTATGTATCTTCTTTTTACTATAGAATTTAGTCTTGGCCGCCTTTTTTACTTCACTGTCAGCCAGTCAGCCAGGCTTCTCTCAGATGCAATCTCAACTTGTGTTAGTTCAGTAGTCGAGCTACCCATGACTTCATTATCTACTCGCATCTTGGAAAGTTCTTCGACTTTTGCTTTCAAATCCTCTTTAGCTTCATCTAGCTGATTCTTCAGCTCTTCTGTCTATCTGTTTGCTTCCCCCTGGAAGCTTGAACATTGCTGCATCCTCTCTGCCAACTGGTTCTTCAGATTGTTCAGAGAGGTGTTAAATTCTTCTTGTTTCTCTTCGTAATTTTTCTTGAGGCACAAACTTGGACCTGAGGGACTCTTGTAGTGTGTGAAAGTCTTTCAACAGGTTTTCCTTTTCTTTGCAAAGCTCACTCGCTTCATCTTGAACTCTGTCATTCAGCAGAGCCTCCAGGAATTTCTTCTGCTGTTTTTCCATGTTGTTGTTTATGACAGTCTTCATTCCTTCAGGTTGCTGAATCCTTTACACTCCTTTTTCATCCTGTTGTAGTCCTTGGGCTCTCCAGGCTCTTTCTGAAGTACCTTGCTGTCATGGAAATATAACAATTTTCATAATATTGTGATTTATTATAAGGGTGGGTTAATATTGGGGCTTGGATTAGTTTCTCTGTGAGTATGTGTGTGTGTGTGTGTGTGTGTGTGTGAAGGATTTAACTGAGTTAGAGACAGCTAATCTGGAGCTTTTGAATGATCAGAAGGAAAGCTAGGTTTGAAATGCTAAATGCATAAACATGGCTGAAGTTTCAGAATGTGAGGAACATTTGCATTTTTAGATAAACCAGAGTAGTGAATTTCAAAGAGATGGTAAGATGTTACACCTAACCATAAGAGGCTAAGCCAAACAGTGTGTTTATTTTTCCCAAAGGTTACTGATAATGAGTACTATGGAAGATTTATATTATGGGAAAAGTAAAGCTGCAAAGACATATGGAATGGAATTTACATTAAAAAGAGAGAAACATGTATAAAGGAGATGAAGTTATGTGTAAGGGAGAAGGCATTCTAAGATCTAACACAAGTGTGAGAAGTCTCCAGCCTTTATGCATCAAGTTGCTGTCTACAGAAACCGAAAACTCACTGTGAATATCACTGTCCAGGGTATCGTGTGCTTTGCCTGGGTCTGTTGAAATGTATTTTTGTTTTACTGTTGCCTTAACAGAGGTGTAACTGGGAGCTAGATTAGGAGATTTAGGAGTTATTATAGTAGTAATTTGTAAACCTATGTATGTGCTTAAAATCTTTTCTTCTATTAATAAATGTTTAATTTAGTTTTGTAAAAAACCTCTAAGATTCAGTGGACTTATAACTACTGAATTCAAGGCACATATCTCGCAATAAAATACGAATTGCAAAACAGTTGTGGCAGCTGTTTCAAGTTTCCCTCTGGGATTTGAGTAGCTCAGAGTTTACTACCCGCTGGGCCATAACACTTACCTTGTTCCTTTTTCAAGACAGGAACTCTTCCAGCTTCCTTTTGAAATCCCACTGGCCAATCAAGGCTAATTTCTGTCAACCAATTTCAACCTAGAAGGCTTGGTCTTCTGTCTTCTAATACCATCATGGGTAGAAATGCCGATTGCTGTCTATAAGAAAGACTTGCTCTGGTGATAGCTTTTACTTGGATTTCTTCACTGTGTAAGTTTTCAACTTGGCAGATTTTTGTTCCAAATTTAATTGTTGATCACCTTTATTCAAATGTCTGAAAGCGTGTCCTCCTATTACAGTCGTAGGAGCACCCATGTCTACTTCCATTTTTAAGGGTAACAAATATTGGCTTGTCTTCCCGATTTTTATGTTGAATAATGAATAAATGTCAGAATTGGCTGTTTCTGGCTCTTCTACACTATAGATTTCATTGGACTTTGTTTGTTGTTTGGGAACCTGTTTAAATCTTGCTTTGCACCATCACATTACATGTCTGCTTTTGTGACAAAAATAACATTCTACTTTTTAAAATTGCCAATCACTAGAAGACATTGTTTCCACGTCAATGAAAGTTATTTTTTGATTTAGTTACTAATCTGTTTCCTCTTATTTTTCGATTAGCGGGGGCTATTTCCCGCTTCGCGGCAGAGTCCCAGATTTTCATGCCACTTTTGGCTGACTGTTCCCGTCCGACTAGGAGAATGGTGCCATTTTGCGCCCCTTGAATTGCTTGTGAATCCCTTACAGCACTTTCCATCGCCAGTGCTATTTCTAACGTTCTCTTAAGATCAAGATTCACTTCAACCAGCAATCTTCGCTGAATTGTGTCTTCCTGTACGCCAAATACTAAACGATCTCTGAGCATGTCATTCAGGGTTTCACCAAAATCATAATATTCCGTTAGTTGTTGTAATTTCACCACATAGATAGCAATGGTCTCCCCTGGGGCTTTATTCGTGAACTGAACCTGAACCTCTGCATTGTGACTGAGGGCTTGGGTTGAAAATGTCCCTTAACCAGGTCTACTAATTCACTGAAAGTCTTCGAGTCTGGGCACTGAGGGGTGTCAACTTTGAATTAACTGCAGGTCTTG
Organism: Carcharodon carcharias; assembly: GCF_017639515.1. Taxonomy (NCBI): domain Eukaryota; kingdom Metazoa; phylum Chordata; class Chondrichthyes; order Lamniformes; family Lamnidae; genus Carcharodon; species Carcharodon carcharias. The sequence continues at coordinate 14,836,524 of NC_054486.1, read as the reverse complement.
CTCCCACAAAAACTCAGGAGAATTGCTCTCCTAGTTTCCTCCCCCGCAATGTTGTTTGCTTGAAAGTCAAATGCATGACGTTCTATATATTGAGACTAATTGTCTTTGGCTGGCTCAAAGGGATCGATTCTGCCAAGCTGTGGCATTTCGGATGAGGATAAATCTAATTTACCCTCGTCGCCAGTTTGTTACAGAGATGATCTTCAGATAACTTTTCTTAGTGGAAATATTTAACCTTATTTACAAGGCAGCAGCAGCAACTACACATATGCATCAAACTCCATAACTAAAGAAGGACTCTGTAGAGGTTCACCGTGCTGCTAACACATTGGTTTACACAGATCATGTGATCTTATAATGCAGCAATATTCTTAAAGTTACAGTCCAAATTTCTCCAAAACTATAATGACTGGAGTCATTCTCCCCATTTGAATTTTTTTCCTTGGTTTACCTTTATCTAGGGTTGCCAACTGTGATTAAATGTATTCTTGGAGGCTTCATCACATGACTTGTCCCCACGCTCCAGCCAACACATCCATCCTTGTGAAGCACTGCCTTCCTAAGCTATTTGGAAAGCAAAAAGGCTCATTACCCAGTTGGATGATGCTTGATTGTCAGGCAAAAAGCCATCCTCCAACCACCCCACCCCACCCCCACCCCAATTTTCAATGCTTTTATATCTGGTAAAGAGAAAGGTTTAAAGAAAATGACAAAAAACTATCTTTTTTAATGTCCTGATGATTTTTCTCCAGGGTTGCACACAGTAGTGTCCTGGAGATTGATCTTCAATTCCTGGAGACTGCAGGTGAATTCTGGGGGGGTTGGCAACCCTATCTTTATCCACTGAGCGAGAGAGAGAGAGGGAGGGAGGAAAGAAGGAAGGCTGATCTCTGGCAGTGCCGTACTCCTCAATATTGCACCAAAGTGACAGCTTCGACAATGGGCTCAAGTCACAAGGGGTGAGACCAGAACCCACACTCTTCATACGCCGAGGGGAGATTGGCACCGCTGAACAAAAGCTGACGCATTTAGTCTCAAATGTCACTATAGGATCAGTACATGAAAAGGGTGGAGCATATTCCCCTATCACTGCTATATTGAAATTAAGGCCAGGATTTTATGGCCCCTCCCACCCGGCGAGACATCCACAGGGGGCGACACACCACGGCAGGGCTGTAAAATCCTGGCCTAAGAGTTAAATAAGCATAATAATGTTACTAAAAAAATAATAAAAAGAGCAAAGGTAAATTATGAAAGAAAACTAGCGCAAAATGTAAAAACTGATAGCAAAAACTTCGACAAGTATATAAAAGAAAAGAGAGTATCTAAAGTGACTGTTGGTCCTTTGGAGGATGAGACTAGGGAGTTAAAAGTAGGGAACGCAGAAATGGCCCAGATGCTTAATCAATATCTTGCCTCAGTTTTCAAGGTGGAGGACATCAGTACCACACTAATAGTGACAGGTAGTGCAGAGGATATAGAGAAGGAGGAGCTTAGAACAACCACCATCACTAGAGAAAAAGTACTGAGCAAACTATTGGGATTAAAGGGTGACAAGTCCCCAGGACCTGATGGCCTACATCCCAGAGTCTTAAAGGAAGTGGCAGTGGAGATAGTTGGTGCATTGGTAATAATACTCCAAAATTCCCTGGATTCTGAACGGTTCCAGTGGATTGGAAAAATGCTAATATAATGCCCTTAATCAAAGGGGGGTGGGGGGGCTGCAGAAAATAAGGAACCATAGACCAGTTAGTTTAACGTCTGTCAGTGGGAAATTGTTGGAATCCATTATTAAGGAAGTAGTAATGGGGCATTTGGAAAGTCAAAATGCAATCCATCAGAGTCAGCTTGGTTTTGTGAAGAGTAAATCGTGTTTGACTAATTTGCTAGAGTTCTTTGAAGATGTGACAAGCAATGTGGATAATGGGGATCCTGTAGATGTAGTATATCTGGACCTCCAGAAGGCCTTTGATAAGGTGCCGCACAAAAGATTAATACACAAGATAAGATCACACAGAGTTAGGGATAATATATTAGCTTAGATAGAGGATTGGCTAACGTACAGAAAGCAGAGAGTCAGGATAAATGGGTCTTTTTCTGGAAGGCAAGCTGTAACTAGTGGGGTGCCACAGGGTTCGGTCCTTGGGCCCCAACTATTTACAATCTATATTAATGACTTGGATTCAGGGATAGAAGGTACTATAGCTAAATTTGCAGATGACACCAAAATAGGTGGGAAAGTAAATTACAATGAAGAAATAAGAAATTTACAAATGGATATGGACAGGTTAAGTGAATGGGCCAAAATTTGGCAGATGGAGTTTAACGTGGATAAGTGTGAGGTTATCCATTTTGGTCAGAAGAACAAAAAGGCGACTTATTATTTAAATGGAGAGAAACTTCAGATTGCTTCGGCGCAGAGGGATCTGGGTGTCCTTGTGCATGAATCGCTGAAAGCTAGTATGCAAGTACAGCAGGTAATGAAGGCAAATGGAATTTTGGCATTTATTGCTAAAGGAATAGAGTATAAAAATAGGGAAGCGTTGTTGCAAGGCATTGGTGAGACCGCATCTGGAGTACTGTGCACAGTTTTGGTCCCCTTACTTGAGGAAGGATGTAGTTGCATTGGAGGCAGTTCAGAGGAGGTTCACTAGATTGATTCCAGAGATGCGGGGCTTGTCTAATGAGGAGAGATTGAGCAGTTTAGGCCTATGCTCGCTAGAGTTTAGAAGGATGAGAGGAGATCTAATTGAGGTATATAAGATGCTAAAGGGGATAGACAAAGTAGACGTGGAGCGGATGTTTCCCCTTGTGGGGCAATCTAGAACGAGAGGCCATAGTTTTAGGCTAAGGGATGGTAGATTTAAATCAGAGATGGGGAGGAATTACTTTTCTCAAAGGGTCGTGAATCTATGGAATTCACTACCTCAGAGTGCAGTGAATGCCGGGACGCTGAATAAATTTAAGGAGGAGATAGACAGATTTTTAATTAGTAACGGATTGAAAGGTTATGGGGAGAGGGCGGGAAATTGGAGTTGAGGCCAAAATGAGATCAGCCATGATCGTAATGAACGGCGGGGCAGGCCCGAGGGGCTGAATTGCCTACTCCTGCTCCTAGCTCTTATGTTCTTATAATGGCAGCATTAATATAGTAGGATAATATCTCCCCCATCCAGGGCTCAAGCAGAAACTGCAGGAAAACAGGCTCCGTGCGCCGAATAATCTGGTCTGCACATTTTTTTAGTACAATAAGTGAAAAGTAAAACAAATGGATAAAAGTTACCAAGGAACTAATGATAGTCATCTTTTTCAAAGATGCTGTCCGAGAACCATAAGGTGAACATGGCGATGAAGCCCAGCTCAGCCACAGCAGCAAGGAGAATGAATGAACAGTGCCCAAGTTATAATACATATTTGGTATCAATGTGTGTAATCACTTACATCATGTTGGCACCGTGAAGATATGAAGCTGATGGTTGGTCAGAAATCCAATGCTTACCTCCTGTAGCAGATGTGGTCTCACTAATGCCCTTTATAATGGAAGGATAACCTCCCTACTCTTCAAGTACCCTTGCAATAAATGATAACATTTGCTAATTACTTGCTGCACCTGCATACTAACCTTTTGCAATTCATGCACTAGGACACCCAGATCCCTCTGCAATCTCTCACCATTTAGATAACATGCTTCTTTATTATTCGCCCTGCCAAAATGGACAAACTCACATTTTCCCACATTATACTCCACTTGTCAGGTCTTTGCCCACTCACTACAGATACAGTAACAGATTCGGGAGCTGATTTCCTATGGTAAACAAAAATGCTAGGGGGAAAGTTCCATAAGATCTCATGGCATTATTGGCACAGCCATCACTGAGGGTTTGGCAACCAACATTGCTGAAACCATCCAGGATGATGATGTGTTGCTGCCTCATTCACCTTCTCAAATCACTTTGCCCTCATACTGCATTCTGGTATGATGCACAAGCTGCAGATGGTGGAAACATACACTTCTTACTTTCCATTCATGTCCTCTTTCCTCAACCCAACCCTCCCCTTGCACTTTTATGCTTTCAGCTACCCAAGAACAGCCACCTGGCTAACCAGTGGTGCTTGAAGATAGGGGACCAGAGGAAGAGCAGGCCTCTGTACAAGATGCACAGTCACACAATCTGACACTTGCAGCCATCAGAGCAGGTCCTGGCTCCAAATGTACTGTACAGGGTAGTATAGAAGTGTGATCGGTGTGCGGTGAGTCATCGGGCTGGCGTGGGCTGCAGCAAGGTCAGGAGGAAAGGTGCGCCAACTCCCTGGAGGGTACGGGTTGCAGGCAAGTTCTGCCACAGGGGACTCAGATGAGGCAGCGTTAGGAAAAGGTTGATGGATATGCACATCGAAATTCATGGCGCATTGGCAGGCCACTTGCCGCTGTCAAGGAGCATGGAGGAGTCTGCCTCCAACTGAGCACAGGGCTCTGCACAGAGCTTGGAGCCCATCTTTTCCAATATAGAAATGGTGGCCAACCCCATGAGAACACAGGTAGATCAGCTGTGATGGCCGATGTCTCAGCTTCCGCTGTAGCACAAACAGGAGCCACCCAACGTCCAAGTGCTGCGGCGGAAACTCAGACTGAGGTCATGAGACATCTGCTCATTGCCACGCAAGCCCAGCTTGGTGCCAAGCAGGTTTAGACTGCCACCACCATGGCTGGGGATATGCCTGTTCAGAAGGGCTTCGCAGGGTCTCGCAAAAGTCCATCAATCTATACTCCAGCAGATTACAAGGATTGCTGAGGCATCACCCCAGGGGAGCAGTAATGGCTCCATGCATCATTAACCTACTTTCCTCTCACAGGATGACAGTAATTGTGCTCCCACCACTGCCTCTCAGCCAGCCAGCCAAGACTGCTGCCACCCATGCTGAGTTGATGCAGTCCAAAGCTGGGGCCTCAAGGCTCAGAGCCGCTCAAGGGCAACATGAGGTGATGTCATGTCAGCTAGGGTTGATCAGACCTCACCTGAACTATATGTATCTCACTGGAGCTAGGGTTGCCAACTGCGATTAAATGTATTCCTGGAGGTTTCATCACATGACTTGCCCCCACACTCCAGCCATTAGTCGGCCAACACACCCATCCTCGTGAGGCACTAACTTCCTACACCAATTGGAAAGCAAAAAGACTCATTACCCAATTGGATGATGCTTGACTGTCAACCAAACAGCCTTTTTTTCTCCCATTTTCAATATTTTGATATCTGGTAAAGGGAAATTTTCAAAGAAAATGAACAAGAATAACCTATCTTTTTTAACATCCTGATGATTTTTCTCCAGGGTTGCACACAGTGGTGCCCTGGAGATTGATCTTCAATTCCTGGAGACTCCAGGCCAATCCTGGAGGGTTGGTAACCCTAACCGGAACTGATGTAAGCCCTCTTATAGTAATCCATGAGGCTGCCTGATTTAGGCTTATTGAAAGGAGAAAGTAAGCAGCAACCAGCAGATCAGCACAGCCAATTTCCTTGGTTGCAGTATTTAATTTTCGACCCCTCTATTCACAAAGTAACAAAAGATCCCAAGTCCGTCCTGAAACAAAACTCAGACGCAAGGCTGAGAGTTGTTTCTGTAGAATCTTTGAAGATTCACTTCCCTATCAGTGAAACAAGAGCCTCTGAACTGGCAGAAAGCTGCCAAAGAGCTCTCCGCCTTGGCGATGAATTGTCATTCAAACCCTTCCCCAGAGACAAAAAGCATTACAGAGTATCTTTCATGATTAGGTGGAGTTGTCAGTCACAGTAAGTTTCATAGAAGCCAGAATCTGTCTCCAAATACCTAATGCATTTCCAGGACAAATGTACATATTTTGAAACAGATAAACAAGGTTGCAATAAAACCAATAGTATGGTGAGGATATTTGAGTTGAGATTTTCTGATTGACATAATTTTAATACCAGCGTTAACCTACTTACAATAAATGAGTTAAACTAATGTCAATCATAAAATTTAGACTTCTGTCTGCTGGCAGCAGACTATAATCAGTTTGATACAAGGATGAATACATGGGGTGGGATTTTGGCAGGACCGGAAATTCCCGCCCAATGTCTCCAGACTTCTGGCTGCCTCTCCAGATTTTCTGTCCCGCCTTGAACGAGAAAGAACGACAAGATGGAATCTTCAGGAAAGTCAGAGGCATTTTGAACAAGCTTACTCCAGAAAAGTTTGACAAGCTATGCCTTGAGCTCCTCAATGTGGGTGTAGACTCTAAACTGGTCCTAAAAGGGATCATTTTACTGATTCCTGCCATGGGTGGGGACCAGAAAATCCCGTCCATGGTTTAAATGAATACACGAGCTCTAGGTTGATTGTGATATTCTTAAGAGAATCCATTTTAATCTCTATATTATCATAAATAATAGAAGACAAGAAGAAACAATGGACTGAATACTTTTTGGTCACATTTATCACAGATTGATACAAAAAAAGTAACATCCAGCTTATGGAAGCTTCTGGTTGAGAAGAGAAAATCCTCTGTGATACAGAAAAGATGTTTTTTCTGTGCCTTATGATATCAGCTCCTAATTCTGTTACCATATCTGTAGTATCACCTACCAAGCGACTGTCCATTAACACAATGTTCAAGCATGGTGATCTCCTGTGCCAGGCAACCCTTGCGCTGAGATGAATTGAGAATAAGGCTGCAAGATTCAGCCCTGCAGCATTGCTGGTTTCAGCGCTATGGGAGCTGGGTGGCCAACAAAAGTATACTTATGGACTACAGATCTAATTTTCTTGACGTAAATTGAAGGATAAAAACTGCATTTGTAGAAAAATGAGCAACATATTGGAATCAATCCAATTCAGTATTCAAATTAACAAGATTGCAGTAGAACAGAATGCCCTGCCCTTGTTGTTCAGTTGCCAAGTAACTGATCAGTACAGACTGGAAAATCCAAGGTTTGATTCTCAGGCTGTGCCACCTTCGTCATAGTAACAGTACTCCCAGGCTCAGGTGGAAAGCAGTGGGAAACAAATCATCCAGGGTCACTGCTGACCACTAGCTATGTTGAGCCTGCTGGGTCACATTATGATTTTCCACATATCCTGCTATAACTTTCGTATAATGGATTCTAGCAGTTTGCCTATGACAGGTTTTAGGCTAACTGGCCTGTGACTTCCTGCAGAATGGACACTCTATCCAGAGCTAGATCCAGGCATGAGACCCATTCTTCAAGTGAGCAAGGAAGAACAGAGTTAATATTAGTCGATTTTGGAATTAGTCGATTGCCCTGGCACTGAACACAGGGAGTGACGATTGAGTGAAACACTCAGATCTAAGATTTAGTGGGAAGAAGTATAAGTGGAGCAATATAGAGATAGGGGAAGGGGGTGAAGAAGAGAGAATGGAGGAGAGGGATAGGAGGGGAGCTGGGAATAGAGAGAGGAGACAGAAGCAGGAAGCAGACAGTAGGGAAGGGGCAAAGTGGAGTGGAGAGGGAAAGGTGAGGGGGGGGGTGAAGGCAAGAGGAGGATGATAGGGGATGGGAATGCAAGATCAGAAAATGCTTCCAGAATTAGTGTGAAAAGGGTGCTGAAAGCCTACTGGTGACTGACTGAGCTAGGACGATCTCCAAGTTCCTTCACACGCTGAGCGAGTTTGTTAATTTTGAAGAAATTGCTTTCAGAGAACAAGATCATGTTGCGAATGTTGATCATTTCAGCCTTTCCACCAAATCTTTTTCTGGTATTTCAATGGTGCTCTGTTGTGCCCCATATCTGTTGCACTGGTAAGTGGCCTGTTCCACCGCTGACTCCTTCAAAATAAAGAGCAGTAGCTCATCACGGTCTCGTTCGAATGTCAAGTACCTTAAAATATCTTCCTCATGCTATCCATGCTTGGGAGAGTTAGCCGCAAAACTATGGATCTCTGCAGTTCAGGAAATGCAGCTGACAGGGAAAGTAGGGGCTCTGATAAAGAAGAAATATACTACTGGGATTAGTAATCAAAGCAGATACCTTGCCAATATTTAAAAACAGGTTAGATAAGTGATTGGAAGAAGAGAGGACAAAGGGATAATAAGACAGCAGGCTCATGAGATTAGAACTACTGCTTTCGTGGAGGATGAAAGCCAAGGTAGACCGGTTGAGCTGAATGGTGCTTCCACAATGGAATTCCTAGGCAAATTTTGTGAATTTAATTCTCTAAACTGGAAAATACAGCCAGGGGGGCAGGCGGTGATGGACAACTGGAGATTGGAATTGATGGGTGGGTAACCATGGCTGGCAAAAACTCCCTGATGACAGGCGCAGTCTTGGCACGGTCTGTAGAGGACCAATGGGGAACGTCACCACGGCACACAAGCAATTTTAGCAGGTCATGTCTTTGGGTAAAATTCACAACACGTTCCTGAGGTTGCATTGCGTCAACTCTCCTCTGATCTGTAACACTCCATTCGGGCAGCAAGCAATTGGCTGATCTTCCACAACCTTTGGAGAGATTGGCAGGAGCATTCAGAAAAGTACTTTTGCTAATCTGAAGATCTCTGAATCAGAGGTAATTGTTTAAACGTTTTCTTAATTAGCCTTTAATGGATTTTTACAGCTCTATGAGTGACACAGGCTACAATTTTAATTTGTTTGTATTTAAGGTCAGCGAATCAATTGTGTATAATGAGGGGAAGGGATGAATGGAAACAGGGCCTGAATATTGATGGGGTAGATTGATGGAACTCTTCCATCCTGAAGAGGAGTCATATTGGACTCAAAACATTGGGTGGGATTTTGTGACAGCTGGATTTTACAGTCCCGCCGAAGTCAATGGAGTTTAGAACGGCTCACCGCATTTTACAGCTCCATCCCAGCCATAGCGAGGCCATAGAATTCCGGCTGCTAACTCTGTTTCTCCCTCCACAGATGCTGCCAAACCTGTTAAGTCCTTTCCAGCACTTTCTATTTTTATTTCGGATCTCCAGCATCCGCAGTATTTTGCTTTAACTGTACCTGAATATTAATGTTTACTTTGCTGATGTTTAAAATTTAGTGAAAGAGGTAAAAGATGTTTTACTTGCCTGCTCCACACCATAACACACACACAAAAAAAAAATCAGCAAGTTTTTTGGTTTCCAATTTTCTGGAGATTACTCGATCAAAATATGTACTGTCCCATTCAAAACCAGAGAGATTTTTTTTATTTATTCATTAACGGGACATGGGTGTTGCTGGCATTGGCAGCATTTGTTTCCCATCTCTAGTTACCCTTTGAAGGCTGTTAAGGGTCAGCCACATTGCTGTGGGTCTGGGGTCACCAGGAGGCCAGACCAGATAAAAGGTGGCAGACTTCCTTTCCTGAAGGACATTAATGAACTAGATGGGGTTTTACAATATTGATTATGGTTTCATGGTCACCTTTACTGAGACGAGCTACCGTGAAACCATCATTGATTGATGACCACACCAGATTCATATTGGACAGTAGAAACTCAATTCACACTTCCTATCCCTTTGAAGATGAACTTTTCCCTCAATCACTGTTTGGTACATTTGGTGCGGTGGCGGTTTGGGAGTGAAGCTGTACAGTTCAACAAAAATTAAGCCCTCCTACAAATAATCAATGTAAGGTATGTAGGTTTACGAACTCCTTTTAGCATAAATGCCCAAACATCTGACATAAATTTCAATAATAACCTCAATTCCAAATGGGATTGAAGTTATTTGAAAGCCAGATTCCCCTGGGCGTATTTACTGATTATAGTAACTGCTGAACTCACTCCACAGCACATCACACTGATCATGCACAGTACAATGTAGCTGTGAAGTAGATTGTATCCATCTGAAACAAATAGGAATGTTACAACACAACAAGTAGCAATGGACAGACAATTATCTGAAACTCTACAAATCCTGTTTTGTTCCAGGAAATGCCACATGGATCAAGACTGAACGGCAGTGGACTGCAGTGAGACCTGCAAACTGCTGATGTGGGATCCTGTGATTATATTCAACAGCAACTTTGTATAGCACCTTTGACATAATAAAATGTCCCAGGAGCATTATCAGGCACTAAGAGATATTAAGACAGGTGACCAAAGGCTTAGCTAAGAGGTAGATTTTACAGAACGACTTGAAGGAGAGGGAGGTGGGGAGGCAAGGAGGTTTATGGAGGGAATTCCAGAGTTTTGGACCGATGCAGCTGAAGGCATGGCTACCAAAAGGTAGAGCAAAGGAAATCATGGATAAGCAAGAGGCTAGAATTGGAGGAGCGCAGAGATCCCAGAGGGTTCTAGGGTGAACTAAGGTTGCATGGAAATAAAGGGAAGAGACCCTGGAGGGATTTGAACACAAGGTGTAGAAATTTAAATATGAGGCATTGTCAGAGCGAGGGCCAATGTAGGCCAGCGAGCACAGGGATGATAGTGCAACTGATATGCACTCATCTCCTTTTACCTTTACATTTTCTCATTTCTGGGTACAATTCCAGTTTCTTGTATTGCAGGCGGGGCAGGAGTATCGTGGTTCCTTGCATCAGTTACACAGCACAATGGATGTTCACTCAGCAGTGTGCTTAGAAGATGAATTGACCCTGTAAGGATCACTGTAGTTTATGACATTGAATTGTCTCTCTTCCCCGCCCTAATCAACAGCCATATCTGTAGCCTGCAGCTAAACACAGTAATTGTTAGGGCCAAAACTACAACAAATGTGACATCTGGTTCAGAGATGTTTCAGCTGCTGGTCTCATGTTCTTTCAGGCCTCACTAAACACATTTTCAGTGCACTTATCATCATTATTATAGTTATGACAAAGCAATATGGGAACAAGGGGCAGAGTGGCATTTTGTGGCTTTTTTTGATTCACAGTATAAACAGTAGACCCACAATAAATAAAAATGTTCCAAGCAACTGACTTGACACCCAGAGAAATCGTCATTATCCATAAGTGCGTTTGGAACGCCTTATTTACAAATGCTTTGGCGCGTTGTTAATTTTTAAACTGATCTCATGCCCAAAAGGCCAGCATTAAATTTTAAGTACTCTGTAGACTACCATTGTAATGATTACAATTAGATCAATGTGACCGAGCAGAGCCTGTTGGCGATAACACAACAGAGACTGCATGGTTCAAGGACGGCAGCAGGATCCAATGAACAGAACAGAGGCACCAAGGTGACGTAAGCCAATTGGAAAGTGTAGTGTTTACAATCTCATTAACAAGCAAGTTAAAATTTAACCAAGATTCAACTAAGACGCTTTGCATTCTAATGGCTTCCTTTATACGACTTTTCATTCCATTTCGAAACCCACGTGAGCAGTTTACCAACGTGGATTCTATAATTTGCTTAGTTGTCAACACAACCTGTAACCCATTTTGACTGTAACAAGCATTTCTTCAATTCATTTTGTCACTGAATACCAGACAAAACAAAGCTATACCTTTCACCATCTAGGGAAATTAATAACATCCCCAGTGTGGTACATCATAGAAAATATGTGCGTGCACACATAGCGAGGTCGTGTAGTCTCCCAAAATGATGGCTGGAATTTTACGGCCCTGTTGCCGTAGGGACTGGGCCGTAAGTTGTGGCGAGCCATTCTAAACTCCATTGACATTGGTGGGAACGTAAAATCCCGCTGCCATAAAAATTCCGGCCCAATGGGTTTTTTTTTTAAAGTTAAGCCTTCCTGATGAAAATCCTCTTACATCGCACAAAATTTTTGGAAATCTTGCTTAATAATCACGATTGATTTTGGCAGAAAAAATTGGAAGTGCTAAAAGCCTTTTAACGTTCATTAAGATGACTGATGGAGCGCTGAGCAAGACTGTTTTTATTCAAGTAACAATCAGGAGCACTCCAAACTGAGGTAAGGCAGCATTCAGCACAGCTTCAGTGGTGCACCTTAACTTTAAAATCAAAGGATTCAGTGCAACATTGCTCTTTGAACAAATCTTTGAGCATCAAACAAATACCAGAATGGGTTCATCTTGCTATTCTTCATCCCTTGCTATTGCCATAGGTCTTGAAGACTGTGACTTCATGTTGGTGTGTGATTTCATGGGGACTGAATCCCCTCTATGATTCCGGCCAAGCAACTGTTCACGTGTGAGCCTCGGTTACAAAAGCTGGCACACATTTCAACAGGAGAAGCATCCAAAGCAAGTCCTAGCCTGTGCTCCCTCAACATCTCCAGAAGCGTGCTACTCAGCAGGATTTGCTGGACAGAGATCAAGAGCAAGAACCCTTGCTCATTTTTCTACTCTCTTTCCAGGAACAGTGGAGCACTGCCATTTCTGTCGAGATCAACAAACATTAGAATAAATCCAGCCCTGCTTATTTGTCTGGTGCAGCTTTAATCTTGGAATTAGATTTCTAATTAAACTGGCTGAGGCGGCTGCACATTACAGCTCAAGGGGCTTTTGTTCCTGGATTTGGTTCTTGCCCTGGTTTGTGTGGAAGGGTGTCGGTTAGACAGTATGTCTTAAAGAAGTCTTTGTTGAAGTTTTTCTCAGTCTTCCAGCATTCTGGTTTGTTTTTAGCATTTTAGCAAGGCTGTGGGTTTTTGATCCCCTACTGCCACCATGTGGGGGGGGGGGGGGGGGGGGGGGGGCAGCAGGGGGAGGGGGCGTGGAGGTGTTGGTTACAGAATGGTATGTCTTACAGAAGTCTTTGTAGTCTTCAGTAAGTCTTTATAATTACTAGAACTATTTACACAGGTACAGTAAAGGATACAGGCTAGGGACTATCTCCATGCTTAAGTCTTTACACATCTCTGCTCAACACCACACTGACCCCTGGGTTTGGGTCATATACCTTCTTACATCACTCTGTGGGCGGTATTTACTCAGTCCCACATTAACCCTGTATGTGCCAGACCCTTATACTACAATCTGCAGGCGTAAAAGGTCAGGGTTGGGTTTTGACCACCTTCTTCACATCAATTTCAACCATGCTATAACAAGTCCTTTGTGCAACAAATAAAATTCTAGTTTACTGCACGGTGCTCATGTTTCTTTTTTGCTCTTATCCATTGTCAGATCCAAGATACATGTTGCCTGTTAACAGGACCGTTTCAGATGATGTGTTCATAAAGATTGAGCTTCTTTATAACTTTAAAACAAATTTTTACAGCACATTTCAAATCCAACTGGCTGGCAAAGGGAAAGCAAGAACTCTGCCTAACCTGCTTGGAATTTCGTCTATCTTTTAAAATTATTTTCTGGTTCGATCGGTGCAAATACAGAAAAATAACAACCGCAATATTACGAAGGCCTAAGTTTAGAAGACGGTACAAGGCTGTGTGGTGCACAGTGCGTTTCAAAGCTCAAAGTGCAGCATCATTAAGGGTTAGGAGGCGGGCCTGCAACCATAATTCCCCACACACTAGGTCTTCAAATCTCTACTCCATCCATGCGAGGTAGCACCAATCTGGGAACCAGTTCCTTGTCACAGGGTCATATCAGACACTCACAAGCACGTTCGATTCATTAGGTCAATTATTGCCACGATTTTACAATACGATCTGGATGGGAGTTACACCACAGGATAACAAACAATATATCTAACAGAAAACAAATACTGCCTATGTTGGAAATCAGAATCAAAAGATTCAGAATCCAGCAAATACCGGAAACACAGCAGGTGTGGAACAAACAGCTGAGTTAGTTTCAGTGCAAAGCTATTGATAACCGATACAATGTACTGGAGTAAAATAAATCATAGGGCACCTAGTACGATGTCTCAAGGTACTTGATAGGAATGTTACAAAGCAAAATTTGACACCAAGCCATATTAACAGATGTTGCCACAGGTGGCCAAAAGCTTGATCAAAAAGGTGGGATTCAAGGAACACCTTAAAGGAGAAGAGGCGGAGAAGTTTAGAGAGGGACCTCCACATCTTATCACCTGATGGGGTAATGGATGTTGAGGGTGCAGAAGAGGAATGCAGAGATCCTGAAGGGCTGTAAGGCTGAAGGAAGTGACAGAGTAGGAAGCAAGGATGCGATGGAGGGATTTTAAAAAAACATTATTTCATAGGATGTGGGCACCGCTGGCAAGACCAGCATTTGTTGCCCATCCCTAATTGTCCCTTGAATGGAAGAATAGCTTGCTAGACCATTTCGGAGGGCAGTTAAGAGTCAACCATGTTGCTGTGGGTCTGGAGTCACATGGACCAGGTAAGGATGGCAGTTCCTTCCCTAAAGTGTATTAGTGAACCACATGGGTTTTTATAACATTCAGTGATAGTTGATTGATTGTCTCAGTGATGCTGACCTATCTTTTTTATATTCCAGATTTTTTAATTGTACTTAAATTCCACCAGCTGCCATGGTGGGACTTGAACCCACATCCCAGAGCATAAGCCTGGTCCTTACCACTAAGCCACCGTCTACCCTGGAGAGCATTGGTATGAGATTTTAAATTTGACGTTTTCTAGACCAGGCCTCAATAATGGTAGGGGTATGAATGAACGGTATTACGCTTTAAAAGTCATGCAATGAATGATATAACTGGAACCTAGTCTTTATACATTAGCCATTTGGCAGTACGGAACTTGAGTATTGCTAAAAGAGTCACGTTGAAGCTTTTCTTATTGCACTCATCAGGACACTTTGCAAGGATGACAATATAAGGGGAAAAATAATTTATACTGTATGTGAAGAGAGTGCTGATTGGTTGGCAAGTGGATTCTGATTGGCAGACGCACTACCATGGAGAATGCACCAGCGATGGTGACTGACAGTTAACTGCAAAGCTTGAAATTTAAACCAGGCAGCTTGACCCTGATTGGTCAAGGCATTGCCCTGAGGAATGAGTTGACGAATGGCTGTCACTTACTGATGAATGCAAGATGAAAAGTTTTGACATGTGTCTTTACATAATTATAAACTTTTGTTTACAAAGACACCACAGAACAAATGCACCTCCAAATCCAATCCACACAGTGACAGTCTGTTGCTAGATACAGGAGACGCGAATCCCCAGTTAAGACCCACCAACTGACTACAATTAAACATCCAAGTAACACACAATTAGGAAACAGGACTTGGTGCCAACTAGGATACGGGCAACAAAATTTTGGATAAGCTGAACTTTACATAAGATAGAAGATGGGAGGTCAGCAGGAGAGTAATGGAACTGTCGTGTCTGGAGATAGAATGAAGGTTTCAACAGCAAATGGGCTGAGGCAGGCTGTGGAGATGGGCAATATTACCAAGGTAAAAGCAGACAGTCTTGGTGCTGTCGAGAATATGGGGTGGGAGCTCAGCTCAGAGTCAAATAGCACGTTAAGGTGGCAAACAGTCTAGTTCAGCCTCAGGTAGCGCCCAGGAAGAGAGATGGAGTCGACGGAATATGTTGCAGGGCCTGGAGCCAATGACACCAAACCCGAGGCTCAACAATTTGTTAGATTTGGGTGAAATTATATACCTGGTCATTTTTATTCCTCTTCGTCACGTTTGACAGGTCTCACATTTAACTTCACCAGTGACATTGGTATGTTCAGCGTCCTCTTCCTATGGTTGCTTGAAACACTCATTGGAAAGTGCATCAGGGAAATCTGGTGCAAACTTACCTTTGATTCCCAAAACTGCCCCTCCTCACCCCCTCCTGCAACCCCCGCCCCCCCCCCCCCCCCCCCCCCCCCCCCACCCACCCACCCACCACCTCTCCCCACCACCCCCTGACAAACTTCTGGCCTGGCTTGTTCAGTATCACCATCAGCAATAATGTTCCCTCTCAGCTGTCCGGCTGCACCGAAGAATTTAAAAGGTCTCGCGCACTGAAATAAATAGGCCGCGCACAACAAAAACAAATTAAGAGGCGGTGTTGATTATTAGTGCAAAAGCATAGTCTCTTTCTTTGGTTTGCTTTTGCCTCCTTGTAAGAATTTGCCAGGTCTTCAGTTTGCTATCTCTCCACAGTGACACTTTTGAGATTCAGAATTCAGCAATGTGGGAAAATTCAAGCTCAATCATTCACTAGCCTTGGCCTTCATCTAGTAACTATTCTGAAAGTGAATTGTCACCATCCAATCTCCAGAACTTGCTGCTCAAATTACATTGCTCTGTTCTTGACCTTCACAGACAGATTCGCACTCTTAGCCTGCCTGTTACTTTTATGAACTTGCTGGGTTTGCACATTAATTGCCCACTGCAGAAAGTTAAGTCTAGTAATTAATAGTTGATGTATCCCTTTAATGACATGATAATTGTTAAATGACTACCAATCAAACTCTGTTTCCCAGAAAGTGAATAATTTAAACTGCATGTCAGAGTCTTCGAAGTAGTAAATTATTGTAGATTTTAAAAAGTAAAATTTTACATTTTTTTCTTTATTCTTTTCTCTCTCTCATTTTTCCTCTCTCTTAATCTAATGTTTTTTTTCCCTCACTTTATTTCTCTTTCTGTACCTGATTGGATTCTGATTCACCCTCCTTCTCAGTCCTTTCTCGATTTATTTCTTAATCCTTAAATCTCATTTAAGGTGGTATGGTTTAGGTCCCACCATTCATGGAGGCCTCAGATATCTTGTTGCCCTTGCTGCAACCTTATCAGCTCGCACTTCAGCCAAGTGAGGGTACAAAACATTTGAGGCTGACCGGGGCAAGAAAAAGTCTAACTGCAATGGGACATGCCCCAAGATGCCCTGCTTGAGCAAATTATGACTTACCATTTTTTCTTTATGAAATACTATACCTAGGAAAGTGCATCACTTTGAGTCTTCAGATTCTAATCAGTAGCAATGTCCATTGCTGTTTCTGTCAGCAGATACACATTATTGTTCAGTCATTTCACTGCCGATGTCAGCTGAAACAATAATAACTATCATCTTTTCTCCTCTCACTTTGACGTGAAATCTCTGCCAAGGGGTTTCATTGCCCACACAACCAGATTATCAATTTTCTTTTTTTTTTAAACAGAAACTTCCATCAGCCCTCTGTGGTTTTGATTTCTCTAGAATATGATGTAATTCACTGCTTTCAATCGATTTCAATCAGACCTTGTACTTATCACTTCCCAAACTGTGACATTTTGCACCGAGCATGTTCATGGTGGCGTTCCCAACAGCATGAAACGCCCGCCCTTAAAAGCTGGACAGAGACGGCGTGTGGAAATCGTCACAGGTTATCACGTGCTTAACTAGTAATTATCAAAAAATAATCACATCGACGAGCTCACAACTGCTTGTATCAAATACATTTCAAATGAGACACCACGGGGTAGAACTTCTGCTTTGAGCACAATCTGAAAACTGGGTGCGAATTACACTTGAAGCTGCATTGTCTGCCTGAAGTGAAATTACAGTTCAAGATTCTACCCAAACCCATTTGTACAATCATTAATGTTCTTTAGGAAAGGACATCCTTACTTGGTCTGACCTACATGTGAATCCAGACCCACAGTAGTGTGGTTGACTCTGAAATGTCCTTTGGAACGGCCTAGCAAGCCACATAGCTGTATCAAACTGCAAGAAAGAATAAAACCGGGTGGACTACACAGCTTTGACCTAGGCTACAGAAATGACAATCCAGTCAACCTTGCAAAGTCCTCCTCACCAACATCTGGGGACTTGTGTCAAAATTGGGAAAGCTGTCCTGCAGTCTGGTTAAGCACAGCCTGATTTAGTCTTACACACAGAAGCATACCTTTCATCCAACAACTCTCACTCCTTGGTTAACATCTCTGGGTACATCCTTTCCCACCAGCAGGACACACCCATTTGAGGTGCTAGCACAGTTGTATACAGTCAGGAAGGAGTAACCCTGGCAGTCCTCAACATTCTCTCCAGACCCCACGAAGTCTCATGGTAGCAGGTCAAATATAGGCAAGGGAATCAGCTGATTATCACATACCACCTTCCCTTAGCTGATGAATCAGTAATTCTCCATATCGAACACCACTTGGAAGAAGCACTGAGGGCAGCAAGTGCACAGAATGGACTATGGGTGAGGGACTTCAATGTCCACCACCAAGAGTGACTCATTAGCATCAATACTGACCAAGCTGACCAAATCCTGAAGAACATGGCTCTCAGAATGGGACTGCGGCAGGTGGTGAACAGAACCCAAAGGCGAAAACCTACTTGACCTTTTTGTCACCAATCTACCTATGACAGTTGCGTCTGTCCACAATATTGACAGGAGTGATCACTGCACAATTCACATGGAGACAAGGTCCCATCTTCATACTGAGGGCACCCTCAGTATTGTTGTGTGCCACTGCAACCATGCTAAATTGTATAGACTCAAAACAGATCTAGTAGCTCAAACTGGACATCTATGAGATGCATTGCTCCCCCCACCACCACCCTCCATTAAATCCTTCGGTGGTAGGGAGGGGGTAGAGAATGGGGGGGCTCTAGAAGATTCTGCTCAGTGTTTCAGGCAGTGATCACTTTGCAGGAACGGGCAGTCAAAGTTTCACCTGATGAGTATGGAAGACTGAATGGAGCAATGCGTTAGTATGTTATCTCTTTTTTCTAAACCCTCTGGAAGATCAGTTTTCTTTAATCAAGGCCGATGCGATGGAAGTTTCCTCTTCACTGTCACTTGTGAGGGTGAAGGTGAAATGAAGTTAGGTAGTGTGGACCCAGATCCCAGTCATTACATACTTGTTGCATTAAAAAAAACACCTACAATTTGACACCAAACTGACAGCAATGCGGAAATGGAAAAATTGCACCATTCCAGCATGGAGTGTTTCTTAAGATTGTTGTTACAGTGTATTGTTGGGTAGAATAGACAAAACATTACTTGCTCCAACTGGCCCAAATTATAGCTAATCTGGGAGCGCTCAATACATGTACAGAGATGTAAAACAAAAAAAGATGTTCATCACAGCTCAGTGGTGGCACTCTCAGTTGAGTCACAAGATTGCAGATTCAAGCCCCACTCTAAAGACTTGAGCTCAAAATCCATGCTGATACTACCAGTGCAGTATTGAGGCAGTGCTGCATTGTTCCAGGTATGGTCTTTCAGATAGGATGCTAAACGGAGGTCCCATCTGCCCTCATATGGATTTAAAAGGGCCCGTGACACCATTTCAAAGAAGAGCAGATGAGCAGTATCCTTGCCAATATTTATTGGTCAACCAACATTATTACAACAGATTATCTGGTCATTATAACTGACACGTGTGGGAGCTAGATGTGTGCAGATTGGCTGCCACGATTTGTACATTGGCAGCATGTTATCACTTTAAAAATACTTAATTAACTGTAAAGCAATTTGGGATGCTCCAAATTCTTAAAAGTCTCTATATAAATGCAAGTATTTATTCCATTCAGTTGTGCATGAAAACTTGGGAAGAGGAAGCTGACATTGGGTCACATTGCTCGCCAGAGACTTTAGCAGACTATTTAAGTTTCCCAAATGGAAATCAAGCCAACTGCTTTTAAGGAAGCACTTGACTTTCAGTATGCCTTTCTTTTCTGTTGCACATAGGACTTAGGAGCAGGAGGAGGCTATTCAGCATTTCGAGCCTGCTCCACCATTCAATAATATCATGGCTGATCTATCCTCCAGTCTGGAAACCCTTCTCCTTGTAAACACAAGCACTTTTCAAGAACATATATTCAAAGATCAATTCCAAAAATCTACAAAAATGTTGCCAAGTCACCTGTCTTACAAGGTTGGACAGGTTAGGCTTGTATCCACTGGAGTTTAAAAGATTAAGAGGCAACTTGATTGAAACCTTTAAGATCCTGAGGGGTCTTGACAGGGTGAATGTGGAGAGGATGTTTCCGTTTGTTGGAGAATCTAGAACTAGAGGTCACTGTTTAAAAATAAGGGGTTGCCCACTTAAGACAGAGGTGAGGAGAAATCTTTCTCCTCAAAAAAGCATGGAGTGTTCCTTAAAAGGCAGTGGAAGCAGAGAATATTTTTAAAGCAGAAGTGGATAGATTCTTGATAAACAAGTTGGGGGAGGTGGGCAGGAGGTTACAATCAGATCAGCCATGGTCTTATCGAACAGTGGAGCAGGCTCGAGGGGCTGACTGGCCTACTCCTGCTCCTTGTTTGTACGTTTTCCCTCCTTTTCGGATTGTGAATAATACATGCATGGGGAAGTTAGCAGATAATAGCAAAGCTGCCTCCATTGAGGTTGGTACAAAGATACATTGGGGGTGAAGCCAATCCACAGCCGCCAGTTTTCTGTCCAAAATTAAAATTCCCGCTTAAGTGGCTAAAATTAGGCTGGCAGGAAAAATAAAGAGGCAGCTCTCAACTATTGGTACCTCTGGTGCCAAAAATTCACAAAAACTACCCATGTGTGTGTATATATATATATATATATATATAAACACATATATAAAATATATACTATATTATATATATATATACACACACACACGCACACATTTATATATGAGTAGCAGTTAGTTGAGATTGTCAAAATGAGAATATCAGCTGCTTAATAACTGCTACTTCACTAAGAATGAAATAAGCAGTGAAACTTGTGATAAAATCTTAACTTGTATAGCAAAAGAAGCATAAGAAGTAAGTGTGATGTGAGTTCACCAACTGAAAGGGGATTTTAAATTTTAATACATTTTTGTGATTTTTTTTGCATCACACTGCTTCCCAGTAAAAGAATTAGCATTTACATAAGCAATATCATATCTCTCAGAAGCACATTGAAGTACTGTCGAATTGTGGTGACTGTTATACAAGCCAATTTACACACAGAACAACTTTAAAAACAGCTCCGGGGGAATCAATATTTCAAATGAATTTGAATCATTTTTGGCAATGTTCGCTAAGAAGGAAGACAAACTTGCACACAAACAGTGCTTTTCAAGGCCTTAGAATGTCCAAAATCAAGGGGCAGGACTTGCGGGTTGTCAGTTGGGCAGGCTTGAGGGCCCAGAAGCGATTGGCCCCAGACCACAATTTCAGTCTGGATGGGCCAGCGAGCATGAAAGGCACGCTAAGCAGCTCAGTGATACGAGGTGGGGGGGGGGGGGGGGGGGGGGGGGGGGGGGGGGGGGCGGAGTGCGAGCACAAAAGCCTGCGCATGCGCTGGGCAAGCACACACTGCAAGCTCCCTGAAGACAGGGGACTGCCTCAGGGAGCTGACGAATTTTAAACCAATGAATAAAGTTTTTTAAAATCTGGGGAAAAAAATGTACACACAGCGGCCTCGCTCACCTTAATGAATATATTTGAAAATTCTGCCCCAAAATTTTATTTTATTTCTTAAAATTTAATTACGGAAACCTCATCCCGTCTGTGGATGAGGTTTCCTAAAATATCCAAAGGCCGCCTAGCTGATTCGCCTGCCCGCCAACCGCAATGTTGAACAGACAGCGAAAAATACAGGTTGATTAATGGCCTTAATAGGTCTCTTATTGGTCGGCGGGCATACTGCCGACTCTCGTGCAGGCCCACCAACCAAAATATCGCACAAGTGCATGATGACATCGGGACACTTGTCCAACGTCATCGCGTGCTATTTCACACCCGGGCATGTTAGGCACCCGCCCGCATGCCAAGCGGGAAATCCTGCCCATGTTACATTTGGTTAAGTTCTTTTCTGGATCCTGAGTGCTGGAGACATGTCAGCCAATTTGCACGCAGCAATGTCCCACAAAGGGCAAAGGGACTGTGACCAATAATCTGTTTTGGTGATGTTCGTCAAGAGCACTGGGTAGTACTCCCTGTTCTTCAAAACAGTGCAACAGAATCTCTTCGATCTACCTGAGAGGGCAGACAGTTTATACCGAGGACCACACATCTGAGAGTGCAGCACCATCTCAGTACAGCCTTGGAGTGTCAATCTAGATTGTGAGCTCAGGTCCCTTGTCTGAGCAGCTGGAGGTAGGGTAGGGGCAGATACTCTAATTGGCGACTAGTGGTTTCCCATTTGGTGCCTCAAGTGTTCACTATATCTGTCTGAGATGACAGCACAGACAGCCAATTCTCCAATGTCGGCAAGTGTCAGATCATCCACTTTGGACCAGGGATCAGAGTAATCTCTGAATTGTGAAAAATTAAAAGCAACAAAAGTCCAAAGAAACTTAAGGATCTATGTAATTAAATCATTAAATGTCATGGACTGGTAAAAAAAATATCATCAAAAAGGAGATTTTCAAATTTACTACCTTTTTCTTCAAGTGATTTATTTTACATCATATTGCTTTACAGTAAAAAAAAAGCATTTATGTAGCAATATCATATCGCTCAGAAGCATCTGATTATGTTGAAATAACATTAAACTGTAGTGGTTGTAGTAAAACGCTCACTTTTATATCTAAAGGTCTAAAATGCAAAACATGGAAGTCATACCAAATACAAATCCATGGCTGCAGCACACTTGAGGGAGTACTGTGAGCCATTCTGGGCACCATACCTTTGGAAGGTTAATACTGGCCTTGGAAAGGAGAGCTGCGAAGCTTTGTAAGGATGACATTTGGCCTCTGACTGTTAAATTAGGAGAGATTTTGCAAACTGCAACAATAAAAACTTATATTCATATAGTTCCTTTGACTTCCTTCCTCCTAATGTAACATTCCAAGGCATCTCACTGAAACATTATAAAACAAAGTAGGACACCGAACCGCATAAGGAGATAGGAGGTCAGATGACTGATTCAAGAGGCAGGTTTTAGTGGGTGCCTTAAAGGAGGAAAGTGAGGTAGAGAGGTGGAGAGGTGTAAGGAGGAATTCTAGGGGTTAGGACCCAGGCAACTGATGGTGATACGCCCAGGGTTGTATCCCCTGGAATTCAGAAGGTTATGGGGTGATTTGCTAGAAGTTTTTCAAGACATGAAGGGGAACTGATAAGGCAGATAGAGAGAAACTATTTCTGCTGGTTGGGGGTCTAGAACCTGGGAACTTAGCCCAAAAATTACAGCCCAGGCCTGTCCAGAGTGAATTTTAGAAACATTTCTACATGTCAAGTGTGTCGGAAGTTTGGAATTCTCTTCACAAATGGCAATTGATGCTAGGGCAATTGCTATCTTAAATCTGAGATTGACTTTTTCACCTTTCTTGATTAGCATTACTGGGACCAGAGTTAGACCAAATCCTCTGCACTTACTCATTATTGCTTTTGAAATAAATGACTAAGCATGAACTTGCACCTGCATTAAGATCATGACTGATTGTACTAATCAATAGTAGTACAGTAGGCAGCTAAAGTAATGATCGCATTTTTCACACCAATTCTCTTCTTCATCTATTGTTGATGTCCCTCAAGATGAATGATGCTGTTGTGCTGGGAAACTTTTCCATGGGTAAAGCCAGATTAAGGGAGTGTCCCGGACTATGCTGAGAATAAACCCTGTCAATTTAGAGGAAAATTAATAATAATCTGACAAAACATTCCATAAGTCTAGTTCCATAGATGGTCTTAAAGCCAACAAGACCACCACTTTGTCAATTGTTTGGCGTCTTGAGGGATTCATAAGAGCAGCAATTATGCTGATCCATCCCTGTAACATGGAGTAGCAGAGAAAATGCTCAGCCTGATCACTGTGTCATGGAAAAGTGATCTATGCAGTACTACCTGGCACCTATGCAACAGTACAGCAGTTCCAGTGGATGCCATCTCAAGTCATTAATGGCACGTGCATCAGCAAGTTTAAACTCCTGTAGAAGGTCAGTGTTACTTCTTCACTACGTAACTCCCTCGCTCCTGCTGCTTCGACTTATCTTCTATTGAATTCATTGGAGTTATTGCATCGATGGTATTGGGGATCAGGAGCTAGATTAAACAGTGTGCCCCGCTTCCATCTATAACCAAAGTACTTAAATGGAAGCTTCCGTAAAATGGAAAGCCAAGAAAGGATGGGAAAAGGGAAAGAATAACCTCTACTGTGCTGAGATCAGGGAGACACATATTGGAAATACAATTTAATTCAATAAGCTCTACAGGGGGTGGAAGCTTGTTTTTATTTACTTGGTTTCATAGTTCATTGTGTGTACACAGTTGCAATCTTATTTCACAATTGGTTTTACTGATCATTGTATGGATTTTATTTCAATTTTTCTGGTGGCTGTTACAAGTATAATTCCAGGCTTAGAAACGCTTGTTGTTCATGTTTCATGGTGGGGAGGGGGGGGAAGAAGAGTTGTTGGTAGTTAGGGGTGGGTACAGGCGTGGTTGGTGGAGATCTTTGTGATCTGGGTCTCCAGATCATTCGACCTAGTGCTAGTTACACATAAGTCAGGTGAAGCATAGGTCAGAAATACACCAGCTCCACAGTATCCTTCATCTCAACCTTCAAAAAAAACTCTAACTGCAACAGTTAGAGTTTCACTCTGTTAACAGCCAGGTGAATGACATCTTGAGCATGGTTGTCAAGTTGTGGGTAATGTGTTGGTTCTGGATCTTGCCTACGGGACGCCCTTCAAAAACCATTAGCAATAGCCTCACTTTTTAAAAAAAAATCATTCATGGGAGTATCATTGCCAAGGCCAGCATTTATTGCCTATCCCTAATTGCCCTCGAGAAGGTGTTGGTGAGCCGTCTTCTTGAGTCAATGCAGCCCATGTGAAGTCGATACACCTATAGTACTGTTAGGAAGTGAATTCCAGGAATTTTACTATGAAGGAACAGCGATATAGTTCTAAGTCAGGATGCTGAGTGGCTTGGAGGGGAATTTGCAGTTAGTGGTGTTCCCATGTGTCTGCTGCCCTTGTCCTTCTAGGTGATAGAGGTCATGGGTTTGGAAGGTGTTGTGAAGGAGACTTGGCAAGTTATTTATAAGTTCCATCTGTAAGGACTTTTTCAGTACAAATCCACTGGTTGACTCTTTTGTGGTACCTCAAAATAAACACCAAACTATCTCCAACTACCAAACTCCCTTTGCTTTACCTCTCTTATTAGTTTATCTTTAAGTTTATTGGCAGCCAGCAAAACTTCATGAGCA
Organism: Carcharodon carcharias; assembly: GCF_017639515.1. Classification (NCBI taxonomy): domain Eukaryota; kingdom Metazoa; phylum Chordata; class Chondrichthyes; order Lamniformes; family Lamnidae; genus Carcharodon; species Carcharodon carcharias. The sequence continues at coordinate 14,811,665 of NC_054486.1, read as the reverse complement.
TGTGGACTTCTGCTTCATGTTCTGTCATGAGGCTGTTCTGTGGCTCTTATTTCATCGTCTAAACTATTCACCATTTACTTCCACTTCTGTTTCTGTTGAGATTATTACTGTAAGAGCTACCTCGCACTATCAAAGGCTCTTTCTCCGGTACGTGTTCATTTTCTGACATGAGTCAATTCCATACTTGCTATCAAGATTTGGACCGTGCTCTCTTATTTTCCACTCTTTCCATTCCAGTACATGGACCGCAGCTTTTCTCCTAATTGCCACATGCCTCCATTCTGGAATATATCTCACCCGAGTTCCCACTCTGGGTCATCGGCCTATGGATGCAATAGCTGAGTCATGTGCATCAATGATCACTCATTATCACTAACCAGCACTAGATCGATGCATTGTGTTCCTCAGGACCCTCATCACAAAAAACATCTGAGGCACGAGGTGCTCCTTTACTTCTGTCGGCTGCTCAGAGTCTGATATGTTGTAATTCATTCCGACTAATGGCGGGAACTGAAGCTTAACAATTTGATTACCGTGTTTGAAAGGTATTATCTTACCATCATGAGCTATTACCTTACCAGAGTCTGTCCAATCCCTATGACCCTCTCTTTTACAGCATACTAAATCTCCTGAATTGAAGTCTACCTCAGGGTGGTCTTATATGATGCCTCAGCTCTCTCCAAATTTTCTCTCAGGCCTCACCTCTGACGTAAGCCCATCTCCCTGCAAGCAAAGCGTTCAAATGTGCAGAGGAAAGGAACTAACTGTAGTTCCTTTTGGTGCTGGAGGACTATCACAAAGAACAGAAGGCAATTTTAGAATTTTTCCCATAGACTAGTTCAATTGAGGCATTCAAGATGATTATTTGAATAGAAACAAGGAGCAGGGATGCAGGGCAATGGCACTAGATCATAATGCTCATTTGGAGAGTCAGTGCAGACATGATGGGCCAAATGGCCTCCTTCTGTGTGTTAAAATTCCCTGATTCTGAGACTAACTGATTGGGATCAAACCTCTGATCTACTTATTAAAGTCCATGATAAACTCTTTCATAACATGACCACCTGTTTTTTTGTAAATCTATCAAAAGTTAAGCTTGCCTCACAGGCATTAACAGATCATCTTTCTTGAAGCTTTCATCCTGGAAACACAAGATCCAATCCTTAATCATTATCCAACTGACAGGCATTCATCTCACAAAATACTTAACATCTGACCTTTCTTCTTGCAGGAAGTGACAATGCCAAGGCCATACCTTTTTTTCTGTTTGCAGGGTCATAGCCCATGTCGACATATGCACTTAATTCTTCCATGGTTCAGACTCTGAGAACACCACAGAGTAATCATGATAAAAGTATAAATTCCATCACATTTCTACATCTCTTTAGCTTTGAAGAGTCACACAGACTCAAAACATTAACTCTGTTTCTCTCTCCAGAGATGCAGTCAGACCTGCTGAATTTTCTATCATTTTCTGCTTTTATTTCAGATTTCCAACATCTGCAGTATTTAACTTTCATTAAAATAATAATTTGTACTTGCTTTTGGCCATTTTCCTCAATGGGCATTAAGATTTTAATTTTCTATCAGCAAAAACAAATTCTTAATTCCGAACCTTCATCTTTAGGCAACCATTCCCTGCTAGCATGTTATTTTCCAAAAAAACTTGGTCAAGAAGGATACAACTGGAGCCAATCACTACACACGTTCATAGTGTTTTATTGATGCAGATGAAAAACGCACACCTCCTAACCCAGCCACCACAGTTTGTCTGTTCCCAATAATAAATAAATCCCCATTTAATGCCCAACTGTGTGCAATTAAATAAAATTATTATATAATTAATGGTTAGCAGTGGCTGAGAATAGTGGCGCAGCTGGCAATATTTAGCATTTAAAAGGTGCATTCACTGACCTTGACCATTCATGTAAGGTCATTGAACTTCTTGCAGCGCTGCATCCAGATCCTGGGGGCTTGACTCCTTGCATTGACATCCATGGCTATCTGCTCAAATTGCATTTTGACCAAGCATCTGCAGAACTTCCTATCTCCACCAAGACCTCTAATGCAGCAACCGAAATCCTGACAGTCTGCTCTCACCTACGTTGTGCCATTCCTCACGCTTTTCCAGGATGGGTCCACTTCCAGCGCACTCCCTGCACTCGCTCCAGCTTCAGTGCATCTTCCCTTTAAGAGATGCAGGCTAGCTTTAAGCAGTGCCAGCAAGTTACAATCATGGCCTTCCCGCTGCCGTGTGTGCTAATCAACAGTGTGGTCAATGTACACGGATATAACTGAAGTGAACAGACAGCGCAAAGCTGATGTGTATTTCAATCAATGGGGTGCAAGTTAACCATGCGCCCATTTTCAGGCACCATCCAATTTAATCTCCAAATTTCCTGATGAGTACCAATGATTATCATAGTCAATGTCAGTGGCATTGATTTTCCGGCAGTTTCCAGCATAAGAACCACCGGCAACAGCTCTTGCAAACAAATCCAGCCAGAGGAACACTTATGAACTGTGCTCATTGGAACAGCAGTTTTTTTTGGATCAATTTTCTTGGCCTCACACAGAGGTTATGTTCCATTAGCTGGTTGGTGCTATAGCATTGCCCCCAGCTATGGTTTCAAAGTAACAATTATTTCTGAAGGATAAAATGCAGATGGAGAAAATAATCAGAAAACATCACCTTTTCTTGTGTCTACATCCCTTTGAGTACAACATTGAAATCATATCTCACTTGGTTACAGAAAAATGTTAACCATTCCTTTCGCTAGGCAGGTACTGACAAGTGTTGGGTTTCTCCCAGTGAATGAACATGAGTAGGGCTATAAATCCCCTTAAGCTTGTGCCACCATTCTCTATTTCCCCACCCTTTGCTTTGGATCCCTTGATACCCTTATCTAACCAGAATTGATCAATCTCAGACTTCCATTATTCTGTGTGTGAAAAAGTGTTTTCTGGTTTTGATTCTAAATGGCCTAGCTCTAGTTTTATGATTATCTATGGTTGCCAACTGTGATTAAATATATTCCTGGAGATTTTATCACATGACATGCCCCCATGCTCCAGCCATTAGTCGACCAACACATCATCCTTGTGATGCACTGCCTTCCTACACCAACTGGAAAGCAGCAAGACTCATTGCCCAATGGATGATGCTTGATTCAGCCAAACAACCATTTTCTCCTATTTTCAATATTTTTACATGTGGTAAAGGGAAATGATCAAAGAAAATGACAAAAAAAAAATCTTTTTTAATGTCCTGATGAATTTTCTCCAGGTTTGTATACAGTAGTTTTCTGGAGATTGATCTTCAATTCCTAGAGACTTGGCGATCCTTCAATTATCCCTTCTTGTTTTGGTTTTCTTCTCTGGGGGAAGTTGTTTCTTTGTACCCACCTTACTGAATCCCTTGATCATTTTAAATACCTCAGTTAGATCATCCTTCAATCTTCTAAACTCCTGAATACATGAGCCAATTGTTTCCAACCTGTCGTCATAAATTAACCCCTTCACCCCACGTATCGTTTGGGTGAATCTAGACCATGCTTCTTCAAAGGCCAATATACCTTTCCAGAGATTCAGTGCCCAAAGCAGAACACAGTACTCCAAATGGGGTCAGCCCAAGCCTCTATATAACAGCATTTTCAGTTTTTAAGTACTAGCTTGTGCACTGGATAATCACTAGATGACTCCTTCCAGTATAATTTGTCAATTAGCAATGCTAACAGCAAACATTAGTTAGAATACCCCAAGTACAGGCAAACCAAATTATGATTTGATTTTTACACAATCTTTCTACAACACAAAAAAGGTGCAAACAGAATAGCAGAGGTTTCCCTGGTAACTGATGATGTAATTCAGCGATGGGTACTTCAAGTGAGTTTTGAACAGCAACCAGCTGTCAGCATCCTGAACATTTTACCAAGAATTTATATTGTTAATACGTTTAATATATACACATACACAATGATTCCAGACTCACTATGTCATTCTTAATGTAGTTGTACATCAAGAATTTCTGTTCTTGATAAGCCTAATACTCACTATAAATTTGCACTCAGCATGTTTACTGCACACGAACCATAAATGTACACACATCGTCTGTCTGACGCGTAAGAATGTAACCCATTTACACTCTGGGTATGTTTAATAGACACATGTGCACATGCACACATACTTAATGATTTCAGCTCTTGCTTTTACTGCAATGCACTGATATCTTTGAGACTGGAATCTAACAGTGACACTTGTATTCAAGCCTCTTTTTATTTTTACTTTCAGTTCTGGATTGCTAAATTATAATTAAATCGATTACATTAGCTTTTCTGTCTTTCTAAAATATAGTGACAGGCTACAAATTCACACATTTACCAATGCATTCCTGGATCATCTGCATTGATTTGGCATATTTAATGTTAAGTCCACTAAAGCTCCTGTGTGTCTAACAGGTTGATGTAATGCATCTCATGTGTGGGTGTAGAGGGTTAGCATACTTTCTGCTTCTGGGTGCTAGTTTCCTTCTCACTTTCAGCTTACATCGCAGGTTTGCAGTGATGTGCGAAAGGAAGCCAAACATGTAAGTCTCTTCCTGTCAGTGCACAGCCTCTCCATCAGCAAGTACTCAGCTGTGCCTCCTCAAGGCAACAGAAACTGGGTCCCTCGCAGCCTCAGGCTAAATCTTCAGAGGAACTCGGAGGAGGTTTGGCCCCCAAACATGCAGTGTGCAGTCACGCCCTGGCACTCTTGAACCAAACTCGCTGTGGCCAAATAGTTCCACTGCTTTGTGGATATCTCGGAAGAGTTGAAGGCTAAGGGAGTAAACTCTGACAAAACATCTGGAGTGGGTCCAAAGGCAGGCTGATGACTAAATATGTCATCTTTCTGGCAATTCCTGCAACCAAGCCGGTGCCAAATGTAGTGCTTTGCATTCCTGTGGATCCAACTGGTACAGCCCAGGGTCTCCATAAATTTTGCGCAGGCTTCCACCCTGGAGAGGATACTTCAGCTTCGCTGCAAAACATTAACACAACGCAGGAGATGGCAATTACTCAACTGCCGTAGGAGAACGGGTGTTACAGGCTATCTCTGATGGTGGGATGGACTATAGTGTCTCCCCCCCAACCCCTGGTCAGCCCCCGACAAGTAAGGTGCTGACCTGTCATGGTCCACCTGCTTCAATGGGTGCTTGGAGATTGGAGTCTCTGCTCAACAAGTGGACGGAATCCATCACATCAGGCAAACAAATGAAACAACTGAAAAGAAAGAAGATGCCAACCCTTCGACTGGCAAGCTGAGACATCAGAACCATGTGCACAGGATTGGCGGATGACCCGCAGCTGCTCAATAAAGCGTGCAACGACAATCAGCATGGAGCTCCATAGGCTGAACATTACATAGCATCTCTACAAGAGAGCAGACTTGTCGAGAGCGGATCACTGAGCAAGAAAATTACATGTTTATCTGACAGGAGAAGAGTTCACAGGAAATACACGAGCAAAGTGTAGCCTTCACTGTAAGGGACTCACTCCCCTCGATGGTAGAACCCCACCGACCCCCCCCCCCCCCCCACACCCCCACTCCACCCAAAATGG